>NC_059426.1:170462267-170762267 GCF_021028975.2 Sphaerodactylus townsendi
TGAGTGGGGAAACGCCCCTTGAGTCTCCTTACAGGAGAGGAAGGAGGTGGGTTATAAATCCAAATTATTATTATTATTCTCCTTCTTCTAAACCTGCTGTTCTCAAGGTTCGCCTCCTTATTGTAGAAATTACTTCCCTGAGGCATGCAGGCAAAAGAAAAGAGGGATAAGAGCAGAGAACCTTATCTGTTCTTGCCTCTCAAGCTAAACTATACGACGTGGCTCCCCGTCTCCCATGCCGCAGTTGGCCAAGTTTGTTGTGAGCTTTGGATAACATATTCCAGAGCAACTAGTTTTTTTCCAATATTTCGATCCCCTCCCCTCTTTCCTTTGAAATCAGTGCAGGGCAGGCGACTGTGGAAAAAATGAGAACAAGGTGCCAGAGAGGGTGGATATTTTCAAGAAACATTTCAGCCATATGCCACGGGTAAGTTATGTCTGTCCAATGTGGGTGTTTTGGCGTTGGGTCTATTGGTTGGTGTGAGGAATCTGGGATGTCAGCAGGATTTATTCTTTAAGCTTTTACAAAAGAACTTCTATTTTTTCCCTCAGTGCCCCAGTCTTCAATTTTTATGGAGATTGCTAAATATTCCAAGATGTGTGGCACGTATTCTTCTCCGTGCTAAGTTTGCCTCTCCCTGATCCAATGGTCCACATACTATAGAGACTGTGTTCCTATGCTGTGCACATGTAACCCCCATGCTGAGAATGGGTTGACCCAGAAAGGAGTGGAGACTCAAAGCAGCAGGAGGCTGCAGAGCTCAAGTGTAGCTTGGAGGAGACCTCAGGCTACCTGCAGACTCGGACCTGATTTGTATAAGCCCCAACACCCTTGTTAAGGTAACTCGCAATGTTGTTGTGGAAACCAGTGGGAAGGTAGTTGTTTGTTTTTGCTATGTTGTAAAATGTTGGAGTTTATTGCCTTTGTGGGTTTTTTGTAGTTTGTAATGGGTGAGAGTTCTCCTGGAAACCTTCATCATGTTGAATCCTTTAAAGTTCATCAAGCTTCTCCTTTGAGTCTTCTGGTGAGCCAAACCCACTTGCAAAGAAGAATTGGACTTGGCAATATCAGAAGACCTAAACTAGAAGGGACTTGAAAATGCAACCTGAACAGGACCTTTGAAGCGTGATGTTAAATGTTGATGTTATATGTTATATGTTAAGAAAAGTAAACCATTTTGTTTTTTCATTTTTTAAAAAATTTTGTTGTTGCAACTTCATTCCAAGTTCATGCCCCTACAGAACCCACAGATAGAGGTAAGCCAAGCACACACACACACACACAATTACACATACACACACACACACACACACATACTACCAATACACCCTGGGTCTGAATTCTTTAATTGAAAGCAGACAGGAAAACACTGCATTTCTCCTGCCTCAAAACCTTCCTCGGGCTTTTATTTCTTTTCGCCCCACTCATAACCGTCACTTAACCTTTGTGCGCTTGCAGCAGATCTTCGGGGCCGCGAAGACTCCCCTCAGAGGTTTCTTGCTTTGCAGCTCATCCGCGGGTAACGCATTTGTTGTACAAAGTAGATGAATCAAAGTGCCTTGTATTAAGCTTGAAGGCCGATCCCAATTAGCATGTTTGTTTTTTTTTCTTTTTTTTTGAGGGTAATGTCTGGAGAAGCCATGGCATGGCCAATTCATTAGAGAAGCTGCCATAGATGCATATTTGTGTCACCGTAGCTTCTCAGACATCCCCCTCAAAAACAAACAAAAAAGGAAAAATGATACATGTGTGAGATCACTACACTAAGCGTCTCCTTTCTGCATCGGTTAATACATAGCTCTCTGGGGATGGCAAAATGCTGTCCCTAGGGAGTTGTTCGACATATGGGCGTGCAGCTGCTTTGCAGCCGAAGGCCGCTACTCACTTCCTCCCTCAGCGGGCGCTAAGTCAGCCATTTTCCTTTACACCCTTGCTCCTTCAAGCGTAGGTTATTGTTGAAAATAAGCGGGTTTCCAGCTGCCGCCATGCTAATGGCAACAGCTGGAAGTTGCCATCCCTCCCCCCCTTTCCCATTGACTCTACTCTTCTGGCGCATCCGTCCGGTGATTGCCAGTTGCCTTCGGGAACATTGCCTTCTGCCCCGTGATTCCTCGGGAGCCCGGGTCGCGACAGGGCAGGGGGCGGGCCCCTACCTCGGCGTAACGCTGGACAATAGTCAATACAGAGAAGGTAGGTCGATCGATCGCAGGGGCTCCACAGCACCATCTCTCCCCTTTCGCTACTGTGGACCGCTCGCGGCGGTAACTTCCCCAGCTGGCCGCGGCATGGAAACGGCCTAAGCTATGACTTTTATACATCTACTTTTTACAGCAAACTCTCACACAGATTAGCTGCAAGCAGAGGAAACCTCCATGGAAAACCTTCACCAAATGACGGAAGCCCAGAGAATCTCGGAAGGCTGTCTAGGGAAATGGTGGGTGCCACAAAGAAACTGACCAGAGCTCCCTGCGGCAAGTGGGGGGAAAGATGCATTTTAGCTGGCAACGCTTTCGCTGTGGGAATACAAAATGCTAAAACAGATCTTTTTTATAACATCCCAAAGAGGTTTTATATATATGCTGTGCAGAATGCACTAACGTTAACCATGTCCAGCAGGTGGCAATTGGGTCCCAGTTGTGAAATTTCCGGCTGAGAATATTGGGGGAAGACTTTTATGAAATGCGCACTGCGCCTTTATATCTTCAGCGGTAAGCAGAGTTTCTGCGCTTCTAAAATAAACAGAATAAATCAAAGCACAATTTGAATTCAGCGTATCTTTTCAGACTTAAACGTTCTGGCGCGTCCGCTCTGGGGCTCATGTAATCTGGAAATGATAGCTGTTATAGAGTAGCCTCTTTCCTTCATATGCGTGCTCTTTGTTATTTTTACACAACCCACTGTGTGCACTTTATAGATTGAAATAGGGTGCCTTTTATGAAATTTCAGAGGGTAGAAAGGAAGTCTGGGGAAGAGAAGAGACGCAATAGAAACACTTTGATGGATTGAAATTAGTTTTGGTAAAAACCGGCTCCTGCCTCACCAGGCTGCATGGGAGGACCTGAAATGAAATAAAATGACAGGTTTATGAAACTTACCAAGGGAAGAAAATAGGTAGAATTTGTAATAGGAATTGCAAAGGGGCCCTTTGTGGGTTTCTCCCCCCCCTTTTTTTTTTTTACCCTGTTCTAACTCTCTTTTGTTTTAAAGTCATTCGTTCACAAACTGGCTGTTGGGTACTTATTGAGCTCTTGTCTGCGCAGCTCTTCAAAAAACACCGACTGCTTTGCTAGCGTCAGGAATGTCTACTGTACATTTTTCTTTATTGAAAATGTTAACATCCTTCCCCTTGGCCTCTTTTCGCTGCCATGTAACTGAGGGATCAGACACGGCGTGATGAATTACCCCTCCAGAATTATTCCAACAAAAATGAAGAGGCGCAGCTTCTCTCGAGCACTAATAGCTTTGCAATGGAGCGGTTGTAATTTTGATGAGCTGGATTCCCCACCCCCGCCCCCGCCCTATTGTCATTTTGTTCTGTGTTAGCAAAACATCTGCTCGTTATCTTATATGCATTGTTTCAAAGAAAGTTATTTCTTTGAAACAATCTGTAATACCTGAAATATTACACATCTGTAATGTAGAAGAAGAAGAGAAGAACAAGAATAAGAAGATGATGATGAGAAGAAGAAGAAGAAGAAGAAGAAGAAGAAGAAGAAGAGAAGAACAAGAACAAGAAGATGAGAAGAAGAGAAGAAGAAGGAGAAGGAGAAGGAGAAGAAGAAAAGAACAAGAAGAAGAAGAAGAGAAGAAGAACAAGAAGAACAAGAAGATGAAAAGGAGAAGAAGAGAAGAAGAAGATGAGAAGAAGATGAGAAGAAGGAGGAGGAGGAGGAGGAGGAGGAGTTTGGATTTATATCCCCTCTCCCCTGGCAGAGAGACTCAAAGGGCTTACAACTTCATTGGTCCTTCCCTCACACAACAAACACCCTGTGAGGTAGGTGGGGCTGAGAGAGCTCAGAAGAACTGTGACTAACCCAAGGTCACCCAGCTGGCGTGTGTGGGAGTGCACAGGCTAATCTGAATTCCCCAGATAAGCCTCCACAGCTCAGGCGGCAGAGCAGGGAATCAAACCCGGTTCCTCCAGATTAGAACGCATCTGCTCTTAACCAATACGCCACTGCTGCTCTTAACCACTATGCCACTGTGTACACTGCTGTACACAATATTACACATATATTACACAATATTACACATTACACAACTGTAATATCAGTGAGCTATCACTGGCAAGTTGGTAACTTCCACACATGCAGAATAATGCACTTTCAGTCCACTTTCGATCCACTTTGCAGCTGTGCAAAATAGCAAAATCCATTGCAAACAACTGTGAAAGTGGATTGAAAGTGCATCATTCTGCCTGTGCAGAAGGGGCCTAAGAAAGTCATACCTCTACTTTTCTGCTTTGAACCCACAAGAGAGACAGCATTAGTAAGATATTTTATTTTTTTTCACCACTTTGTGTTGGACTGAGATATGGGAGAGATAGGTTCGCATCCTCCTCCCAAGAAATGTGGTTTTGGCTGGTCAATCTAGAATAGAATAGAATAGAATAGAATAGAATAGAATAGAATAGAATAGAATAGAATAGAATAGAATAGAATAGAATAGAATAGAATAGAATAGAATAGAATAGAATCTTTATTGGCCAAGTGTGATTGGACACACAAGGAATTTGTCTCCGGTGCATATGCTCTCAGTGTACATAAAAGAAAAATACATTTGTCAAGAATCATAAGGTACAGCACTTAATGATTGTCATATAGGTCTAGTAAGCAATCAGGAAACAATCAGTAGTAATGAAAACATAAAATGTAAAATCATAAAATAAAAATGAAATGTCAAAGCACAGGCTATAGCTCATACAGTCATAAGTGGGAGGAGATGGGTAACAGGGAATGATGAAAACGTGCAGTAAACGGGTAGCGGGCTGGAAGGCTTTACTCCTCCCCTTGCCCAATCGACTTCACTCGGCCCCTGGTGACTGTCCTGGGCGCATCAGCCGAGGGCCTGGGGATCACGCTCTGGCGACTCTTGAGCGGTCACAAGAGGGCAGGGCGCGGTCCCCTGGCCTCGGCGACGCAAGGCCGGAAATGCTCAAAGAGGACGGTAAGTTGATCGGGCGATGATGCGAGAAAGGCCACCCTCTTCCCAGTTACCAATATTACCAGGGACTCATTCGTGCATGAACGGTCCCGGGGGGGGTTGGTTGAGCGCCATGTATGCTTCGCATTCCACCCTCGTAGCATGACCAACAAGTATGGAAGTGCCATAGACTCACTGTATATCACACTGTGAATCTAGGGTACTGTGTGGAGTTCTGGAGGCCTCATTTCAGAAAGAATATGGATGGAATAGAGTGGATGCAGAGGAGAATGACAAGGATGATCAAGGGCCAGGAAATCGAGCCCTGCAAGGAAAGGCTAATGGGCTTGGAATGTTTAATCTGGAGAAGAGAAGATTGTAGGGGGACTTGATTCCTCTCTTTAACTGTTTGAAAGGCTGTCAGAGAACGACAGGGAGCTATTCCTATTGGCAGCAGAGGACTACCAATAATGGAAATAAATTAAGGGGAGAAAGGTTCTGATTGGATGTTAGGAAAAAATTTTTTACAGTGGTGATTTCCTCACTGGCGATTAATCCTGGGATAGTCACCCAAAATATCCAGGTTCCATCGAGATCTCCTCCCAGCTGAACCGCGGAACACAGATCAGTCTTGTTTCTGGCACTCTACACTGGGATTTTCTTGAACCTGCTTGTCTATGCACCTTTTTGAAAAAACACTCCAATGGGAGCTAATAGGCGATGGGAGCTACACATTTGAAGGTTGGTCCATAACTTTTGGTTCTCTAACGATCCAAACTTTTGGCTTCAAACTCTGGGTGGTGCCTCACTATCAGGAGAGTCTCCCACTGATACCACCCCCTGTTTCCTAGGAAGCTTTGATCCAGGGAGTCCAAAGCTATGGACTTCTGTGTTGGGTGCTTCATCCCCATTGTTTCCAACGGGAGCCAATAGGAGATGGGGTTACACACTTGAGGGTCCATAACTTCTATCTCCCCTTATGAACCAAACTTCACTAAACCCAAGTGGTATCATCACCGAGGGTCTCCTAAAGATACTCTGGAAATCTTTGGTGTTGCAAGAGATTAACAATTGCACCCCTGACAGCAGGTGCCCGTCAAGGGGCAGGCCTAGATGTCTTCATTAGAAACATGCTGCAGTGAGGATGTTGGAACCTGGATGAAAAGGTGCCGATTCTTTTGAAACTTGGTTTTATCGGCCAGTAAGAGTTGTTTGGCAGTGGAATCGGCTGGCTAGGGAAGTTGTGAGCTTCCCCACTCTGACAGTCTTCAAGCAGCAGCTCTATGTCACTTCTAGGGGGAAAGCTGAAGTGAAATCATACCTATCTAGAAATCACCAGAAACTCTATGGTAAAACAATTGTGGGTTTTTTTAAACAATCCCCAGAGAGGACTAACATCACTGGGTTCTGCCTGCCGCCACTCCAAGCCACAGCAGGGGGTGGGGGGTGGGGAAAAGATGGAGGTATCAGATTAATCATTATGCCTATTCCAGAAACCAATTGGCTGTTCATTTTTATTTTATTTATTTACGATTTATTTTATTTATTTATGATTGCCATTTGACCATCACTGATCCTCAAGGGGGTTCTGTTGCCAAAAATTGGTGGGAACTAGTCTCTTCCTTTTAGAGTAGGGAATTGGCAGGACAAGACTTTTGGCTTACCTAGCGGTCTGGCCACTGGAGACCTTGATCACTTTAATATGCAACTTATCCCTGAAATCAGGCTCCATCCCTGAAGACTGGAAGATGGCCAATGTCACACCAATCTTTAAGAAAGGATCTAGGGGGGACCCGGGAAATTACAGGCCAGTCAGTTTGACATCTGTTCCTGGTAAATTAGTAGAATCTTATCATTAAAGATAAAAATTATAAAACATGTAGAAAAAGCAAGACCTGCTTGGAGAAAGAGTCAGCATGGCTTTTGGCAGAGGCAAACTCCTGTCTTGCTACATGTCCTACGTAGGAAGTTCTTTGAGGGCTTAAAACAGGCATGTGTGTGGACAGGGGTGAACCGTGGACATTGTCTACTCTGGATTTCCAAAAGGCTTTTGACAAAGTTCCTCACCAGAGACTGTTGAGAAAACTCAGCAATGTGAAGGAATAAGAGGGGGAAGTCCCTCCCATGGATTAAAAAAACCTGGTTGAGAAACAGGGAAACAAAGAGTGGGTGTAAAATGGGAAGTTCTCTACAATGGAGAGATGTCGGGAGTGGTGTCCCCCTAAGCGATCCGCTTTGGGACTTTTAACCAGTGCTCTTAACCCATTCATAAAATGACCTGGAAGTAGGTGGGTAGCGTGGTGGGCCAAGTTTGCAGATGATACCAAATTATGTAGGGTGGGTGAGAACCACAAAGGATCATGTTCGCGAAGAGCTCCAAGCCGGACCCTTGGATAAATTAGGTGAGTGGTTCAGAAAATGGCAAATGCAGTTCAATGTAGCAAAATGTGCGATGCACATAGGGGGCAAAAAATCCAAACTTCACATTAAGACGCTTACAGGGGTCAGTGCGCTATCAGTCACAGACCAGGGAAAGGGGATTTAGGCATCTTAGCTGGATAGTTCCATGGGGAATCGTCAACTCAATGCATGGCAGCTTCGTGAAAAAGGCAAACTCTATGCTGGGGATCATTACGGAAAAGGAATCTGAGAATAAAACTGCAAAGATTGTCATGCCCTTATATAAAGCAACAGCACTTGGAGTACCAGGTCCAGTCTCTGGTCATCGTGATCTCAAAAAAGGATATTGATAGAAAAAAGTGCAGAGAAGGGCAACAAGGATGATTGAGGGACTGGAGCACCTTCCCCCATGAGGAGAGGGCTGCAGCTGCTTAAACTCCTTTAGTTTGGAGAGGAGGCCTGAGG
This sequence comes from Sphaerodactylus townsendi, assembly GCF_021028975.2. Classification (NCBI taxonomy): domain Eukaryota; kingdom Metazoa; phylum Chordata; class Lepidosauria; order Squamata; family Sphaerodactylidae; genus Sphaerodactylus; species Sphaerodactylus townsendi. The sequence continues at coordinate 170,470,276 of NC_059426.1, forward strand.
GGGAGGGGATATGATTGAAGTCATGCACAAAATTCATGCATGGGTAGAAAATGCTGACAGAGAGAAAATTTTCCTTCACAACAATACTCAGAACCAGGGGCATTCCATTGAAAATGCTGGGGAAGAATTAGGACTAATCAAAAGGAAACACTCCTTCGATGTAACGGTAGTAGGATTGGTGTTTGATATAAGCCATTAGGGTGAGGTGATGGTTATTCTGGGTATCAACGGGATAAGCTTTTAGGGGCTTTGGATTATATGAGGGAGAAGTTTATTTATGGTTACCAATCTTGATCCTTCTTGATTCGAGATTTAAAATGCCCTTTAACAGACCAGGTGATCGGGAGCAACAGCCGCAGAGAAGGCCACTGGCGCTCTCACATCCTACATGTGAGCTCCCAAAGGCACCTGGTGGGCCACTGCGAGTAGCAGAGAGCTGGACTAGATGGACTCTGGTCTGATCCAGCTGGCTTGTTCTTATGTTCTTATGTTCTTACCTATGTATACGAAAGTCAACTTTCATAAGACATTCGCAGGACAGCAAATAAACTTTAAGCAATTTTTATTCAGGGATAATGGGGGTACAGAAGCACACAATAAAACCAAAGCAGCAGAACATGTACATACTCCTAGGATATAAGCAGTTGTGAGGGGGAAGGGGGGCTTATCTCCTCTGCCCTGTCGTGGCATCAGGTGCACATGCATTAAGAACATAAGAACATAAGAACAAGCCAGCTGGATCAGACCAGAGTCCATCTAGTCCAGCTCTCTGCTACTCGCAGTGGCCCACCAGGTGCCTTTGGGAGCTCACAGGCAGGATGTGAAAGCAATGGCCTTCTGCTGCTGCTGCTCCCGAGCACCTGGTCTGCTAAGGCATTTGCAATCTGAGATCAAGGAGGATCAAGACTGGTAGCCATAAATCGACTTCTCCTCCACCAATCTGTCCAAGCCCTTTTTAAAGCTATCCAGGTGAGTGGCCATCACCCCCTCCTGTGGCAGCGGATTCCAAACACCAATCACAGGTTGTGTGAAGAACGTTCTTGCTTTCTGCAGGGAAAGACCAGAGCAAGAGCAGTAGGCACGCAGAAACTTCCTTGTACGTCGATACAAGGAAGTGTACCACAACTGGATTCAGTTGCTAGTACGTCGTAATTGGCCTCTGCATAATCTGCCTCAATATATTTAAATAATATTTACAGGAAAAAATACTCTTTGGTTGTTTGCTATTTTCAGCCACACGATCCTAGACCAGATAGAAGGCCTCTTGAAAACTCTGGGCTTCACAATACTTACAGAAAATCCCAGTAAGCGTGAAGTGAAAGTATATGGCTCATAAAGAATGGGGCAATGTAACCTCCCGTTTGGTTATTCCGGAAACGCTTCTTCGAGCCCCACTCTCTTATCATGCAAATTCCAAGCATTTTCCCTGTGTCTTGTTAATTTGTATTATAGCCAGAGGTGGGATCCAGCATGTTCTCACAGGTTCCCGAGAGCAGGTGACTAATTATTTGTGTGTGCCGAGAGGGGGTTGCTAATGGGTGATTTTGCCACGTGATTTTTGCCTTAGTTACGCCCCTCCTCTCAGCAGCAACGTGCAGAACTTGAAGCGGTCTAGCAGGTGGTGCACCGGCGTGCGTGGCAGCCTGCGCCTGCGTGCATTCGTTTCCCACCCAATGACCAGCGCAGCGGCTGCGTCCTTGCCACAGCTCCGCCCAGGAATGCCCCACCCCCAGAATGCCCGGCTACCCCCCATTGTGCCCCGCCCAGCCCCATTGGCGCTACGCCACTGTTTGAATCCCACCACCATGGGAACCTGTTACTAAAATTTTTGGATCCCATCACTGATTATAGCTCTAATTCAGGAAAAGCCATTCATGTTAGTACTCCTCTTCTGCTAATCCGGGCTATCGTAGGGTTCCCCGACCGCGATTCAGCCGCTTGACTCCCGCTTCGCTAAGGTCTTCCATGAATGATCCTGAGACATTTAAATTCCCATTCTTTTTAAGACAATGGAAGACAAATAAGCCTGGATCTTCAACAGGGCCTCCGTGATAAGAGTCACACTCATTAAAACGAGAACAAAGAACTCAAAAGCCAGGGAGGAATTAGTTTAATGTGCCATATCGTTGCAGGAAAAAAACGTACAAACTGTGCTCAAGCAGGTGAGTCAAATCCTTCTATTAGATTAACTATGCTCATAAATTACAGTGATAGCAATCTATGATGACGGGAACTTCGGCTCTAGGAAGCTCATATGCTGACAATCATGTTGGTTTCTAAGGTGCTACTGGACTTGCACGCTGACATGGCTGAAACTATTATTCTGCGTGATCCTTACAAAAGAGTTAGGGTGCTGGTCAATAGCCCACGGGTATGAGTAAGAAGAACGTGGATTGCTGCATGTCTTACTGGTATTCATAAAATGACTTGTTTCAGTATTGCAGGCTGTACACGTGGTCACCCATGGAAGCCAATGGAACCCATTCATTCTATAGGAGGGTGAACAAATCCATTCACTTCTATAGGAAATGGTACAGATTCATTGGGGACACAGTGAAGAGTACACTGGAGAATTTTATATGAATGTGCATGGGGGGAGTAAAGTGGAGAGGATAAAGTGACTCATAGAAAGGTTTAAAAACTAGAGGGGAGGGTGGGGGAGAACAGCTAGGCAGAGTTTATATTCTTTTTTTTAACTTGCAAATATTTAGGCCTACACTTGGCCCTTTGGCAAATACTGAGAAACAAAAGCCAAAGGGCTCTTGGCTCAAAGTCTGTGGCTTGTTGCTTACGGCCCTGCATGAACCAGACCATTGGATTCATGGTCAGCCCAAGCTTTGTTTATATGGCTTGAAGTTTCGCAAGTGTAAACACGACTAAAGATATGCCACAAGGGAAGAAGCAAAGCAAATCTAAATGGGTAGGGGTGATAATAAAAACCGGTGTCCTCAGTGTACCTGTTTGTGCTTTCCTGAAAGCAAAACGTATTCTGCAAAGGAATCTACGGGCCTTTGGTGACTTCCCCCCAAGTAAACACTGAAAAGCGACAGCCAAAGGGCTCTTGGCTCTAAGCCTGTGGCGACACTGAGTTGACAGGTAAACACTGCCAACGAGAATATCTCACCTTCTGGACGTGTGGTGCGCACTTAACAGCAACGGTCGCGAATAAAGCAAACCTTATGATTTGGGGATGCAGGTGTTATTTGAGAAGGGCAGGGACATCAATGGGATATAATGTAAGGTGACCAGATTGTCACCTTTGTAAACCGGGACCCAGGCGGGCGGGCGGGCGGGTGCGCGCGCAGCTGCAGGAGCGCACTGCCTTCTGGGGCGCTCATGTTTCCCGCCCTGTGACAGGGCAGGAAAAGGGGAGTGCCCCAGAAGGCAGTGCGGCAGCCTTCCAAAAATCGGGACGGTTCAAAAAACCCGCGGGACGCTGGACAAATTGTTTTAAGGCGGGACTGTCCCGCCAAAAGCGGGACGTCTGGTCACCATAATATAATGCCACCGAGTCCACCTTCCAAAGCAGCCATTTCCTCCAGGTGAACTGATCCTGTTGCCTGGGGATCAGTTGTAAACCCTGAAGATCTGCAGCTACCACCCGGAGGTTGGCAACCCTGCTGCTACCAGATACATACAACAAGGCACTCTATTTGATGTCTACTGTAACGAAAAGCCACTTATATATAAAAGTTCTACTTTCTGCGCTGCCACCAATAATATATTTTCCTCTATATAGCCCACTCAATACTGATTTTCCACAAGGTCACCACCCTGACTGGGGAACACAGACACACAGACAAAAATACTAATGACTGGAAAGGTTTTAAAAGATGAACAAAACTGAAACGTTTATTTGCTGGCTTTCACAAAGGCTTCTCAGGTAAACTGGAGAGGTTTAACGCTTGTTGGTTTCAGAATAAGTTTGTCTTAAGATGTTACTTCAGATTCATATGCACCCCGACACACGCAGGTGTCTCTTAAGGGAAGATTTAGCTTTGAACTAATAAATTCCCTTACGCACACAGACACTATTCCTCACTGCTCCAATACCCACTGATCACACCCAAGCACACAGTCCAAGCCCAGGAGATTCTGGCACACTTGGCCTCCCTCTCTCCCACTAGTCCTAATATGGCTTCACTGCCTCTGGACTGGCTTCTCCCAGACTGGTGATTCTGGTGATACACACAGGGGCAAGGCAGACTCAATAGGTCTGGGCAGTTTTAAACCGCCAAGCTCCTGAAGGGCACTTCAATCTGCACCCAGTCAGGGCCTCCTCTCTCTGTCAAGCATACACCGCTTAGACAGGGACTGGACTTCTGTCAGCCAACTCTGCTGAGACAGAATCCTTTTCTTCCAGAGCTGACAGACTCCTCTCTGCCAGACTCTGCTCTGCTCTCTCTCAGACTCCGATCAGCACTCAACTCTCCTCTCAGTGCTGTAAGCCCACTGGCTCCCCCTAGCTCTTGCCAAACGTTAACTGGACCTTTTTCAGCCAATCAGGTCGGTTCTCTCCTTGTGGAGCCTTTTTTTCTTTTTCTGGCTGTTGCTAAGGCCTTCTCCCTTTGGCCTGCTGTACGCCAGCCCTTCAGGGTGGGGCAAGTTCGTTACATCTACCAATCCACAACTGCTATCAAGCTCAGGTGAAGGGAAAGCACCCATCTGTGAGGTCACTGAACATGTGTCGTGACTCAGTGTGATGTAAGAGGTGACCTGATAGCCATGTTTAGATATTTGAAGTTGAATATCGAGTTGTTGTGTATACTGTCTATAAGATTAAAATAAAACATGATAGCCGTGTTTAGATATTTGAAGGGATGTCGTGTTGGTGAGGGAGCAAGCTTGTTTTCTGCTGCTCCAGAGACTAGGACCAGGAGTCATGAGATCAAGGTGAAGGAAAAGAGATTCTACCTAAACATCAGAAAAAACTTCCTGACAGTCAGGGCTGTTCTGCAGTGGAATACACTACCTCGGAGTGTGGTGGAGTCTCCTTCTTTGGTGATTTTTAAAGAAAGGCTGGATGAACATATGTCAGGAGTGCTTTGAGCGTGCATTTCTGTGTGTTGCAGGCGGTTGGACTTGATGACCCTTGGGGTCTCTTCCAACTCTATGATTGTATGATTTCGAGGCCAAAGAGTTTTCTTGGCCCTCTTCCTTACTAAGTAGAGGAAGAATCTCCTTCCCTCCCCCAGCCCTGGAGGAGAATAATCTTTGCATCTTAAAAATCAAGCGAGTCAGGCATTGGGTTTGTTTCCGCGACAGAAAATTATTGCCGGTCTTGCCTGACGGACGTGATTAATAACTCGGCTGCCGTCTTTCTGCTGTAGGCAGCATTAGCCAGAAACTGGGAGGTAGAAGGAGGGACAGGGGCGGTGTGCCAATCATTTGGCAGCCAGGCGACTGTTCCATTATGATGAAAGAACAAACACAATTACACGGCAGAAGCACAAGGGTGTCGATTTCCCCTCCTCTTCTCCCTCCCTCTCTACCACCCCTCCGCCCAAATGTATTTCTTTCTTTCAGGGAGCTGCCCTCTGCGTTCCATGGGACAATTTTTTTCAGCAGCTCTCCACGAAACGCTTCTCGAAATAGCCTAAAAGAAGCGATGCTAAAGCGGAGCCTTGCAGATTTTGCTTGCAACGGGTCCTGCCGACGTGGATGTTGCGCACAGTGCCGGGGAGAGAAATCAAGGCGTGTCAGCAAAACAGGATCGAGCTTTGGATCCACTCGCAACCCGAAGCGTGTGTTTCGAAGAGATGATCGGCGCGAACTGTCACTTTGTGGAGGCTGAATAAATGCCCTTCCAGCCCGCTTTTCATGCACTCGGCAACTGGGTTTTGCTATGTGAAACGGCAAGATCTATTTGCAAGCAGTTTCTAAATTGCATCGGAAGTGGATTAAAAGTGCAGTATTCAGCATCTTTGAAAGTGCCCTCAAGAGTCACAGCAGGCTCCCTGAATCCTAGGCTGTTTCTGCACGGGCGGATAACAGCACCCCAGGGACGCTAAAAACGCCGTCCCTGGGGTGGCGTTCGCACAGCAGGCTCACAACGCCCAAGTGGCGCAATGGCGCCACTGTTGAACCTCGCTGCAATAGTGGCGTCTTCCAGTGGGTGGAAGGCACCATTCCCCCCCCCCTGCCTTCCCCAAACACCTTACCTTCATCTCCTGGCCTCTGTGATGTGCCGGAAGCCAGGAGACAAAGGTAAGGTGTTCGGGGACGGTGCAGTCTGTGCGAAGGCTGCACCGTCGTCTGTGCGAACGGTCCCGGGGAGGGTGCATCGGTATCGTTTTTGCCGATGCACCCCCGCTTAGCGCCCGTGCAGAAAGGGCCCTAGAGTGGGCTGATGTCACTTCCACATTCAAACCAGAAATGATGTCATGCCGTCAATGTAATGGCACCCTTCCCATGTCCCCGCCACCTTTCCCTAGTCTGCTGCTAGGTACCAGGCCACTGACTGGCAACCCAGGTAATGGGTGCTGTCCAAACTGGTAATGTTCAAAAGTCTTATCCATATAGTCTCTGTCCCTCAGTGGCATAGTGGTTAAGAGCAGGTGTACTCTAATCTGGAGGAACCGGGTTGGATTCCCTGCTCTGCCAAAGAAGAAGAAGAAGAAGAAGAAGAAGAAGAAGAAGAAGAAGAAGAAGAAGAAGAAGAAGAAGAAGAGGAGGAGGAGGAGGAGGAGGAGGAGGAGGAGGAGGAGGAGGAGGAGTTTGGATTTATATCTCCCCTTTCTCTCCTGTAGGAGACTCCAAGGGGCTTACAATCTCCTTGCCCTTCCCCCCTCACAACAAACACCCAGTGAGGTAGGTGGGGCTGAGAGAGCTCCGAGAAGCTGTGACTAGCCCAAGGTCACCCAGCTGGCGTGTGTGGGAGTGCACAGGCTAATCTGAATTCCCCAGATAAGCCTCCACAGCTCAGGCGGCAGAGCTGGGAATCAAACCCGGTTCCTCCAGATTAGATACACAAGCTCTTAACCTCCTACGCCACTGCTGCTTTGAGCTGTGGAGGCTTATCTGAGCAATTCAGATTAGCCTGTACACTCCAACACACGCCAGGTGGGTGACCTTAGGCTACTCACAGTTCTTCTGAGCTCTCTCAGCCCCACCTACCTGTTTGTTATGAGGGGGAAAGGGAAAGGAGTTTGTAAGCCCCTTTGAGTCTCCTACAAGAGAGAAAGGGGGGATATAAATCCTCCTCCTCCTCCTCCTCCTCTTCCTCTTCAAAGAAGAAGAAGAAGAAGAAGAAGAAGAAGAAGAAGAAGAAGAAGAAGAAGAAGAAGAAGAAGAAGAAAAGGAAAAGGAAAAGGAAAAGGAAAAGGAAAAGGAAAAGGAAAAGGAAAAGGAGGAGACGAAGAGGACAACGAAGAGGAGGAGGCAGAAGAGGAGAAAGACAAAGAAGGCTTGGTTTTTATACTTCATCTTTCTCTCCTACAAGGAGTCTTAAAGGGGTTTACAAACTCCTTTTCCCTTCCTCTCCCCACAACAGGCCCCTTGTGAGGTAGGTGAGGCTGAGAGAGTTTTGAGAGAACTGTGACTCGCCCAAGGTCACCCAGCAGGCTTCATGTGAAGAACCTGGAGGGCGTGGGGTCTGTGGAACAGTCTGTGTTGATGGAGAAGTGCTCTCATTCCTGAACAGTGAGCTCACTGCTTCTTTATATCGGTCTGTGTTCCTGCTCTCCCGTGGCAGAACCAAAACGATCTCCCGCTCAGAGAAGCCCTCCCAAACATCTGCTGGTCAAGCTCAGTCAATAAATGGAGGGGACAATTTGATGTCCCTCCTACGTTCAGGGCCAGCCAGAAGTGACTGAATATTTTCCAATTGCCTGACCTCATCTAGTGTGGGAGGCTCTGTCCTGCTAAAGCACAGACTTATCGGGCTGACTCAGACGTTCGTTCCAGCGCCCTCAGCAAGCAAGGACGTGATTTTTTTAAAAAAAAACAAAATTTCTTTCAGCTTTCGTTCTTCAAACCCAAAATAAGCCTTCGACAATACACCGAAATAAAACATTTCCACACAATAGCTTCTGACCCTCGAGCACAACAGGGGGCATATTGTTGAAGGCTTTCTAGACACAGTGTGTAGGACTCAGTCCTAAATGCTGGCACTGTGGAGATCAGGAGGCATATTATAGCTGTATGTGGACGGAATGTATAGAAGTGAAAATTTTTTGGACAACCGTAATGTTATATATCGAGAAACTGGTGAAGATTAATATTGGGATAAATAATGATTTAATGTTCATGGGTGTGATGGAGGATAGAAGGGTAGATAAAAAATATAGCTATATGTATAAAATCATGATCAAAGCAGCACATGCAACAATAGCTTTAGGCTGGGAAAAAAAGAAAAATGGACAATCCAGAAATGGTTGGAATACATCTGGGGACAAGCGACACTGGACATTTTCGAAATAACAACAAAAAATAAACTGTGGCAAGATAAACAGAGCGAAATTTTGAAGATATGGACTATATACGCGGACTGGATGAAAGAAGCCGGAGTCAATGAGGACATATGGGAGAAGAGATGACAAAGAATGAACTTACTGCTGTTTGATAAAACTGTGAAGGAAATACTGGGGGGAGGAGGGGAAGGGGGAAATGTATTGTTTGAAAACAAATGAAGAAGTGTATTCATATAAAATGGAATATTCAAATGATACAATAAAAAATTATTTTTTAAAAAAATCTAGACACAGTGTGTAACAGACTTCTCTTTGTGATACACCTCTGAAGATGCCAGCCGCAGATGCAGGTGAAACGTTAGGAACAAGATGTACCAGACCACGGCCACACAGCCTGAAAAACCCACAACAACAGGGGATATTTGCAGGGCCCTATGAAGGCTTCTTCTGTGCTTTACCAGTCCCAGTGTATGCGCCACAATGCACCAGTCATTATACAGAGAGAAAGTTTAGAATCATAGAGTTGGGAGAGACCCCAAGGGCCATCAAGTCCAACCCCCTGGCATGCAGGAACCTCGTGAGGAAGGTGGGGCTGAGAGAGTCCTGAGAGAACTGCCACTAGCCCAGGGTCACCCAGCAGGAACGTAGGAGTGAGGGAACAAATCTGGTTCACCAGAAAAGAATCTGCTGCTCATGTGGAGGAGCGGGGAATCAAACCCCGTTCTCCAGATTAGAGTACACTTGTTCTTAACCGCTATACAACACTGGCCAGTGCTTTTAGCAGCAGAGGATAGGACACGCAATAATTGGTTTAAATTACAAACAGAAAGGTTCCAGCTGGACATCAGGAAATTTTGCTTACAGTAAGTGTAACCCCCATGCTCAGAATGGGTTGACCCAGAAAGGGGTGGAGACTCAAAGCAGCAAGAGGCTGCAGAGCTCATGTAGTTTGGAGGAGACAAGGCTACCAGACTCGGACCTTGATTTGTATAAGCCCTTTAACACCTTGTTAAGGTAACTGCAATGTTGTTGGGAACTAGTGGGAAGGTAGTTGTTTGTTTTTGCTATGTTGTAAATGTTAAAGTTTATTGTTTCAGGGTTTTTTTATGTTTGTAATGGGTGAGAGTTCTCCTGGAAACCTTCATCATGTTGAATCCTGTTCATCAAGCCCTTGGAGTCTTCAGGAGCCAACCCACTTGCAAAGAAGAATTGGACTTGGCAGTATCAGTAGACTGTAAATATAAGGACTTGAAAATGCAACTGAACAGGACCTTGAAGTGTGGTGTTAAATGTTGATGTTATATGTTAAGAAAGTAAACCATTTTGTTTTTAAAATTTGTTGTTGCAAACTCATTCCAAGTTCTGCCCCACAGAACCCACACATAGAGGTTACATGAGCATAGTTCAACAGTGGAATCGGCTGCCTAGAGAGGTGGTGAGTTCCCCCTCGCTGGCAGTCTTCACGCAGTGGCTGGACGAACACTTTTCAGGGATGCACTAGGCTGATCCTGCATTGAGCAGGGGGTTGGACTAGATGGCCTGCAGGACCCCTTCCAACTCTATGATTCTACGGTACAATTCAGTGCAGGATTCAAGCATCTCCGGCTAAGAAACGGCCACTTGCGTGGACCAGCTGTCATTCAGCATCCCTCTTGCAGCCTCTCCATCTTTGGAGTACACAGGAAGCACACCTCAGCAGGTCTACTTACAAGTAAGTCCCATTTTATGCAGTGATGCTTCCCCGGAAAGTGTGCTCAGACTTGCACCACGAAAACGTTAAGTACATTTCAGGCAGTTCCTAAGGATGGAGAGAAAGATCTGGATGGGTCAATAGACACATTAAATGCACAGATATAGGATGGGTGACACGTGGTTTGACAATACTACATGCAAAACGGATCTCAGAGTCTTAGTAGACCACAAACCGAACATGAGTCACCAGTGTGATACAGCAGTCAAGAAAGCCAATGCGATTCTGGGCTGTAGCAATAGGAGTACAGTGTCTAGATCGAGGGATGTAATTGTACCTCTCTATTGAGCAGCAGTGGACAAGGCAACTGGCCAGGAAGAGCAGAGTGACCTGCTGGTGTTCATTTTGGAGGGCTTTTCTCAAAGCCACATCTTTTAAAACAGTGTATTTTTAACAGGGGTTTGCAGGGGTTTTCTCTTTTTCTCCTTGTAAGGTTGCTAAGAGCTGAGACTGCTGGAGGTGGGGCTTAACAGGGGTTAACAGAGGTTACTCTTTGTCCTGGGCTGCTAAAGGTGGGGCTCCTGAGGTGAGTCATTCAGTCTTTAGTTCAGTCTCTCTGGAACCAGCTGGCGTAGCGCGCCTAGCTGCTACGCAATTCTTCTTCTTCTTTTTTTAAAAATAAATAAATTCAATTAATTAATAAGGACATTTTTTTGAGGGATAGTAGGTACAGATAGCCTCAAAGAGGGCACTGACTAAAAAAGTTTAATATCTAAATATATAAACAAAAGCAGATATGAAGGCAGGAAGCCAGCAGGGGATGGGGCTTCCCAGTGTTTTGCACTGAGTGTCACATGTATGACTATCTGCCACTGGGCCAGAAGTCGTGGAGTGTGCCCTCGCTGCAATGAGCTCCTGGCATACAAGGAACGTGGTCCGTTCTCTTGAAGCCAAGGTGGCAGACCTGGAGAAGCTGAGAGAGGCAGAGAGGGCAACAAACAAGGCTTTCAGGGACCCAGCAGCCGGGTCCCACTCCCAAGGTGACATCTCTTCAGATGTCATGGAGAATGAGAGTCTGGGTGACAGAGGGTGCCAGTCTCATGGGGAAGATGTTCCCTTAGATGGGACCCCTTCCTTAGTTGGTGGTCAGATATCCTCTCGCACTGAGGTTACCCCTCGGGGAGGTGGGGGGATCCTTGTAGTGGGTGATTCGATCATCAGGAATATAGAGAGTTGGGTTTGTGACAGGCGTGATGACCGCGATGGTGACTTGCCTGCCTGGTGCGCAGGTTGTGGATGCCACGCTTCGTCTAGATAGGCTGTTAGACAGTGCTGGGGTGGAGTCAGCAGTTGTGGTCCACATTGGTACCAATGACATTGGGAAATGCAGCCGGGAGGTTCTGGAAGCTAAATTTAGGCTGCTAGGAAAAAGGTTAAAATCCAGGACCCCCAAGGTGGCATTCTCTGAAATGCTACCTGTTCCACGCGCAGGGCTTGAAGCTAGGCAAGCCGGAGATACAGGGTCTCAATGCGTGGATGAGAAGGTGGTGCAAGGCAGAGGGTTTCAGATTTGTCAGGAACTGGGGAACCTTTTGGGATAAGGCAGGCCTGTACAAAAGGGACGGGCTTCATCTTAACCAAAGAGGAACCAGGCTGCTGGCACTCAACATTAAAAAGGTGGCAGAACAGCTTTTTAAACTGATTCCTGGAGGAAAGCCGACAGGAGCTGAGGTGACTTTGGTTCGGAATACAGAGTCCATGGGGATGCAGACAGAGAAGGAGGTTTTTTAAATCAACCACATACAAGTGAAGAGCACAGCAATGTGATAAGTGATAGTGTCTACAAAAGGCTAGAGGGCAAAACACATAAATCCCAGGTTAGGGACAGAGACAGAGTATACAAGTGTCTCTATGCTAATAGTAGAAGCATTCGACCTAAAATGGGGGAGCTGGAGTACAGAGTTTTGAAGGAGGACATTGATATAGTGGGCATCACAGAGACATGGTGGAATGAGGAGAACCAGTGGGATGCTGTTATCCCAGGTTACAGGCTCCCCAGGAAGGATAGGACAGGGCGTATTGGGGGTGGAGTGGCCCTCTACATCAAAGAGAGCATAGTGTCACATAAAATAGACAATGCAGGGGGAGCTGATTCCCCTACAGAAGCACTGTGGATATCAATACCAGGGGTGAAGCATAGTTTAACATTAGGAATATATTATCGTCCCCCTGACCAAAGCGCACAAGAGGATTCTGAGATGGAAAAAGAAATTAGAGAGGCCAACAAAAGCAAAAACGTCGTGGTAATGGACGAGTTTAACTATCCCCTTAGAAACTGGAGAAAATGCATGTGCAGGTCATAGAAAGGAGAGAACATTCCTGTATATGCTAAATGACTGTGGCTTAGAGCAGATGGTTGTAGAACCAACCATGGGGAGATGTGATCCTAGATCTAATTCTATGTGGGACCCAGGACCTGGTGCGGGAAGTCAGTGTTGTTGAGCCGATAGGGAACAGCGACCACAATGCTGTCAGATTCAGTATCTCTGCATGCGAACAAGTGACAACTACTAATGTAGTTACATTTGCCTTCAGAAAGGGAAATTTCTCAAAGATGAGGGGGATAGTGCGCAGGAAGCTGAAAGGGAAAATCAAGAGAGTCAAAAATGTCCAAGATGCTTGGAGGTTATTTAAAAACACAGTCACAAAAGCTCAGCTGGAATGTGTTCCGCAGGTTAGGAAAGGCAGCGCCCAGTCCAAAAGAAAGCCACCATGGTTAACAAGGGACGTTGAGGAAATTATTAGGAAAAAAAAAAGATGTCTTTTAGAAAATGGAAGTCCAACTTAACTGATAAAGAATACCAGAGAGAACACAAATGGTGGCAAAAGAGAAGCAAGTTAGCTGTAAGGGAGGCAAAAAAAGGATTATGAGGAACACATGGCTGTGAACATCAAAACCAGCAACAAACAGTTCTTCAAGTACATCAAAAGCAGGAAGCCAGCAAGGGAAGCGGTAGGCCCGTTAGATGACAAAGGAACAAAGGGTGTGCTAAAAGATGACAGGGAGATTGCAGAAAAGCTGAATGAATTCTTTGCATCTGTCTTCACCCAAGAGGAGGTGAGGAAAATTCCTGCACCTGAACCAAACTTCTTAGGAGGCGAATCCGAAGGAACTAACAAAGATAGTGGTAGACAAGGAAGAAGTTCTGGCAGCCATTGATAAACTAAATGTTACCAAATCCCCTGGGCCCAGATTTTGGCATTCACCCAAAGAGTTCTTAAAGAGCTCAAGCATGAAATTGCTGATCTTCTCAACTTTTAATAATGCAACTTATCCTTGAAATCAGGCTCCATCCCTGAAGACTTGGAAGATGGCCAATGTCACACCAATCTTTAAAGAAAGGATCTAGGGGGGGACCCGGGAAATTACAGGCCAGTCCAGTTTGACATCTGTTCCTGGTGTAGAATTAGTAGAATCTGTCATTAAAGAAATAAAATTATAAAACATGTAGAAAAGAAAGCAAGACCTGCTGAGAAAGAGAGTCAGCATGGCTTTTGCAGGAGGCAAAATCCTGTCTTACAAACTTACTAGAGTTCTCTTTGAGGGATGTAAATAGGCATGTGGATATAGAGGGGGGAACTCAGTGGACATTGTCTACTTGGGATTTCCAAAAGGCTTTTGACAAAGTTCCTCACCAAGAGACTATTGGAGAAAAACTCAGCAATGAAGAAGGAATAAGAGGGGAAGTCCTCCTATGGATTAAAAACTGGACGTGGAGAAAACAGGAAGCAAAGAGTGGGTGTAAAATGGGAAATTCTCCTACAATGGAGAGATGTAGGGAGTGGTGTCCCCCAAGGATCCGATGATTGGGACCAGTGCTCTTTAACCTATTCATAAATGACCTGGAAGTAGGGGTGAAGGAGTAGCGGTAATGGTGGCCAAGTTTGCAGATGATACCAAATTATGTAGAGGTGGGTGAAAGGAACCACAAAGGATTCTAAGCAGGAGCTCCAAGCGGACCTTGATAGAATTAGGTGGTGAGTGGAGCTACAAGAAATGGCTTAAAATGCAGTTCAATGTAGCAAACTTAAATGCAAAGTGATGCACATAGGGGCAAAAAATCCAAGCAAACTTCACATAACATGCTACAGGGGTCGAAGTGCTATCAGTCACAGACCAGGAGAAGAGAGGATTTAGAGCGTCTTTAGTTGATAGTTCCATGGGAGATGTCAACTCAATGTATGGCAGCTGTGAAAAAAGGCAAACTCTATGCTGGGGATAATTAGGGAAAGAGGGAATTGAGAATAAAACTGCAAAAGATTGTCATGCCCCACTTATATAAAGCTGCCGTGGATGCCGACACGCACTTGCCAGGTACTGTGTCTTCTTCAGTTCTGGTCGCATACACATCTCAAAAAAAAGGATATTGAAGAGATAGAAAAAAAGTGCATTGAGAAGGGCTTAACGAAGTGATGATTGAGGGACTGCAGCACCTTCCTTATGAGGAAAGGCTGCAGCGTTTGGGACTCTTTAGTTTGGAGAGGAGGCGTCTGAGGGGGGGATATGATTGAAGTCTATAAAATTATGCATGGGGTAGAAAATGTTGACAGAAATTTTTCTCTCTTTCTCCACAATATCACTAGAACCAGGGGGCATTCATTAGAAAATGCTGGGGGGGGAAGAATTAGGAACTAATAAAAGGGAAACACTTCTTCCATAGCGTGTGATTGGTGTTTGGAATATGCTGCCACAGGAGGTGAGGTGATGGCCACTAACCTGGATAGCTTTAAAAGGGGCTTGGACAGATTTATGGAGGAGAAGTCGGTTATGGCTACCAATCTTGATCCTCTTTGATCTGAGATTGCAAATGCCTTAACAGTCCAGGTGCTTTCGGGGCAACAGCCACAGAAGGCCATTGCTTTCACATCCTACATGTGAACTCCCAAAGGCACCTGGTGGGCCACTGCGAGTAGCAGAGAGCTGGACTAGATGGACTCTGGTCTGATCCAGCTGGCTTGTTCTTATGTTCTTATGTTCTTATTCTGCATTGGTTAGACCTCACCTGGAATATTGTGTACGGTTCTGGGCACCCCAATTCAAGAAGGATATTGGCTAGCTGGAACAGGTTCAGAGGAGGGCAACCAAAATGGTAAAAGGTCTGGAATCAGTGGTGGGATCCAAAAATTTTAGTAACAGGTTCCCATGCTGGTGGGATTCAAACTGGCATAGCGCCAATGGGGCTGGGCGGGGCATGACGGGGGCGTGGCCGGGCATTCTTGGGCGGGGCATTCTTGGGCGGGGGGGGGGCGCTGTGGCAACGGGGCGCCAGCCGCTGTGCGATCCTTGGCCCGGGGAAGCTTGAATGCACGCAGGTGCAGGCTTTCACGCCGCGCCAGTGCACCTCACTGCTAGGCTGCTTCAAGTTCTGCGTGCTGCACTGCTGAGAGGAGGGGCGTAACTAAGGCAAAAATCACATGGCAAAATCACCAATTAGTAACCCCCTCTCGGCACACACAAATAACCTACTCTTGGGAACCTGTGAGAACCTGCTGGATCCCACGTCTGTCTGGAATCCATGCCCTATCCATGATCATATGGCAGGAGTGCTTTGATTGTGTGTTCTTGCATGGCAGGGGGTTGGTCTTGATAGCCCTTGGGGTGTCTTCCAACTCTATGATTCTAAGGTCGGCTTGAGCAAGCAATTACTCTTCTGCACTTTTGAAAGAGGGCCGTGCCACATGAGGTCTCTGATTCTTTGCATTCACTTGGCCTTGTCAAAGTGCCCTGAAATATGTGGATGTGCTCAGTTTTGCCAGGGGAGGGCAGGGTGTAAATCTGATAAGCTAAATTGACTCAACTCAGTGTTTCTTTTAGCTACACTGACTGTCAAGTTGTCCGCTGTCTGACCTCAGCACTGAACTGAACTTGTAAAAAACAACAACAGAAAGCCCTCCTCTTTCTCTCAGCTTCCTTCTTAAAGCGTTCCACACATTTGCAAACAAAGCACTCCGGAGACCATAAGTCAAGCTGTGTCTCCTTGCATTTCTGTTTCTGCTAAGCCAAGAAGAGACCAGACGTCGCAGTGGCAGATAGCCTCGCTCGGCTTCTCTGGCCGTCCTCCATTTTGTTTACTCGCCTCACAAAATACCCCAAAGACCACGATCTTTGGTTCGGGTCGGGCCGAGCGAGGGCAACCATCCAGAACGAAACATGGAGCCTTGTCAACTTTAATCTGCCCTCAGCTCTTCATTTCAAATCGCTTTCCCAGGCCTTTGGAGGGCTTGCAGTGTGCCAAGGTAAAGGCTCCTCAGACTGCTGCCGTCCAAGAGGCCTCTAAATTATGCATTGGACATCTGCTGAGTGTCTCAGAGGCAGGTGGCAGGTGTGTTGAAACATTGCCTCGCGGGACAGATTCGGGATGCCGCGTTCATTCAGTTTCCGTTGGCCAGGTTGATGAAGTCTACGGCTATTCTGAGGGTGGTGGAAAATGATATCAATTTCCAACTGATTTAGAGCTACCCTGTAGGGTTTTTAAGGCAAGAGACATTTTCGAGGTGGTTTGTCACTGCCTACCTCTGAGGATGGGAGGAAATGTTTGACCCCTGTGAAAACCAACATGGAATGAGGTCAAAAAATGTCGTCTGGGGTCTAGTTGTGCATAATCTGAGCTAAGATAATTGAAAAAAATGTAGGAGATCTTGATTATACGTATCCTGCCCTCTCATGCCCCTGATGGTCCTGCCATATTGCTGCCTTCCTCTTCTATTGGGGGTCTGGGAGTCTGTGTACTGCTGCTTTTCCTGCCGGGAGTTTGGACATTGATCTTGGTCTCTCTCTCTCTCTCTCTCTCTCTCTCTCTCTCTCTCTCTCTCTCTCTCTCTCTCCTCTGTGCGTGCGTGCGTGCGTGTGTGCTTGCGTGCCTGTGTGTGTGTGGGATGTGAGGGTGATCTGGCTGTGACATCTGTTACCCCATTGATTGCCAGGGTCGATTGGACTAATCTTGTCTGGCTAGGCGGGTGTCCCCTACCTCCCTCACTACTCCGTGTGTGTCCTTCCCGAAGTTGCACGCTCAATGGAAGATGATGACCATTCCAGGTAGGAGTGTACCGTTCTTTGGTCAAGGGTACATGATAGCTGAGCTCCCCTGCTAGAATCTCCAAACAAGCTCAAGGTCCATTTGTAGGAGAACGTTGTGTGTGTGTGTGTGTGTGTGTGTGTGTGTGTGTGTGTGTGTGTGTGTGTGTGTGTGTGTGTGTGTGTACTTCTCTATTCTGCATTGGTTAGACATAGGTCTGCTTACAAGTAAGTCCCATTTTGTGCAGTAATGCACGCACGCACGCACACACCTGCTCTTTTGCTTTTTCGCGCCCTTATTCATTGCTTATGTAACCCCCATGCTCAGAATGGGTTGACCCAGAAAGGGGTGGAGACTCAAAGCAGCAGGAGGCTGCAGAGCTCATGTAGTCTGGAGGAGACCAGGCTACCAGACTCGGACCTAGATTTGTATAAGCCCTTAACACCTTGTTAAGGTAACTGCAATGTTGTTGGGAACTACTGGGAAGGTAGTTGTTTATTTTTGCTATGTTGTAAATGTTGGAGTTTATTGTTTCAGGGTTTTTTATGTTTGTAATGGGTGAGAGTTCTCATGGAAACCTTCATCATGTTGAATCCTTTTCATCAAGCCCTTGGAGTCTTCAGGAGCCAACCCACTTGCAAAGAAGAATTGGACTTGGCAGTATTAGTAGACTGTAAATATAAGGACTTGAAAATGCAACCTGAACAGGACCTTGAAGTGTGATGTTAAATGTTGATGTTTGATGTTCTATGTTAAGAAAGTAAACCATTTTGTTTTAAAAATGTGTTGTTGCAAACTCATTCCAAGTTCTGCCCCACAGAACCCACAGTTAGAGGTTACACTTACTCGAGGCCTCTCATTGAGAAAACTGCCTACCCACATTCCATTCGCTGGCTGTAAGGATAACGTAGCTCACTCCGTCCTGAGAACCCAGCTTCGCCATTATGTAAACAACCAATTATATTATGCTGTTTGATTGAACCGGTTCCACCTGGCACTGGGGAAAAGGGGGGTGGTTCTTATGTATATATCAAAGGGCAGCTTCTGATGTATTTTCAGATCTGTCTATGGTTTCCTACCTGACAATATCCTGCTATAGTTCTGCAATAAAGAATATCACGTTCCAATCCTCAGTTCTTCAATTGAGACTGAAGTCACAAAGTATGACCGACCCTTCTGCTAAGAGAATCAGACTGCAATATGTTCTGGATCAGAGACACTCTCCAGGTGCACATATTCTAGACAAGAACAGACTTAGCTATGCTGTTCCCGGTGCTGTTCTTTATTGAGCCGAGCAAACCAGCTTAATGCCAGCCAAAATATACAAAGAATGGACTCCAATGCATTTTTAATGCCCTTTCATCAAGCATAGTGCACTTTAATGAGTGTTTAGGAGTTCTGATGTACTTTTCCAACTTCAACCAAAAAAATGGCATTTTTGGAACTATTTTTAGGAGGAGAGGACTTAAATAAATGGCAGGGCGCAAGACTATATGAGCACTAACGGCCAAAATAACGTTCTCTTATGTGGAGGACGTGGATCCAAAGGAGAAATCCATTATGTGATTAAGTCCATCTGAGTGATTTTTGGCTTTCATTGATATGCTTGTAGAGGCCAGGGAGGTTTTATATTTTGTCAGGTTTTAGGCTCACAAAATGAATATACAGGGGTTTCACAAGTAGGGCGATCCATTAGCTGTAATTATCTGGACCGGAGAATGCTGTCACTGTCTGACACAGTTTGGATAAGCCCTTCGGCAGGGGTTCCCCAACCTTTTCAAGCCTGAGGGAACCGTTGGGATCCTGACACCGGGGAATGGGCACCACCCCAAAATGACTTCTGCAGGAAGCCAGCTAAATGCATAAGGAAAGGTTGTGGGCTTTCTGAGTTGTGTGCAGGGGCGTAATGCCCATTGGGCAAGGTGGGCAGCTGCCCAGGGCACCACCTTGTGGGAGGCATCAAAATGCAGGGTTTGGGGGTATTTTTAGTGGTTTTTCATTTTTGGCCTGCAGGGGCGCAGTTTTAGGCTGTCCTTATGCTACCCCCCAAGTTTAGTGAGGTTTGGTTCAGGGAGTCCAAAGTTAGGGACTCCCAAAGGGGGGGCACCAACCCCCATTGTTTCCAATGGGAGCTAATAGGAGATGGGGGCTACAGTTTTGAGGGTCCATAACTTTCCCCCCCCCCCGAACCAAACTGCACCAAACCTGGGGGGTATCATTAGGGCAGTCTCCTGATGAAACCCTGAAAGTTTTGAGACTGTGCCTTCAGAAATGTGCCCCCCCCCCCAGCCTGCAACCCCCATTGACAGCAATGCAGAAAACTCAATGCAGAACAAAGATTCTTGGACACTTCCCTCTGTGATACACCTCTGAAGATGCCAGTCACAGATGCAGGCGAAACGTTAAGAACAAGATCTACCAGACCATGGCCACGCTGCCTGGAAAGCCCACAACAACCAGTTGAATCCCGCCGTGAAAGCCTTCGACAATACATAAAGAAAGCCCAAGTGCAGGAAGGAAGAGGGATAATGTAATAAATACTCTGGGGAAAGGACTGAGAGAGGGAAAAACAAACACTGGACTTGTCCGCACAATTCATTTAAAACATTTTGAGGCCCGGAAATAAAACACTTCCTCTGTGGAGTTCCACATTGTTTTCACCCCGCAACATTCTGTTTGCAGCCTCAAAAAGTTTAAAAATTAATCTCTTTTAAAACAATTATCTGGCTGAAACGTTTTGAAAACATCTTCAGCTGCTGTGTGATCTACTGACTATGTTTCTCGTGGTTCTCTGCTTCCTTGAATGTCCTCCTCAGCGCCATTTTCCGAGCTCATTCAGTTCCCCCTCACCCGTTTATTTGCTCTGTTTGTTCTTTTATTTTTGGAGGGCTGATCTGTGGTCAAATCCCCACTACCGTCTTAGCCGGGTTTCAGAACACAAACTAACCAGGTTTGAGGGATGACCTCCCCATTGCTTGCATGACAGATTCCGTTTCTGGCACTCATTCTCCCTGTTAATCCGTGTTTCAGCAGGACCTGGTTGCAAGTGGCCTAGACCCCATTAACACGGTTCAGAGCTGAGCCGAGGGGAGGGATGAGGGTTGAAACCCTGACTCGTTTCCTGCCCTAGCATGTAACATGGAATTCGGGCAACCAATCAGCGCTGCAATGCGCGCACAGCCTTTCCTTGGTTTCATTTCCGCTTTTGCGATCGGCCAGCAGAAGGGGATGCAAACATTAAACAGTCAAATGCGTAACTTTGAATCGTTCATGGTTTACACAGGTAACGATCAACTGTTTGCACAGTCCAACAGTTAAACGTTAAACTTTTACACGCTGGGTTTTTTGATCACCCCCCTACAATGTACGTTTCCGCAGTGGGAAAAGGTCCCGCCCCATCAAGGCACGCCAGCCAATCAGGGGAGACTGGCGAAGCGAGCTCGCCTGGTAGTGGGGATTGCTAGGAGTTCTGCAACCGGGTGTGTCTGCTGTGTGCTCGCTGCGGTGGGGAGGGAGAAACTCCGATGAAGAGGACACGGTTTCACAACGAACAGGTTTGGATCTGCATGCAAATGTCAAGTGGGGATTCGACCTGTGAAGCATCGAGTATACCAGGAGTGTAGAACGCAGCACGAGGCAGGGAAGCATTGATTCAACACAGAAAGTGGGGAGGAATCTGCCAGTTTTCAAAAAAGAATTTAATACTTCTATTCTCAATTAAGGGAAGATAGTTTATCATTTGCTGCGTGTTGCTTTAGATTTGTTCGGAAAGGACCGGTGTGGTAGTAGCTGCAGCGGAACCAATGTTATTTTCATCCACATCACTGATTGGATCTTCAGTGGCCAATCAGAAGCCCAGCCTGGTTCCACTCACTTTCTGAAAATCCTTGGCGGGTACCAAAAAAGAAGTTAGTGGGTACTATGGGGCCCTGTGCATCTCATTGGAGACTCCTGCGGGAGATAAACACAATGCTGATTTATGTGTGACATGGGCCCTCCAAAGCTTATGCCATTCTCATCTCCTCCCCTATTCCCCCAAACCAACCCTGTGAGGCAGGTTAGGCTAAGAGTGTATGTAACTGGCCGGAGGTCACCCAGCAAGCTTCTGTGACTGAGTGGGAATTCCAACCTGTCTTCCAGATTGCCAGCGTGGTGTAGTGGTTAAGAGCAGATGGATTCTAATCTGGAGAACCGGGTTTGACTCCCCACTCCGCCAGCTGAGTGGCAGAGGCTTATCTGGTGAACTAGATGTGTTTCCGCACTCCTGCATTCCTGCTGGGTGACCTTGGGCTAGTGGCTAGTCATACCGTGTTTTCATGAAAATAAGACAGTGTCTTATATTAATTTTTGCTCCCAAAGATGTGCTATGTCTTATTTTCAGGGGATGTCTTATTTTTCTGTGTTCTGTTTGTCGGGCATTCTTCCAAACAAAAACTTTGCTACGTCTTACTTTCAGGGGATGCCTTATATTTCGCACTTCAACAAAACCTGTACTACATCTTATTTTCAGGGGATGTCTTATATTCGGGAAAACAGGGTAGTTCTCTCAGGAATCTCTCAGCCCCACCTACCTCACAGGACGTCTGTTGTGGGGAGAGGAAGGGAAAGGAGCTTGTAAGCCACCTTGAGTCTCCTTACAGGAGAGAAAGATGAGGTATAAATCCAAACTTTTCTTCTTCAGATCCTAGTTCGACACGTCTGTGACCAGTTGGCAGCCAGCACAGTCCTTGTGGAATTCGAAGTAGCGATTATCGTACGGTGAGAAAACTAGGACGCTCTGAGACTTTCCAGAGACACCAGAACAATATCTGGGATTCTTGGGATAACCGGAACAGCAACCTGTAGCTATTGAATGAGCCCAAATACTCTTATCTCTGGTTGTCAGCAATTCACTTCAATCTGCCAGAAAGATGTGCTGCGGAACTAAAGTTTTTTTTATTTAGAAAATGCTTGGAATTTAGCAGTGCTGGAATGGAGCATTTTACCATAAAGCAATGCTGAGGAAAAGGGAAAGTAAAATGATGCGGCTGGCCTCCACTCGAGCCAGGGCCTCCACGGCTCTGGCGCCGGCCTGGTGGAACACTCTCCCTCCCGCTGTCCGGGCCCTGCTGGACCTTGGGGATTTCCGCAGGGCCTGTAAGACTGAGTTGTTCCACCGGGCCTTTGGAGAGACCGGCCGCTGAGGGTGCCCCTGTTCCCTCCTCTTTATCCCCATGGGCCCTAATACCATCAGGACCCATTATTTTACGTTAGGAGTGGTTTCTCGTGGATACGGGCAATGTTTTTTAAGATATCAACTGTTGTTTTAATTATATGTATGTTTCTTTAGCTGGTGATGTTTTTAGTTTTCTCTGTACAGCCCTGAGCCGCTTCGACTAGGGCGGTATACTAAATTTAATTTAATAATAATAATAATAATAATAATAATAATAATAATAATAATAATAATAATAATAATAATAATAATAATAATAATAATAATAATAATAATAATAATAATAGCCCAAGGTCACCCAGCTGGCGTGTGTGGGAGTGCACAGGCTAATCTGAATTCCCCAGATAAGCCTCCACAGCTCAGGCGGCAGAGCTGGGAATCAAACCCGGTTCCTCCAGATTAGATACATGAGCTCTTAACCTCCTACGCCACTGCTTGAAAGAATCAAATCTACAAAAAATTTAAAATACTGGAAAAATCACAAAACAGTGGCCAGGAATTGTTTCGTGAGGGTGAGTGCAAACAAACAGGGGTGGAGGGATTGAAAATGTTTTGCAAACGTTTTCAGGGACTTGTGCTGGAAAAGCCACTCTTTGGCCCCTTCCGCACTTGCAGAATAATGCATTTTCAATCCATTTTCAATCCACTTTGCGGCTGGATTTTACTTCTGCGGAATGGCAAAACCCACTTGCAAACGATTGTGAAAGAGGATCGAAAGTGCATTATTCTGCACGTGCGGAAGGGCTCTTTGCGTCCCATCCCACAAGCCGCTGCTGATCACAGAACCGTACCCGGCAGACTGAGTTTCGCTTCGCTTCTTTTCTTTCCAGTCAGCACAGCTAATCTAACTGCCAAGTGCCAAACCGTTCTGAAAAGTCTTGTGTTTCCGAGGGAGCTGGATTGCACTTAAATTGTCAGGTACGAAAGGAGAGCCACTGATATTTGGTCTCAAGAGTTCGGCAGCTGCTGTCGGTCAACTTCTGACTCCAATCCAAGTCCGTCGTAATAACCTTCCATGCTTCTCAAGATTGCAAAGGCAGATTTTGGCTCAGGTTGGTTTCTTCACAGAGTTGGCACCTGTGAGTATTTCCCACTGACGCTCTTGTGCTAACTCAGTGGTACTGTTATAATGACAGTTCTCGTTGCCAAGTTAAATGGCCGGGCTTGAGAGTTATTGCTCTGAAAGTTTCCACGGAAAAAGTTTATAGTATGATATATAAGACTTGCCAGGGATAGAGCTGCCTGGAAGTGACAAAGGGTAGCTCTAAGAATCACTAGTAACTCTATGGAAAGAACTTCCAGTTTTACTACTTCCAGTTTTTATCACTTCCAAGTCATTCTAGGAATCCCAATGGTGTATTGTCAGGGGATTGTATTTAGTTGATTGAGAGGCATTCCTAGTTCAGTGTAGTTGCTATAAGATATATGTAACCAGCCTGCTATATGTTATCTCTGCTGCACTAGGACATTCTTCCCTTGATCTTTGCTGCTTTGCTTTATGGCTTCACACGCTTTCCCCTGACACTTTCCCCTGGGCTTTCCCCTGACACTTTTGTCTCATGGGAAATGGGACTGTTTCCGTTGTCCTGTGGGGGCAGGAAGCCAGGTGGCTTTATCTCGATTGCTGACCTTGGGGCGCCTAAGCTCCAAACTAACTCATTTTCACATTCATAAGAACATAAGAACGAGCCAGCTGGATCAGACCAGAGTCCATCTAATCCAGCTCTCTGCTACTCGCAGCGGCCCACCAGGTCTGTGAAAGCATTGCTTACTCGAGGCCTCTCGTTGGGAAAACTGCCTATCCACATTCCATTCATAAGAACATAAGAACTAGCCTGCTGGATCAGACCAGAGTCCATCTAGTCCAGCTCTCTGCTACTCGCAGTGGCCCACCAGGTGCCTTTGGGAGCTCACATGCAGGAGGTGAAAGCAATGGCCTTCTGCGGCTGTTGCTCCCAAGCACCTGGTCTGCTAAGGCATTTGCAATCTCAGATCAAAGAGGATCAAGATTGGTAGCCAGAGATTGACTTCTCCTCCATAAATCTGTCCAAGCCCATTTTAAAGCTATCCAGGTTAGTGGCCATCAGCACCTCCTGTGGCAGCATATTCCAAACACCAATCACACTGCACTGCGTGAAGAAGTGTTTCCTTTTATTAGTCCTAATTCTTCCCCCCAGCATTTTCTAACAATGTATGCCCCCCCCTGGTTCTAGTATTGTGAGAAAGAGAGAAAAATTTCTCTCTGTCAACATTTTCTACCCCATGCATAATTTTATAGACTTCAATCATATCCCCCCTCAGACGTCTCCTCTCCAAATTAAAGAGTCCCAAACGCTGCAGCCTCTCCTCATAAGGAAGGTGTTCCAGTCCCTCAATCATCCTCGTTGCCCTTCTCTGCACTTTTTCTATCTCTTCGATATCCTTTTTGAGATGTGGCGACCAGAACTGAACACAGGACTCCAAGTGCGGTCGCACCACGGCTTTATATAAGGGGAGGGGAGTTACCATCAGAATAAAATGGGTAGCAAAAGCCAGGTTCCCCTGAACTGGCTTTGCCAAGCTGGGTGCTTCGATGCCAACCAATAAACACTGCTGATCAACCAAACAGAGTCCATTTATTGTTTCAAGGTTCAAGACCTAACAAGTACCGTGTTTCCCCGAAAATAAGACAGTGGCTTATATTAATTTTTGCTCCCAAAGATGCGCTATGTCTTATTTTCAGGGGATGTCTTATTTTTTCTGTGTTCTGTTCGTCGGGCATGCTTCCAAACAAAAACTTTGCTGCGTGTTAATTTTGGGGGATGCCTTAAATTTCACACTTCAACAAAACCTCTACTATGTCTTACTTTTAGGGGATGTCTTATATTCGGGAAAACAGGGTATATAGGACATAAAGCGGATCCCTTGTTATTCCCTTTGATAATGTTTCTATGCACGCCTGTCGGCCATTCTCTTCCCAATGCAATTGGCATCTGGGCAGTCCTTTATAGAAGGAGTCCTGCTCTGAGGCACCTTAATAATCGTTCTCCTAATGCAATTCTCAAAGCATGCTTCCCCGTCATTTGTGAGTGCTGGTTTTTCCTGAATTCTGCTGATGAAAACATTGTGTCAGGTGTCGATCCTTGAAACAATAAACAGGCTCTGGAGTATTGAACAGCAACGTTTGCTGAAAAGGTAATGAAGCACCCAGCTTGCAAGAAGCCAGGTCTGATGAACCTGGATTTTGCCCCCTTCTTTATCCAGAAACGATCCCCCCTCCCAATTTCCCAAAGAATGTCGAAAAGGGTTATTTCGGTGCCGCAGCATCCCAAGACCAGGTACTCAGGAGCAGCAGCAGCAGAAGACCATTGCTTTCACCTCCTGCATGTGAGCTCCCAAAGGCACCTGGTGGGCCACTGCGAGTAGCAGAGTGCTGGACTTGATGGACTCTGGTCTGATCCAGCTGGCTAGTTCTTATGTTCTTATGTTCTTAAGGTCAGCAATAGAGAGAGATACAGCCACCCGGACTTCCACCCCTACTAGCAGGGGCGTACCTAGGCGAACTTGAGCCCTGGGCAAAACCTGAGTTTGATGCCCCCCCCCCATGGGTGGCCACCCTCCCCCACCATGACCAAACAATGATTTTTTCCACCAGGTTGTTTCAAAGTCACCATCACATTATAGAACAGGGGTAGGGAACCTGCGGCTCTCCAGATGTTCAGGAACTACAATTCCCATCAGCCTCTGTCAGCATGGCCAATTGGCCATGCTGACAGAGGCTGATGGGAATTGTAGTTCCTGAACATCTGGAGAGCCACAAGTTCCCTACCCCTGTTATAGAACATCCCCCAACTCACAAATCTGAACACAGCAATGGGCCATGCCACACAGCTGAAATAATATTTGGAAAACATTTTTCAAAATGCTTTCAAAATGTTTTTATTACTGCTATGAAAAACATTTTATGAAGATTGTTGTATCCAGTCCCCCCTCCCAATTGGGGGAAACAGCATCACTTTCAATGTTATTTAAACTGGGGGCCCAGATTCTCCCCTTTGCTGCAGGGATTTAAAAGGAGAATCTGGGCTCCCTAGTTTAAACAAGCTGATGCTTTGAATCCACCCCCAAACAGCATCATTTTAAAATGGTGTTTAAACTGGGGACCTCTGTGATTCTCCCCTTTAAATCCATGCCGAAGTGTAGATTTTAATAAATAACAACAAACAACAACAACAATGCAACAACAACCTTTTGTATTAGGCACTGAGAGAATAAAAAGAAAGAAAGAAAACAAGCATTGGTGGGAAGGGAGTGAATTTAAAAAAGAGAATCTGGGGAAATTTAGGGGTGTGCTTCAAGTTGCCAGGGTGCAATTAGGTTAAGATAAAGCAGCACCAAAATTTTAGAGTATCTTCGTGAGATTCCTTACTGATGATACCACTCAGATTTGGTGAAGTCTGGTTCAGGGGGTCCAAAGTTATGGACCCTCAGCTGCGGACAGCCCCATCTCCTATTAGCTCCCATTGGAAACAATGGGGGATGGGGGCATTCCCTTTGGGAGTCCATAACTTTGGACTTCCTTAACCAAACCTCACCAAACCTGGGTGATATCATCAGGAGAGGCTCCCAAAAAATCCCTGAAATTTTGGTGCTGCTAGCCTAAAATCTGCGCC
The DNA here is from genome assembly GCF_021028975.2 of Sphaerodactylus townsendi. NCBI lineage: Eukaryota > Metazoa > Chordata > Lepidosauria > Squamata > Sphaerodactylidae > Sphaerodactylus > Sphaerodactylus townsendi. The sequence continues at coordinate 170,497,320 of NC_059426.1, forward strand.
CCCTGCAGGCCAAAAACGGAAAAACACTGAAAATACAAAATCCCTTACAAACCTGCAATTTTGTCGCCCACCACAAGGTGGCGCCCAGGGCAGCTGCCCACTTTGCCCAATGGGAGGTACGCCTCTGCCTACTAGTCAATGGAAACATCCCTTTTCCCATGGGAGAGAAAGGTATCCGTGAGAAGCCTAGTTATCTACCAGGTGTGTGGAAGGGGGAGTAAAGATCAAAAAAAGAATGTCCCTTTACAGCATGATAACATATAGCAGGCTAAATACATATATAATGTAACAATTAAACTGACAGGAATATGTTTAAATTACCTAGATATGGTCAGGCTATTCTTGCTTAGGAATGCAGGTCGTGGCCCCAGAGAAGCTATTACTATTTTCTCATTAAGTCTCAGTTGTCTCTTTAGTTAGTATGGGTTTGGTTCCTCTTGTACAGTGTTCTATGGGAGGGAACCTTAGTTTGACCCTGTCCCTTTAAGAAGCCCCCTAAGGTGCCAGCGGAGCTGGAAGGCTGTAATATCTCTTACGTCTAAGGTGTATAAAGTGTATAAAGTATTAAGGATGAGGTATTACAGACAGCAAGGTCCAGATAGAGGACATAGAAGGAACCAAGAGAAAGCACAGACAAAGTGGACTTTCTTGGGAGAAGTCAAGAAAGGATCAAGGTCTCCAGCTTCAATCTGTTCCAGTCAAGCAAGTACTTTGTTTTAATCCAGGGGTCTGCAACCTGTGGCTCTCCAGATGTTCATGAACTACAATTTCCATCAGCCCCTGCCAGCATGGCCAATTGGCCATTCTGGTAGGGGCTGATGGGACTTGTAGTCCATGAACATCTGGAGAGCCGCAGGTTGCAGACCCCTGTTTTAGTCAGACCCCGGGAAGAGTTAGGGTCTCAGTTCTTCTATGCAATTAAACCTCTCTCTTTTTGAACCACAGACTTTTCTCTGTAATACACCTCTGAAGATGCCAGCCACAGGTGCAGGCGAAACGTTAGGAGCAAAATCCACCAGACCACGGCCACGCAGCCCGGAAAACCCACCAGAACCCGGCTGTGAAAGCCTTCGACAATACGTTACACCTTTGCTTGTGAGTTTCACTCTGTTTTGGCCGAGTACAGGGCACCTAGAATATTTTACTTGGGGAACAGAATAATGCGCCTCAATCAACTAGGTGACATTCCTGACACCTTGCTTATTTCTTCCAGAACTTGGTCATCTGTTTTTGGCGAGCCCGAAGCATCACAAACACAGTAGATGGGCAGCTACTTTTCAGTCTGGACAAGTCTCTGGTTCTCAATGCTGGGCGGTTTTTTAGCTGCCATCTCCAAACATAAAAGGGTGAGTGTTAGAAGGAGAAATGTGCTCTTACTATTTCCTCTAGGCTTTCCTGAATTACTTCCTCTCTTTTTTCTGGGCCAGGGATAATCAAACCAGTGGACAGCTCCTTGCGTCGAAGAAGAGTGCTGATGTTAACAGTGCAGCTCTACAGGATCCATCCCATTATTTATTGAAGGCAGGTATTGGTGCTAAGTGGATAAAAGCTCCCGCGCTTGGAAAGTGCTGTTCTAATTTAAGTTATATATTTCAGACTCTGACAATACAGCAAATTATTATTATTATTATTATTGTGGGGAGAGGAAGGGAAAGTAGCTTGTAAGCTCTTTACTGGAGGTCCCCGGCCCCTCAATGATGCAGCTGGCCTCCACTCGAGCCAGGGCCTTCACGGCTCTGGCGCCGGCCTGGTGGAACACTCTCCCTCCAGCTGTCCAGGCCCTGCAGGACCTTGGGGATTTCCGCAGGGCCTGTAAGACTGAGTTGTTCCACTGGGCCTTTGGAGAGACCAGCCACTGAGGGTGTCCCTGCCCCCTCCTCTTTACCCCCACGGGCCCTAATACCATCAGGACCCATTATTTCGCATGAGGAGGGTTTTGTAAGGGCGCGGGCGATGCTTTAAGATATGACTGTTGTTTTAATTATATATATGTTTTTAGCTGATAAGCTTTTATTTGTAACATCTTCGCTCCTGAGCCCTTCAGGTGGATAGAGGCGGTATACTAAGATTTAATTTATAATAATAATAATAATAAATAATAATACTAATAATAATAATAATAATAATAATAATAATAATAAATAATAATAATAATAATAATAACATTAATAATAATAATAATATACTCCTGACGGCACTTTAGCACTTAATTGGCTTCGGACAAAATCACCATATGTCATGCAAAAGGCCAACCCCTATACTCGGCTCTTGCACATTATTCGGGCCGATACATCCACACAGTCCTAGATGCTTGGGAAGCGTCCCTACGTTGTGATGTAATACAAAAATCTAGCATACAATCTTGTTTGCTGTGTATAACTGTTTTGTATCAATATAATAATAATAATAATAATAATAATAATAATAATAATAATAATAATAATAATAATAATAATAATAATAATAAAGCCACCTTCAATCTCCTTACAGGAGAGAAAGGTGGGATATAAATCCAAACTCCTACTCCTCCTACTCCTCCTACTCCTCCTACTCCTCCTACTCCTACTCCTCCTCCTCCTCCTCCTCCTCCTCTTCTTCTTCTTCTTCTTCTTCTTCTTCTTCTTCTTCTTCTTCTTCTTCTTCTTCTTCTTCTTCACATTGTGATGGGACATGAGTCAGTAAAGACCCGATGTTTGTACAGAGGTGACTTTTACCTCCTCTTCTTGACTCACCACACCATGGAGAAGTGGACTGCAGTGACCTCTGCTTCTCCTTTTCCTCACCATCAATGGACAGCCCTATGAACAAGCCGTTCTGAGTGACAGTCATGGGAAACTGGCGAGATACTGAAAAGTTGGTTCGAGATCCTGGATGAGATCCAGAACAACGTCCAGAACAAAAATTGCAGGTGGAATCAGCTGGGCGTTTTAAGAACTCCGGAAGTGCTCTGCTGGATCAAACCAGTGGTCCATTTAGGCCAGCGGGCTGTCTCACCAAGTGAACAGTGAGATGCCTCCCTGAGCCCTCCAGCAGAGAGACAGATGCCAACGCCTGCTTCTGAACACGGAGGCCGTTAGCCATCATATCTAAGAAGCACTGATGGACCACGAATTTCTCAAATTCCCCATCAAAGGCAATGCAGCCCTGCCTCCTGAATTGTCAATAAAGCCCAGTGGCGTAGCGCCGAGGGGGTGGGAGGCGTGACACAATGGACTCTCACCAGTGTGGGGGCAGGGTGGAGGTGTGACGGGGGCGTTCTGGGACTATAGCCCGGCGGGGGCACAGGGCACACATACATGCCCCCCGGTGTAAAACCCCTCGCCAGACGGTAATTCTGATAAAACCCACATTGAAAAGAGAGGGGTCCAGATTCTGTTCCTAAAGAAGATTTTTGGCATTGTGAGTTACAAATGATAAGAGATTCCACCTAAACATCAGGAAGAACTTTTTGACCGACAGGGCCAGAGGTGGGATCCAGCAGGTTCTCACAGGTTCCCGAGAGTAGGTTACTAATTATTTGTGTGTGCCGAGGGGTTACTAATTGGTGATTCCTTTGCCACATGATTTTTGCCTTTACTCACGCTCTTACTCCTCTCCTCAGCAGTAGCCATTGCCACAGAACTTTTGAAGCAGTCTAGCAGGAGGCAGGTGCACCGCGGCGTAACGGGCATTCGCCTGGCGCCATGCGGTATCCGCTTTCCCCAGGACTCAAGCAAAGAGCTGCCGCGCCCTTGCCACAGCCCTCGCCCAGGAATGCCCCATCCCCTCGAATGCCACCAGCCACGCCTACCATCACCACCCAGCCCCATTGGTGCTATGCCACAGTTTGAATCCCAATTGTTACGGGAACCTTGTCATTGGGCCCAAATTTTGATCCCACCACTGGTCAGGGCTGGTTCAACGGTGGAATTCACTGCCCTCGGAGAGTGCGGTGGAGTCTCCTTCTTTGGAGGTTTTTTTAAAACAGCTGCGCTGGATGAACGTAGATGTCGAGTAAGGCGATTGTGTGTGAACCTGCACTGCAGGGGGTTGGACTTGATGGCCCTTGGGGTCTCTTCCAACTCTATGATTCTATTCTATGAATCGGCAACCCCTCATTTCTGGGCAGAGGTTTCTCCCTTCTCCTTGTCTGTCCTTCTACTGGGAAGTTGCACTTAATTGCAAAGAGACATCAATATCAATTTGATTCTACCATCCAGCTCTCTTGTCCTTTATGAAAAAATAATGCAAGTTCTTTTTTTTCTCCGAAATATGAGTTGTTCCCTTTGTGCCTCTCGGATGAGTGAGGCCTGAGCAAAGCATTTGGAGAGCTTGTGGAAGGAATAGTCAATGAAGCATGGGCAGGCAACGTGCAGAAGGCGTCTTTTCGATGCCGCGGCTTCTTTGGTCAAGCTGAGAAAAGTTACCTTGGGAGAATTAAAGGCGGGTCTTCCTCACTGTGAGGAAATGGGGCCAGCGCCGTAGAAGTAACACATTAATGTACAATGTTAAGCAGACGAACAGACCCAAGAGGACATATGGCTTTAAAATATATTAATATTTTTATGAGGTGAAGAAATAAAAGCATGCCATGGAATTGCTTACAGGCAGAAAGTAATCCATAATTCATTCTCTGGAGGGAAGGGAAAACAGAAGAACGGCCACTAATAGATCAGATGTTGTGTCCCAGAATAAAGGACCTTTGCTTTTGTGACTCCATCCAGATGTGAACAGTGTGCAACTCAACAAGGGTAAATGCTGAGTTCTACATCTAGGTAACAAAAATGAGGAAAGGGCTTACTGTGTAAGGCTGAACACACTCAAACAAAGTCGACTTTATGAAAAAGGAATGAATTTTATTGAACTGTGTCGCCCTAACTACAGGGTGCTAGAACTGAGGGTTCTTGCCCTCAGTTCCAGTATATATAAGGTGTGTGAGTGGGCGGTTTTTCGTTGCGGCGGGAACTTGACAGCTCGGAGAAACAAAACTTAGTCCTGACATACTGGGTGGGGATACCCTTCTGGTTAGCCGTGTGTGCGAACAAGATCTTGGGGTATGAGTGGGCTGTATGCGGAATATGAGTAGTGTGATGCAGCAGCAAAAAAGGCTAATGTGATCTTGGGGTGCATCAACAGAGGCATAACATCCAAATCGCAAGATCTCATAGTCCTGCTGTATACTGTGCCTGGAATACTGAGTGCAGTTCTGGAGACCTCACTTCAAAAAGGATGTCAACAGAATAGAGCAGGAGCAGAGGAGAGGAGAGGAGAGGAGAGGAGAGGAGAGGAGAGGAGAGGAGAGGAGAGGAGAGGAGAGGAGAGGAGCGGAGAGGAGAGGAGAGGAGAGGAGAGGAGAGGAGCGGAGAGGAGACAGAGGTACCAGCTGGAAAAACATTTTTTACAGTAAGATTTGTTCAGCAGTGAAATCAGCTGCCTAGGGGGGTGGGGGTGGGCTCCCACTCACTGGCAGTCTTTAAGTAGAGGATGTGCAAATACTTGTCAAGGATGCTCTAGGCCAGTGATGGCGAACCTTTTCGAGACTGAGTGCCCAAATAGCAACCCAAAACCCACTTATTTATTGCAAAGTGCCAACACGGCAATTTAACCTGAATACTGAAGTTTTAGTTTAGAAAAAACCGGTTGGCTCCGAGGCATGTGTTACTTGGGAGTAAGCTTGGTGAAGCAACCATGCAACGCTTCGAATGGGTGAATCACGACCCTAGGAGAGTTTACTCAGAAGCAAGACCAGCCTAGATATGTGTGTGTGTGTGGGGGGGGGGTGATTTTCCACTCCCCCTACATCACAAACTCTGTATGCGCGTGCCCACAGAGAGGGCTCTGAGTGCCACCTCTGGCACGCGTGCCATAGGTTTGCAGCCACTGCTCCAGGCTGATCCTGCCTTGAGCAGGGGGTTGGACTGGATGTCCATTTCAAATCTATGATCCTTGAATTTCAATGGGTGACTTGCTCTTGCCCCGATGACTGCACCACTACTTTAAAGCTTCGGCAGCCCCCCCCCCCCCCCCCCGAGCAGTCCCCACCCATCTGATGCCATTTCCATCCCAGCTGTATTCACTTCTGGTCAAAGCCCAGGCCCTTTAAGGTTTTGGCGAGTTTACAGTGCACCCATCCACCCACACGCCAGACGGCTACTTCCTGGATTAGTCACATGGGTGATCCCACCCAATGAAAGCATCTGTAGTGAATGGAACGATGTCACTCAACTATGTAGTCAGCTGCCTTGGGTCAGTGAGGGTGTGGGTGAGTGAGAGCAGGTGAACTGTTAAACCGGGAGGGTCCAACTCTGGCACTTCAGAGATTCATGGATTACAACTCCCATCAGCCCCTGCTGGTGTAACCTCTGTCTGTGGGTTCTGTGGGGCAGAACTTGGAATGAGTTTGCAACAACAAATTTTAAAAACAAAATGGTTTACTTTCTTAACATATAACATCAAACATCAACATTTAACATCACACTTCAAGGTCCTGTTCAGGTTTGCATTTTCCAGTCCTTACATTTACAGACTACTGATACTGCCAAGTCCAATTCTTCTTTGCAAGTGGGTTGGCTCCTGAAGACTCCAAGGGCTTGGTGAACAGGATTCAACATGATGAAGGTTTCCAGGAGAACTCTCACCCATTACAACCACAAAAACCCTTAACAAGGTGTTATGGGCTTATACAAATCAAAGTCTGAGTCTGGTAGCCTTGTCTCCTCCAAACTACATGAGCTCTGCAGCCTCCTGCTGCTTTGAGTCTCCACCCCTTTCTGGGTCAACCCATTCTGAGCATGGGGGTTACACTAGCATGGCCCATTGGCCATGCCAGCAAGGGCTGATGGGAGTTGTAGTCCATGAACCTCTGAAGCACAAGAATTGAACACCCCTGGGTTAATAATTTCCCCAAAGATTGTAGAAAACAGACCGATAAAGAAGGTGATAATACTTCACAGCTATGTACAGGAAAGAGACCTGTTGTTATGATCCATGGCTATAAACAGCCAACAGCCCAGGCCAAAATTGTACTGCCGATGGAAAGCCCAGGCTCATTAGGACAACCCGAATGACAGGTTGGCTTGTGACCCTTCCGTGGTTTCCATCTGCACGTGTTCTGGCTGGATTCAAGATGCATCGCCCTCACAGGAAAGGCCCTCCTTAGAGTCAGCGACCGGGCCTCCAGCTACTCAATTAAGAAATAAGGAATGACAGACTTCATCCCCGGCCTTGACATGCCTCAGGAATGACACAGGGTAGAGAAAAGGAGACCCAGATGATACCGGATCCCTTGAGAAGGGCTGCCGTCATCACCGCTCTCATAAACGTGCTTTGCGGAATACATTTCAGTCATTCAGAGCCCTTGTATTTATTGCAACCAGGGGGACAGGCGTGAAATATCAAACGTACTCTCAGCTGCCGCTGAAAACAGAAGCCGTGTGGCAGGGGTCGCCTCAGATTTCTCCTCCCTGCTTTTGTGACTCGAAAATCCCCATTTTGCTTCTGCTTGACAGCCAGCCTGGTTTAGCGGTTCAGAGCAGGTAAATTCTAATCTGGAGAACCGGGTTTGATTCCTCACTTCTCCACCTGAGTGGCAGAGGTTTATCTGGTGAACCAGATGTGTTTCCGCACTCCTACATTCCTGCTGGGTGACCTTGGGCTAGTCACAATTCTTTAGAACTCTCCCAGCCCCACCTACCGCACAAGGCGTCTGTTGTGGGGAGAGGAAGGGAAAGGAGCTTGTAAGCCATCTTGAGTCTCCTTATAGAAGAGAAAGGTGGGGTATAAATCCAAACTCCTCCTCCTCCTCTTCCTCCTCTTCTTCTTCTTCTTCTTCTGCTTGCTGCTGCTGCTGTTGTTCTTCTTCTTTCTCTTTCTCTTTCTCTTTCTCTTTTCTTCTTCTTCTTCTTCTTCTTCTTCTACTTCTTCTTCTTCTTCTACTTCTTCTTCTTCTTCTTCTTCTTCTTCTACTTCTTCTTCTTCTTCTTCTTCTACTACTACTACTTCTTCTTCTTCTTCTTCTTCTACTTCTTCTTCTTCTTCTTCTTCTTCTTCTACTTCTTCTTCTTCTTCTTCTTCTTCTTCTACTACTTCTTCTTCTTCTTCTTCTTCTTCTACTTCTTCTTCTTCTTCTTCTTCTTCTTCTTCTTCTTCTTCTTCTTCTTCTTCCTCTAATTTGCTAGGATCCTAGCAAGCACAAAGCACTGCTGCCAGGGAGCGGGAATACTGAGGGTTTCCTTGCACCCTGGCTGCAGGGGGTGGCCAGCATCAAGGTTGTTAAGGGGCGTCCAGCATGGGGTGATGAGGTCAGCTGAGGCCGGGGCTGGAATAATAAGATATACTTAACCTGTGGATGGATGCACCCCTGTTGAATTTTGTCCGGGAGCTTCCAGATTGGTTTTGTAAATAATTTTGGTTTTCTCCAAATCCGCAGCCTGCATCCCATTTGGACACTTTTTTCTCCAAGGTCCAAACCTGTAGCTACCCTGATGAAGGGAAACTGTCAAGCACCGAAACAAAACAGATCAATACATCCAGCCTCCAGCTGACAAACTTCTCTTTCAATACCAGTGGGGGAATTTTCTTCACTTCCTTTGTTAGAGATTCCCTGAGCTATATTCATGTTTCGGTTGTCAAGACACTCAGTTCCATGGAATCTGGACAAAAAGAAATACAAAGAATCATCATCGCCCAATGTACCAGTCCCTAACCCTTGCTTTTTGGTGTGTGATTGAGTTCACATAAAAATGCTTCTGGGGCAAACCCTGAGAAATCATTTCGGATAAGGCCCTGAATTCAGCCAGAGTCCACTGGACCACTGAGTTACAAATGAAGGGAGCTTTGAGTCTCAAACACTTATATGGTCGTTTCTCCATGGTCAAAATATCCTAGGTTGAGAGAGAAAATATCGCTGTGCAGTCAAGAATTCTGCACGGCTCCCGGTCCTAAAGCGAGTTTGCCCCACGATATTTCCCTCATCCCAGGGTATTCAAAACTGCCAAATTGATGCTTCTTTAAAAAAAAACCAGGGTGAGCCTGCTAGAGTCTCCTACAGTACAAACACCAATTGGGAGCAGGAACAATTTGTTTTTCCTCCCAGTTGCCTGATCTCCCCGCCTGACATTCATTCAAGCTGCCTCTCAAAAACAACAGCCAATCAGAACACGGGACACTGAGCACGCTCAGATGTGCTTGCAATGTAAATACAGAAGTCCCGGACTCGTGCGAAACAAGCTGGAGCATTTCCTCCCAGTCTTCACTGGATTCCTTCAAAAAATGGGCAGCTATACAAATGGACTCCCCGAGATAAAATAGACCCAGGTTAAAAAAACACCCGGTGGTACGCAGGCATAATTTTGCCATGCGGAAATGACCGTATCTCTAACATTTTGTGGGTCTCTAAGGTGCTACTAGACCCAATCTAGCTGATGGAGCAATCCTAAGCAGGTTTACTCTGAGGCTAGATGGAAGGCAAACGACGATTCTTCTAACTGTGGTAAGGAACTGCACAGACATTCCCTACCTCTGTATAGAAGTGAGCCACCTGTGGGAGCTCCCCCTGCTGGTGGCCACCCTAGCTGCACAGCATCAATACGGTGCCCATGCAGCCAAGTGGCCACACGACTTACAAGGAACCTTGCTGGCAAACCTAGAAAGGGCCTTCTCAATCATGGCACCAGAATTTTGGAACTCCCTTCCAAGAGATATTCGGCTGCCTTCCTCTATTACTGTCTTCCACCAGTGGGGAAGTCCTTTTTGGCATTCCTTCGCTAACTTTTACTAGCCATCCTCATTCTTTGCATATGTGTTTGTGTGTTTATATGAATATATGTGTATTTTATCTGCTGTTTTAATATTTGAAATGTTCTGATTGTTTTAACATTTACCACCTGGAAGGCCCCAAGTTGGGTAGAAAGGCAGCATCAAAAATATCTATCTGTATATAAAAAGCTAACAGTGTATTTGTTAGTGGTAGTATAATTCAGTAACTGCTGGGCCAATTCCTCTGAAAATTCCCAGCCACTATAGTCAGCCAGGTTAGAGTGTTCTTAGACGTTCACATACCTGAAATTTCACACCTGGTCCAGGTAAAACGCCTTTTTCCTGGTGCTCCCTGGTGAAGGACATGCAGCTGCCTCTGTGTAACTGTCACCCTTAGAATGTTCGTGCTGCTTGGAATGTTCATTCAGCTGGCCAGATATGAGCAGTGGAAACAGTACATAGGCAGTAACTCCAGTGGAAGTGAAACACATACACACACATACACACGAGGGAGAGGGAGGGAGGGAGAGGGAGGGAGGGTGGCATGCAAGGGAAGAGAAGTGAGAGAGGGGAGAGAGTGAGGGGTGGCATGCAAGGGAGGGGAGGCAGGGGGCCCAGACATACTTTGCATGGCTGCATCACGCCCCTCAGAGGGTTTCTCAGAAGCAACACCCATTGCCACCAACCAAACTTACTCCCAGGTAAAGGATCATGACCAGCCAGCCTAGATGTGTGGGAGGGGTGCCTTTCCATCCCCCCCCCCGCCAGGAATGCGGGCACACACATCAATGGCATCGCACAGTATCAGGCTGCGTGTTTGCATGAGCACGTACTGCTGGCCTCTGCAATTGATTTGCTGCTACTGTTCCTTTCCCATTTCACCACAATAAGCCACAGCAACGCGTGGCCGGGCCCCGCTAGTTTTAAATACAGGAAATAAAGTAAATACTCAGAAGGAAGTCCCATTGAATCAATGGGTCTTACTTTCAGGAAAATGGTCTTTGGATGGCAACATCTCTTTGTCAAGCCCAGGATCTGTGATTCAAATCCGACTCTGCAACTTGAAGGTTTAGTCGTCTTTATTGCCAGACACGCAGGCTGGAGGGGAAAAGCTAGTTCTGTTAGAACATTCAAACCACCCCAATATATCAATCCCCATTCCTCCTGGAGCAGCAGTGACATCGTGGTTAAGAGCAGGTGTACTCTAATCTGGAGGAACCAGGTTTGATTCCCCGCTCTGCTGCTTGAGCTGTGGAGGCTTATCTGGGGAATTCAGATTAGCCTGTACACTCCAGCACACGTCAGCTGGGTGTCCTTGGGCTAGTCACAGCTTCTCGGAGCTCTCTCAGCCCCACCCACCTCACAGGGTGTTTGTTGTGAGGGGGGAAGGGAAAGGAGTTTGTAAGCCCCTTTGAGTCTCCTTACAGGAGAGAAAGGGGGGATATAAATCCAACTCTTCCCACCCCCCACCCCATAACTCTATCCCACAATACAGAAGGCTCAACAGACAGGAATGCAGGATGGACTCAAGGTCAGAAGACTGAGATAATACTGCCAGGCCTTGGGTGTCTCTACTTAGGGAAAACAAAAGTATTTTGCCAGCAGCTCAAGCTTCCCTATCCCTCCTGGTGCCTCTCTGCTTGATGCCAGGCTCCCGCCTGATACTCTTACAGCGCAAATCAAGACTCCTTTGCACCTGCAAGTCTCAGATATATTAAGCTAGTTTCAGGAGGTAGTCATGTTGGCTTGCAGTAGAAAAGCTAGATTTGAGTAAAATAGAACCTTAGAGACCAACAAGAATTTCAGGTTGTAAGTTTTCAAGAGTCACAGCTTCACTAGGGTCGAATCCCCACTAGCGTCTTAGCCAGGTTTCAGAACACAAACTTACCAGGTTTGAGGGACGACCTCCCCATTGCTTGTGTGGCAAATACCGTTTCTGGTGCTCATTCTCCCCGTTAATCCGTGTTCCGGCAGGACCTGGTTGCAAGTGGCATAGACCCCATTAACACGGTTCAGAGTTGATCCGAGGGGAGGGATGAGGGTTGAAACCCTGACTCGTTTCCCACCTTGGAGTGTGATGCAGAATTCGGGCAACCAATCGGCGCTGTGATGCATGCGCAGCCTTTCCTTGGTTTCGTATCTGCTTTTGCGATCGGCCAGCAGAAGGGGATGCAAATGTTAAACAGTCAAACGTGTAACTTTGAATTGTTAATGGTTTACACAGGTAACGATTAACTGTTTGCACAGTTAAACAGTCAAACGTTAAACTTTTACCCGCTTTTTTTTTATCACGCCCCTACAATGTATGTTTCCGCAGTGGAAAAGGTCCCGCCCCATCAAGGCATGCCAGCCAATCAGGGGAGACCGGTGAAGCAAGCTCGCCTGGTAGTGGGGATTGCTAAGAGTTCTGCAACCGGGTGTGTCTGCTGTGTGCTCGCTGCGGTGGGGAGGGAGAAACTCAGATGAAGAGGACACGGTTTCCCAACGAACAGGTCCTTGGATCTGTGTGCAGATTTCAAGTGGGGATTCGACCTAGAGGAACTGTGACTCTCAAAAGCCTTTACCCCCTTGGAGAGCTGTGACTCTCAAAAACCGATCCCCCCCCCCAAATCCTTGTGGGCCTCTAAGGTGTTACCAACCTGGAATCTAGATGTATTAAAGCTTGCCTTTTCATTGCGACATCTTCTGCTGTCCCCAGATGTTTTCTGAAGTATCCCTGTAAAGTATTTTGCAGGGCTGTGTGCATTGGGGAAACGGTTGCAATGCTTTACCGGGGAAAAGAAAGTCTCTGAAAAACCTAATAGTTGATGCAAATGACGCGAGTTTGCATATTTTTCTCTTTATTTTCTGTCATCTCTTGTTGTCAGTTTTATATATTTTCCCCCATCACATTGCGTATTTCCATAATGCATGATGGAATGAAATGGAATGTACGAATATAACGTATTTCCATAATATATTCCAGTTTTGCTTTCCGTGGGAGAAGGAGCTGTTCCGGGAATCAAGGGCTTTTTAAAAAAAATATCTTCCCAAGTCCTCCAACGGAGTCTGTGCAGGAGACACAAATCTTGTTCGGCTGCTTTTCTGCCTTCTGAGATTTCAGCAGGCATCGTCTGCATCGACTAGTTTCCTTTTTTTTACTGTAAACCATTTGAAGCTCCCAGTAAACCATTTGAAGCTCCTGTAAGTACTCTGATCAATGTATAGCTATTGATTGTAAAAAAAAAGGACTAGAAGGAGGAGGAGGAGGAGGAGGAGGAGGAGAAGAGGAGGAGGAGGAGGAGGAGGAGGAGGAGGAGGAATTTGGATTCATATCCCCCCTTTCTCTCCTGCAGGAGACTCAAAGGGGCTTACAATCTCCTTGCCCTTCCCCCCTCACAACAAACACCCTGTGAGGTGGGTGGGGCTGAGAGAGCTCAGAAGAACTGTGACTAGCCCAAGGTCACCCAGCTGGCGTGTGTGGGAGTGCACAGGCTAATCTGAATTCCCCAGATAAGCCTCCACAGCTCAGGCGGCAGAGCGGGGAATCAAACCTGGTTCCTCCAGATTAGATACACAAGCTCTTAACCTCCTACGCCACTGCTGCTCCTGGAGGAATGGGGATTGATACATTGGGGTGGTTGAATGTTCTAACAGAACTAGCTTTCCCCCTCCAGCCTAGAAGCTTGCTCATTAGGATGAAAAATTCTGAACACAAAACCTCGTCCTGTGAGGGTTTTTTTGCACTACACAAGCGCATGGATACGTGAGCATTTGAGGACAATGCCCCCCTGAAGTATGACATGCACCACATCTGGACTTCCAGTTTTCACCCTTTAAAAAAACTGCTCTGGACCTTTTCAGTGCTGCCTGATAAGGGGAAATCTGCAGACAGTTTTGTCCTAGTTGCCTGGGAAGGAATGGGGGCTGAGAAGCTATAAGCAGGCCGGAATTCTAATTAATCATGCTAAATGGGGAGGGTCCTAAATTATATTGGCCATGGTATTGTTTTCATTGTTTAATATTGGATTGATACTTCTATTGTAATGATTTTAAGAACATAAGAACAAGCCAGCTGGATCACACCAGAGTCCACCTAGTCCAGCTCTCTGCTACTCGCAGTGGCCCACCAGGGGCCATTGGGAGCTCACATGCAGGATGTGAAAGCAATGGCCTTCTGCGGCTGCTGCTCCCGAGCACCTGGTCTGTTAAGGCATTTGCAATCTGAGATCAAGGAGGATCAAGATTGGTAGCCATAGATCGACTTCTCCTCCATAAATCTGTCCAAGCCCCTTTTAAAGCTATCCAGGTTAGTGGCCATCACCACCTCCTGTGGCAGCATATTCCAAACACCAATCACACGTTGCGTGAAGAAGTGTTTCCTTTTATTAGTCCTAATTCTTCCCCCCAGCATTTTAAATGTATGCCCCCCTGGTACTAGTATTGTGAGAAAGAGAGAAAAATTTCTCTCTGTCAACATTTTCTACCCCATGCATAATTTTATAGACTTCAATCCTATCCCCCCTCAGACGTCTCCTCTCCAAACTAAAGAGTCCCAAACGCTGCAGCCTCTCCTCATAAGAAAGGTGCTCTAGTCCCTCAATCATCCTTGTTGCCCTTCTCTCACATTTTAGTGAGTGTATAACTGAGTTTCTATTGTGACGCCAACCCCCCACCCCGAGCCCTGTGGGGACAGGGCAGGATAATAATAAAAATAAAATAATTAAATACGTAAACTGTTAACCCCTTCCTAACCATATTTGTTTGCTTCTGCTGTGCCCCGTCACCCTGGATCTGTTCGCTTCTTTTCTTCTTCTTCTTCTTCTAATGTCTACAGGGATAAATGAAAACAGTGGATGGAAAAGTAAGAACATAAGAACTAGCCTGCTGGATCAGACCAGAGTCCATCTAGTCCAGCTCTCTGCTACTCGCAGTGGCCCACCAGGTGCCTTTGGGAGCTCACAGGCAGGAGGTGAAAGCAATGGCCTTCTGCTGCTGCTGCTCCTGAGCAGGGTGATCTGTTATTATTTGGGAATTGCTTCATCTGTTTGCATTGTGGAATATCTTGAGAGCAGGCTGTGAAGAGGGGATTGGAATGCTGGCGGTTAGTGCGAACACCTGCGGAGGTTTTACTGTTGGTGTTATCTCTGCTTGGCACTTTTCCCTAGCGTGTGAATCTGTCCGAATGGACAGGGCTGGAGTTCTCTTGAAATGTACTTTGATAATCAGTTCTCGCAAGGACTTTGAATGAATCTAGCCATTTCAATAAAGATCTTTCTGTTTTGTAAGGAGATTCTATTGTATGGACTCAGTTTGTTACACAGGCAGGCCTTTGGATGGGGAGCGAAAACAGAAAAATTAATGCTCAGTTTCACTTAGGTTTAATAATTATCTGTAAGCCGTCTTGCTGACGGCATAAAGGAATGCATGACTCTGAACATGTGCCAGATGTGCATGAATAACTATGGTCAAGCGCCTATCCTCCCCCTCCCCCCAAAAAACCTGGGAGGTCTTCTGAAGGCATCTAGTTGGCCACTGACATAAACAGACCATCAGACTAGATGGGCCACTGGTCAGATCCAGCGGGGTTCTTCTCGTGTTCTTCTGTTTTTAGCACTCCACACATTCCTACCAAGAACTTTTGCCGAAGTCCTTTCCACACAAAAGTTACGGGAACTAGCAACTTCCAGTTTTCAATGTTGTAATCCTAAAGACCCTTTCCTGCGAGTAAGCCCCATTGAGTATCATGGGCCCTGCTTCCAAGAAGAAATGCTTAGAATTTCTCCCCCAAATACCCCCTCTGAATCGAGGACAGAGTCAAAGAGCCAAGAAAGAAGAAGAGAAACAAAATGGAATCTCATTCACTGGCAGAGTTTGAAAAGAATGATGAATGGTAGGGTCAGACGTGGGTGAGGAAACCCTGGAATTTTCATGGGCTCTTCAGTTCTTAATTCTAACTAGTTGACAGATGCCATTTTTATGACTGGAATACTTGGCAATGCTAGAGATCAGCGAGGTTATGGATGTACGAAGAAGGAAGAGAGAAAGAAAAGATATCTCGAGAGCGAAGCCGTAAATCAATATGCTGTTCTTAGAACAGGTTTTCCATTTGGCAAGCCTGCAAAACAAAATAAAAACCCATGATGCTTTAATGCTCACTCATATTGGCTGAATTTGACAGCAACAATTTTGTGCAGGGAGGAAATAATGCCTATTGATTTGAGATAACAGCTTCCTGTCTGCATAATCCGGGGGACATCGGCTTCCTTCCACTGAGATAAATACACACTAGAAAGTCAATGATGATTAACTGATGGAATCTCTTTTGTAAGATGCTAACGGTTGTGTACCACTCAAGCATCTTTTCCGCACAGCAAATGTATAACAGGTGGCAGTTGGGATGAAGTAGCTCGTTTTCCTGTTTTCACGTTCACGTGTATCGGTGCAAGCAGCAATCGGAGTCCACGGAAACAATCCACATTGCTGCCGTGCCTTTGCACAGAGTCGTGTCTCTTTTTAAAAAATTACTTCCCACCCATGCTTAGCTAAGCAGGCATGCACAAATGAAACCCCACAGCCATGCTGATGTCTCACAAAACGATCATCAGTACCTGCGTAGCTACGCAGATGTAAGTCATGATTTTTTTTAAAAAAAAAAAGGGAAAGAGAGGCGAATAAAGCGCCTCTTGCCCGGCCATTTGCTTGCAAGCAGCTACAACCCAAGATTTTTGAAAAGAGTCGCTAGTAGTGCAATTCTCAAAAAAAACACCAGTTTAGGGGAAATAACACGGGGCAGACACATTCCAGAGGCGGAATCTGTGCGAAGTTCCCCACCCAAAAAAACCACAGGTTTGTTTGTTTGTTTGTTTATTTTTTTGACTTGATATACCGCCCCATCCCCAAAGGGCTCTGGGTGGTGAACAACACAAAACAGTATACATAAAATGATTAAAACATAATTATCATAAATATCATTTAAAAACAGCAAATAGTTCCTAACCTAGGCATCCCACAAAAGCCAGTGCTTAACCATAAACTAAATTTCTCCCAGGAAAAGAGGAGAGAGGGGGAGATGATAAAACCCGATGATATTACCCTGTTTCCCCTAATATAAGACATCCCCGAAAAATAAGACATAGTAGAGGTTTTGCTGAAGTGCGAAATATAAGGCATCCCCCGAAAGTAAGACATAGCAAAGTTTTTGTTTGGAAACATGCCCGACGAACAGAACACAGAAAAAATAAGACATCCCCTGAAAATAAGACATAGTGCATCTTTGGGAGCAAAATTTAATATAAGACACTGTCTTATATTCGGGGAAACACGGTAGGGGCTCACATGGAACAAAGATCCATATGTAACGGGGGGGGGCACCCTCAGCGGCTGTTCCCTCCAAAGGCCCAGTGGAACAACTCAGTCTTACAGGCCCTGCAGAAATCACCCAAATCCCGCAGGGCCCGGGTAGCTGGAGGAAGAGTGTTCCACCAGGCCAGTGCCAGAGCCTTAAAGGCCCTGGCCTGAGTGGAGACCAGCCGCATCATTGAGGGGCCAGGGACCACCATCCTACACCGTGTTTTACCATCCTACACCCTGTTTATTGGCCTGTGTGAAATGGGAAGAGGAAAAGAGTGAGTTTTGTGTGGGCATGTATTCAGGCACTGACTCCTACCTAACATGTATTTTTCTCCCACAAGCTATAACTTGGCTTATTCAGTGGCCGTTTCTGCCCAGCCAGTTACAGTCGTGGTGCCATCTGTGTGATTGGCAACGCTGCAGCAATGGAGCGTTTGCAAGGGTGGACGCTCCGTAGACAGGGAGAGCATCGGCTGAACCCCGGCACATTGTACAGCTGTGCTTTGCAAACAGTGTCCTTTTCCCCCCAAGGTTGACGTTACAGGATTGGCCAGCGTGGGCCGCCATTATGGGGGCCGGGCTCTGTGGCACCGATTCCTGGTGGGCGCTTTGCGGGGTGGTTCACAGGGTAGTTCCACCCTCTGGTAGGACTATACCACGTACACAAATGGAACTTGGGTGCTGTGTGGTTTCCGGGCTGTATGGCCGTGTTCTAGCAGCATTCTCTCCTGACGTTTCGCCTGCATCTGTGGCTGGCATCTTCAGAGGATCTGAAGAGGCCAGCCACAGATGCAGGCGAAACGTCAGGAGAGAATGCTGCTAGAACACGGCCATACAGCCTGGAAACCACACAGCACCCAAGTGATTCCGGCCGTGAAAGCCTTTGACAATACAAATGGAACTCTTTGCAGTATTTTCAGGGAAATGTACCCCCTTCATTGTAGGCTTGACTTTACTGCACAGTGAAGCGGTTTAATTTGGTGCAGTTTTTGCACCTCCGCCGTGGGGCTGCTTCAGGGTTCTGGAAATTGCCCATTGTACCATTTGCAGGAGCTAGGATAAGGTGCAATACGGTGTTTAAATCTTCAAATGGAATTATACTTTTTGGGGTGAGGGGGGAATCACAGACCAGGAAAGGGATTTGGGCGTCTTGGTGGATAGTTCCATGGGAATGTCAACTCAATGCATGGCAGCTGTGAAAAAGGCAAACTCTATGCTGGGGATCATTAGGAAAGGAGTTGATAATAAAACTGCAAAGATTGTCATGCCCTTATATAAAGCCGTGGTGCGACCGCACTTGGAGTACTGTGTTCAGTTCTGGTCGCCACATCTCAAAAAGGATATCGAAGAGATAGAAAAAGTGCAGAGAAGGGCAACGAGCATGATTGAGGGATTGGAGCACCTTCCTTATGAGGAGAGGCTGCAGCGTTTGGGACTCTTTAGTTTGGAGAGGAAACATCTGAGGGAGGATATGATTGAAGTCTATAAAATTATGCATGGGGTAGAAAATGTTGACAGAGAGAAATTTTTCTCTCTTTCTCACAATACTAGAACCAGGGGGCATTCATTGAAAATGCTGGGGGGAAGAATTAGGACTAATAAAAGGAAACACTTCTTCATGCAACGTGTGATTGGTGTTTGGAATATGCTGCCACAGGAAGTGGTGATGGCCACTAACCTGGATAGCTTTAAAAAGGGCTTGGACAGATTTATGGAGGAGAAGTCGATTTATGGCTACCAATCTTGATCCTCCTTGATCTGAGATTGCAAATGCCTTAGCAGACCAGGTGCTCGGGAGCAGCAGCAGCAGCAGGCCATTGCTTTCACATCCTGCACGTGAGCTCCCAAAGGCACCTGGTGGGCCACTGCGAGTAGCAGAGTGCTGGACTAGATGGACTCTGGTCTGATCCAGCAAGCTAGTTCTTATGTTCTTATGTTCTTATGAATCTATAAATCCCAAACCTGTATCGAGGAATTTTTTTTTATGTTAGAAGGATTAGTTTGGAAAGTATCCGATGCTTTTCAGTCTGATAATTTTACCAGCAATTAGTTGATTGGACAGAAAATGTAATGGATTTCTCTCTCTCCTTTCCAAAATGGCTCCAATTTTGATTACATGCATTAGCTAAAGAAGCTACAGTGGACTTCTTGGAGAACGTGCAGGCCAGCTGGTTTCTACAGATTTGTTCCCATAAATACCAGCAGTGGTTGATGTGATCTACCCTGCTTTTTTGCTGGACTTCTCCCTTACCCTACTGGCTTCCTGCTTCTCAGTTCCTTCTCCCAAACTTTGTACCTCACAGAAAAAGGACTGAGCTCTCACAGTTCTCTTGACTATATCTGGATGAATTAACTATCTTGAAATGACCCTGGGCCAGATCTAGGGTGGCCAGCTACAGGTGAGGAAACACCTGAAGATTTTCAGGGGTGGGACCTGGGGAGGATGGGTTTGGAATGGGAAGGACCTCCGCAGCATGTAATACCATAGAGTCCACCCTCCAGAGCAGCCATTTTCTCCAGTGGGTTTGACCTGGGTCATCTGCAGATCTACCGTCATCCCAGGAGAACTCTAGAGGCCACCTGGGTTTTGGAAACCTTACCCAGGTTCCTCCAGAACTCAGATTTTCCCCCTATGCAGTCACTTCTGCACCGGTATGGGGGGGGGTGTTCCAGGGGCATTTCTGGGGGTGGAATCAGTGGTGGGATCCAAAAATTTTAGTAACAGGTTCCCATGGTGGTGGGATTCAAACTGTGGCATAGCGCCAATGGGGCGGGGCGGGGCGGGGCGGGGCACGACGGGTGCATGGCCGGGCATTCTGGGGGCGGGGCATTGCTGGACGGGGCTGTGGCAAGGAAACGAATGCACGCAGGCGCAGGCTGCCACGCACGCCGGTGCACCTCCTGCTAGACTGCTTCAAGTTCTGTGCGCTACTGCTGAGAGGAGGGGCGTAACTAAGGCAAAAATCACGTGGCAAAATCACCCATTAGTAACCCCCTCTCGGCACACACAAATAATGAGTAACCTACTCTCGGGAACCTGTGAGAACCTGCTGGATCCCACCTCTGGGCGGAATGATTTTAGTTGGCTCCCAGAGTTGTTCCAGACGAGGAACGCCTGCCCCTTCAGCAGCACAGACTTATGCCACCCAAAAGTGTGGCATGAGTCACACGCGTCTATGGGCTATTCCGGGACAGAAAGGAGTTTCTCTTTCTTTTCTCAGTGCCGACTGCCTCTTCGGAGGGGGCGACCCAGTGGCATCCTCCGCCCCTGTTTAACCCCCCCACCCCGCCGTTGGATCGGGCTGCTTATGACCTAAACCTCCCCTGCAAATTCTGGGACTCTATAACCCAATTTATAACTTCATCGCCGCAAACTCTTGTCTCGCAGGACAACTGAAAAGTTCATGGCAGAGCTCCAAATAAAGCGAGCCGGAATTTGCCTCCTTCTGTGTGAAAGGTAGGTTGGCATGTCTCCCACGGACCCTCCGCGGCACAGCAGATCTAAGATCAAAGTCTGCTATCTTGCGATCGGTCGGCGGTGCTGGGATTAAGTCGGTCTTTGGAGGCAATATTATGACAAGAAAAGGGGGGGGAAGGAGGTGAGAAATAATGAGCCGGCTCTGCCTGGCCTCCGGAAACCTCTCCGTGTTACTGACAGGAACACAATGCAGCCCTTCTTTTTAATCTCGGGGACTCAACAGCCCTCTGCGGTTATCAGACAAAATGTCATGACAATAAGATTACGGGAGGTGGAAAACATTTCGGACAGCCTGTGTAGAAAGGGAAGCGAAGATGTGGGAAAGGCTGAACGGGAACAAATGGCCCGGATCAGCATAGCACCGAGAACAAAACAGATATTCTTATGGGAACAAGTAATAGAGAACACAGCAGTTAGCAGGTAGTTCTCTGCTAATTCTGATTGCGGCTAAGCGTGTGAGCCAGGCAGGTTCCCGGTTCGAAACTCACCTGTCGACATTTTTCTATCAGCTTTCCCACAATTAAATTGGCAAAGAATATCCTTGTGTAACCCCCATGCTCTGAATGGGTTGACCCAGAAAGGGGTGGAGACTCAAAGCAGCAGGAGGCTGCAGAGCTCATGTAGGAGGAAGAGACAAGGCTACCAGACTCGGACCTTGATTTGTATAAGTCCTTAACACCTTGTTAAGGGTTTTTTATGTTTGTAATGGGTGAGAGTTCTCCTGGAAACCTTCACCATGTTGAATCCTGTTCACCAAGCCCTTGGAGTCTTCAGGAGCCAACCCACTTGCAAAGAAGAATTGGACTTGGCATCACAAGACTGTAACTAGAAGGACTTGAAAATGCAACCTGAACAGGACCTTGAAGTGTGATGTTAAATGTTGATGTTATGTGTTAAGAAAGTAGACCACTTTGTTTTTAAAATTTGTTGTTGCAAACTCATTCCAAGTTCTGCCCCACAGAACCCACAGATAGAGGTTACACTTGCATAAAAAAAACAGATGCCGTCAATGTAATCAATAAAACCTAATCAAATAGCGCCAGATCCCAGATACTGCTCCCCATAAAATGGATATTTTGCAGGGAATTCAGGGATCCATCTTGTGTGTCAAGCCTGGACGCAGGGGCGTACTACCCAGGGGGACATATGGGGTCCAATATCCCCAGGCTGCGACCATTTAGTCACGTGGGGGGACTGCCCCCCACACCCCTCCTCCTTCCCCCGGGTCCATACACTGACTTCAAGACCTGACCTGATGCAAAAAAAAGTTGTTTGGTCATGGTGGGGGTCGTGTGGCCACTCATACGGGGGGGGGGGGGGCTCAGCTTTTGCACCAGGCTACATTTTCCCTAGATACGCCCCTGCCTGGATGGAAGGGCTGTGGGCTGCTGTGGGCTCCCTGCACGCTGCTTCGCTTCCCACATCACAAGCTGTATCAATGTAGCAACAGAATCCAGCCACCATTTTAAGACATCTCCAAAATAAGCCAGGGTGGTGTAGAGGTTCAGAGCAGGTGCGTTCTAGTCTGGAGAACCGGGTTTGATTCCCCACTCCTCCACCTGAGCGGCAGAGGCTTATCTGGTGGAACCAGATGTGTTTCCACACTCGTACATTCCTGCTGGGTGATCTTGGGCTAGTCACAGTTCTCTCAGAACTCTCTCAACCCCACTGACCTCACGAGGTGTCTGTTGTGGGGAGAGGAAGGGAAAGGAGCTTATAAGCCACCTTGAGTCTCCTTACAGGAGAGAAAGGTGAGAGGTATAAATTCAAACTCCTCCTCTTCTTCTTCTTCTTCTTCTTCTTCTTCTTCTTCTTCTTCTTCTTCTTCTTCTTCTTCTTCTTCTTCAAAACATAAAGTATGAACAGTGTTTTTATTGCATGTAAATCTTTAAAGTCAGGGCAAGAAGAAACGATTTAGCTGCCTTGAGCCCAACCGTGGTTGAGAAAAACCGGGTAGAAGTCATAATTGTTGTTGTCGTTGTCATCATCACCACCACCACCACTGTCATATAAATATTAATATACAGATAGCTGGCATGATGCTTTTGAGACAGCAAAACATCCCAAACTGCCCCAAGCAGTGAAATAGAATGGAATCGGTGTGTGTGTGTGTGTGTGTGAGTGTGTGTGTGTGTGTGTGTGTGTGTGTGTGTGTGTGTGTGCGCGCGCACACACACACATCAGCCTGGAAAATTCCAGGTTCTTAGTGCCATTCCCAGAGGTCCAATTTCAAGTGATTATCAATCCTGGCCAAGCTATAAATAAAAACAGATTCATAATAAATCAGCAGACATTCTGCTACCAAAGGCAGGAAACAGAACAGAAAATAGTCCAAGGGAGACCTCTATCTGTCATACCTTTACCTTATTCCTCCTTAGAGAAGCTCAAGACACTGTCTGCAATAATCTCCTCAGAAGAAGCAGCTTGTTATATAAGGACAAGGGCAGGGGGAGAGAGAGAGAGAGAGAGAGAGAGAGAGAGAGGCCCTTTCCCCACTCACTGTTTGGTGCACGCTACTCTCGCCGAGTAGCATGGGGTCCAACTGCACTCCCCACTACAGGGGCGGCTACAACGCAGCTGCCCCGACTCTGGATGCTCTTAAGCCCCTCAGCGTGTGTGTCATTCTGGCGCTGCTCAAAGCGACACCCAGTGACCCCAGCGCAGAAGCGTGGGGCAGTGGGGAAGCCAGGGGAACACGACCCTCGTGCTAAAAAGGTCCTGGACCCGACGAAACGGACATCATTTTAAAAGTGGGGAAACGGCCAGAGACAAAGAATGTGCCCCTAAACAATCCAGTGAGCAACATGGACAAGTGTGGATTTGAACCTAGATCTTCTGGCCACTACACCGTACTGCCTGCTATCACATTCCAATTTGTACACCACAGTTTCCTTCAGTGAAACAGACGGCAGACGGTTGAAACAATACCAGAACTCCAGGTGGGAACAGACCGAAGTTAGACCCCTTCAGCTGCCTTCCAGAAAAGAAAGACGTTCTGTCTCCAGCCTCGTTGGGAATAGTGGGTCGGATCCAACGGAGCATATCCGTGGACGGAAGGCCTTCCTTGACTTTCTCACCTCTTCCCTCCTGCTGTAGCTCACCAATGATCATTTGCTTCCGTTCCCTGCTTTATTATTTTGTCCTGACACATCAAGACAGATGTATTAGGGCTGATTTCACGGTTGAAGGGAACCTGCCGCTGGAATAAACGACTATGTCGACCCAGCTGTACTCCCCTGGATGTATCTGTACCCCCGTTAAACTTCTCCTGGCCTTCTCTCATGACAGGCTTTTGACATGTCCGCCTCAGGAAGGGGAAAAACGAGAAGGTCGCCGATGTCTTTCTTTGGACCAGCACAATAAAAGAAAAGGAGTGCAGCACAAGCCCCGACCATCTGTTTTCCTGCATCGCCGCCGAAACTGCTCCTGAGGGCAGCTTTGTTGTTTTGCTTAGCTGAATGTTCAGCGGCAGCAAAGGGCTCAATTTGGAGTTGCCAACCTCCCCGTGAAGCTTGGAGAACTCCCAGAATGACAACTGACCTCCAGGCTACAGAGATCAGTTCCCTTAGACCAGTGGATCACAACCTTTCCCCCCAACCTTGGCAACCCATTTCCCTAAAATTGTATCCAGTGGTGGGATCCAAAAATTTTAGTAACGGGTTCCCTCGCCAGCCCCACCCCTCAGCAAAGGGGGCAGAGGCGTACCTAGGCAAACCTGAGCCCTGGGCAAACCTGTTGGATGCCCCCCCCCATGGGCAGCCACCCACCACGACCCCAAAATTGTTTTTGCACCAGGTCATTTCTAAATCATCATCACATTATAGAAAATGCCCCAACTCACAAATCTGAACACAGCAATGGTGAAACACACAGGTTCTCTGATAGAGACTGGTGAGATAAAAGGTACGAACGGCTGAGAATCAATGAATTGCAGTACCTGAAAGGGATTCACCCAGTTCAGGGAGTTACATTATTAGTCGCAATGGCTATATGGAACCTTCACGTTCAAAGGCAGTCTGCCTCTCGGGGAGGCGAGGGTGTGGAGACGGAAAAGCGGACCCAATTAGTAACCCCCTCTCGGCACACACAAAGAATTACCGGTAGTAACCCACTCTCGGGAACTGGTGAGAACCTGCTGGATCCCACCTCTGCTCTTCAGGCTCCACCTCCCAAATCTCCAGAAATTTCCCAAGCCAGATTTAGCAACCCTAATCCAAAGGCAAAAATATGGACCCTCGGAATAAGGTCACCGAGAGGAACAATTTCGTGGCAAAAACTTGAAAGTACCTTGGAGATGAATGAAGCCTCGGCAAATCTTAGATATTTTTCATTTAGAAGGTAATGCAAGAGGGGCCAGAAAGATATGAAAACAAAGCAGGCGGATGGTATTGAGATCAATGACCCTCTATTCCCAAATATACAAAATCAATGCCTGCCGGTTTTTATGGGCTGTTTAGCATCTTAACATTTCGCCGACTCTTGGGTCCTTCCGTCCCAGTGAATCTGCCAAGCGAGCAAAGAAAATGGTCGCTGCCAAGCAGGGAAAACAGCTTCAAACAGCTGCTGGAATGCAACAGAAAATTCATTCCACCAATCGAATGGTTTGGTTTCTACCTTTATCAAGGCCTTTCCTTTTGAGAAACAGAAAATTCATTCCAACAAAGGAGTGGTTCCGTTTCCACGTTTTTCAAGCACTTTCCTTTTGAGCAACAAAAAATTCATTCCATCAAACGAATGGGAAGTGGGCAGTAGTCAGAGGGGGAGATGCAGCTGACTTTTGTAGCAGGAAACCCCCTTGTCGGGGGAAAAGAACCCACTGAGGGGGAAAGGATCCTTATACGGTTTCTGGTGATGCGAGGCCAAGGGGGAAAAGAAAGGAGGAGGAGAGGGGAGTTAGGATTTATATCCCCCTTTCTCTCCTGCAGGAGACTCAAAGGGGCTGACAATCTCCTTTCCCTTCCCCCCTCACAACAAACACCCTGTGAGGTAGGTGGGGCTGAGAGAGCTCAGAAGAACTGTGACTAGCCCAAGGTCACCCAGCTGGCGTGTGTGGGAGTGCACAGGCTAATCTGAATTCCCCAGACGAGCCTCCACAGGTCAGGCGGCAGAGCGGGGAATCAAACCCGGTTCCTCCAGATGAGAGTGCACCTGCTCTTAACCACTACACCACTGCTGCTCGTTTTTGTAAGCAGTGATTTAGGTTTTATAGGTATATTCTGCTGATTTTTTAAAAATTGTGTGATGTGATTTTATTGCATGTTATTGTATTATATTGGGTTTCATTGTTATTGTTTCTCATTGTGTTTTGTAAGCCATCTTGAATACGGCTAAGGCAGAGTATAAATACCTTTAATAAATAGCAACAAATAGATAGAGTCCGCCTTCCAAAATGGGATTTCTTTTTCCAGTAGGACTGATCGCTGTCATCTGGAGATCAGCTGTAATTCCTGAGGATCTCCTGGATCTACCTGGAGGTTGGCAACCATAACAGGGCCCATCTTTTTGTTAGACAGATAGCTACATTGGACTGAGAAATGATGTACTTTATATCTGAAGCTTTGCCGCCCCCTGCTGGCTCTCTTTCAGCTTTCAGCCTCGAGAGTTATAGATCTGCTGCTACAGAGTTCCCGCTATTCATTGATTTGCTGTATCGATTAAAAAACTCTTAAACCTTGAATGGATTTTCTCCATTTTTTGGTAATAATCGCTCCAACCAATTTTAAAGCTACAGCAATGCATTTGCAGTTAAATCAAATTTCTGAAGCGAGTTCTCCTACCTAGAATTTGTGCTTTAAAAAAAATGGGCAATGTAATTTGCTTATTTTTTCTTTTCCCCAATTACAGGTTTTATTCATTTTCAGAAGATGTAAGCCATAAAAGTGTTGAACATCGCAAGCTGATGCCTCAAAAGAAGAATTCATTGAGACATATGGGGTTTTCCTTACAAAAAATATCCCTCAGTGTCTGATTTTAAATTTGAGAAGATTGGAGATTGGCTGCATCTGTACCTACAATAGAAGACTGGTTTGTGAAATTACTGGAACCGACAGAGATGACCAAACTTACCTCTTTGACCAGAGAAAAGAATTTATCTAACTCATGGATGATTGGAAATGTAAACTAGGGAAAAAACCGAACGGACGATTTGTGGTTTTGAGCAGTAGGAAAACAAGAAAAAATAATACAGAAAGGTGCAATTTGTATTAGTAACATCAATTAAGAATTAATTCTTTAACTGTAACTAAAGACAAAGGGGTAATTCATTAACTATGATAATATTTTATGCAGGAGAAATCAGGAACCCTCCCATTCCATTCTTTAATGTAACCTTTTCTGCATGTTTTTGGTCATTGCTTTTGTTTGTCTTATTCTAAAAAAAAGTCCAAATAAAAATTATTTTTAAAGAAAAGATATGAAAACTAGATTTTGAATTAATTTTTTGAAATCTGGCTGACGTTTTCCCCTGTGCCAGTCCCCTGATGAGAAAAAAAAATCTCTCCTTGGTCTAATTTCAGCTCTGGTGGGCGGCAGAGAGCAAGAAATGGCAAACTACCTCTGACAGTCTTCTACCTTAAACACCCTATGATCTGGGAGTTTCCATAAGCCAACTGCAACTTGATGGCAGAAAGACACACATAATATAGGTATTTCTACTATTCGGCCAAAATCTGGTGAACAGTGCAACCAAGTCACAGTTGACCTATTGTGACCCCATAGGGTTTGTGTAATGAACTAATAAAGTCCAGGCAAAAGCAACCATTAAGAGTTCTTTATTGAGCTGGCCTTCTAAGTCAGGAACAGGCAATGCGAGAACTGAAACCCAAATCTCGAACAGCAGCTTTTCGAGAGTGGCAGACAGGCTCCCGCCAAAAAGAGAATAAACAAAATAGGATTTCACACGGGCTAGCAAGCAAGTGAAAGATAACCAAAACAGCGAAATTCCCCGTCCCAGGCGTAAAGCCAAGAGTTTCCAGCGGGAACCTTTTCAAGACCAGATAGCACACACACACACACCACCTTACAGTTTGCAAGGTAAAAGAGGTTCAGAGGTGGTTTGCATTGTTGACCTCATTAGAGGAACCCTGTACTTCCATGGTGACCTCTAATCCAAGTACTCATCAGGGTGACCCTGCTTACCTTCAGAGACCGGAGCAGCAAAAAATGGGGAAAGGGCAAAAAGCAAGCAGGGTGAACAAAGAATGGGGAAAAGGCAAAAAACGGGCTGGGCCAGCAAAGGAGGTGAGACAGCAGACCCAAGGGAAGCAGGAATGAGGAATGGGCAATTAACGAACCAGGGCAGCAAGGAATGGGCAAAGGGCAAAAAATGGGAAGGGCAAGCAAAGAATGGGGAAAGGGCAAAAAACAGGCCGAGGAAGCAAGGAATGAGGAAAGGGCAAAAAAAACAAAAAATGTGTTGAAAAAGTAGACTTATATGCGAGTATATAAGGTATCCCTCAAATAAAGCCGCTGAGTATGGCGCCCCTGCTCGGTTACATCGGTTACATCTAGGTTACCCTCCTATGGAGGAGTCCAACCCGTTCCTCTTGGGGAGGGGCTTCTTTAGAGTAGCATGGGTTTACCAGGACACACTTCTGGGTACTATGGTAGAACATTAACAGCTGTTTTTTTTAATGAAATGTAGTACATTTTTAATGAATAACTCCACATGGATGGAGCTTACTCTGTGGGTTGCTGTTGTTTTAATTGTATAGTTTTGCTCCCGAACCACAATGATTTTGTAGTAGTTTTACAGTTTGTACACTGCCCGGAGCCCGAGGAATTTCGAGGGATAGGAAGTGATTATAAATCTAAATAATAAAATAAATAAATAAATAAATAAATAAATAAATAAATAAATAAATAAATAAATAAATAAAGTCTCCCTTGAATAAGATTTTTCCCAATGCGCAGCAGAATTTTGAAATCTACTCGACAGTCTCATACCAGGCAGAGAGACACGTCGGTAGCTTATAATGTGTAGGACTTGGTTGTTTTACTCATGCTATAAATGTTCTTTTCAAGCATTTCTGTGGTGGGCCATGAACAGCACGGCCCATGTGTTGGGAGCTAAGCAACAAACCCCGAGGAGTTAAGCAAGAGCTGATGTGTTGCAAAACCCTGTTGACATTTTCCGTTTTCTGATTTATAGTGCCTTTGATTTTTTTTTTCCTTTGGTTGTAACTATCCAGATCTTGTTGTGGCATAATGGATAATTTCTGCCTCAAGACAGTAGTGCGATCGGCGTATCCTCCTCAATGAAAACAGGGGAGACTGATTTATTCTCATTTATTATCTGTTTGAAAATAGTTTTGGTTTCCCCATAACTCCCCTTATGCTCAGCCTTTTGGGCAGCTGACATGTGCAATAAATCAAAGTCTCACAACAGTTCTCTCATTGAAACAAGCAGATTTTTCTGTCTTTAACATACCCTGCAAAGAGGGAGGTCCAACTTTGTCCGTGTCCAGTGGTGGGATCCAAAAATTTTAGTAACAGGTTCCCATAGTGGTGGGATTCAAACTGTGGCATGGCGCCAATGAGGCTGGGCGGGGCACGATGGGGGCGTGGGTGGGCATTCCAGGGGCGGGGCATTCCTTGGCAGGGCTGTGGCAAGGACGCAGCCACTGTGCCGGTCCTTAAGGCTGGCTCGTACGCGCAGGCGCGGAGGCTGCCGCGCTGCGGGTGCACCTCCTGCTAGACTGCTTCAAGTTCTGTGCGCTACTGCTGAGAGGAGGGGCGTAACTAAGGCAAAAATCACGTGGCAAAATCACCCATTAGTAACCCCCTCTCGGCACACACAAATAATTAGTAACCTACTCTCGGGAACCTGTGAGAACCTGCTGGATCCCACCTCTGGTGAAGCCCTAGTGTGTGGCTGCCAATCAGAGTACATCATGCCCATCTTGACAGACCAATGGTGTGGATCGATGTAAGGCAGGTTCAGGGGTCTGTTACTCTGTTACTCAATAGAGCACAGATGGACCCCTTGGGCTGAGGTGATTCTTGCTTTTAATATACTACAGGACCTGTCTGTTTTCTGCCATACTGGTCCATTCTGCGCAACCAAAACAAGCCATTTTCAGGCAGGAAATAAAACATTTCCTCTGAGGAGTCCGGCAATGTTTTTAGCTCCGAACGTTTTATTGTCCAGCTTGAAAATGTTTTAAATGCATGCTGGATTTTAGCGACTCTTTTTCTGAAAGCATTCTGAAAACGTTTTCACTCGATGTGTTATCTCTAGGGCCCCTTCCGCACACACAAAATAATGCGTTTTCAAACCACTTTCACAACTGTTTGCAAGTGGATTTTGCCATTCCGCACAGCTTCAAAGAGCACTGAAAGCAGTTTGAAAAGTGCATTATTCTGCATGTGCGGAATGAGCCCAAGACATTTCCACACCTCTCTGCAGTCCCCGCACTTACTTACTTACTTACTTACTTACTTACTTACTTACTTACTTACTTACTTACTTACTTACTTACTTACTTACCACTTCCTCCTGGTTACAATTTTTGAGCTTGCTCCGCTATCTTATCTGTTTACTTTCATCAGGGTTTATTTTTATTTTAGGGGGGGGGGGTGATGTCTTAGCAGCTAGTAGCTACAAAGACACGAACCCTGAAGAATCACAGCATGAGGTTTTGAAGCTTTAAAGCGTGGGATCCATGGAGCTTTAAAAAAACCTCAGAACAACAGAAAATGAGAGTCAGGTATAGTTCCAAGGGGGGTGAGTGCAAAAACGCTGAGGAGGTGGGATTGAAAATGTTTTGGACATAGTTTGGGAAATTTGTGTGGAAAGGGGCCTAGTTTTCCAGATTAGAGTCTGCCACTCTTAACCGTTACACTGCACTGGAAGGATTTATGGCAATTATTTCTAATATTTGGATTGTTAGATGTTAAAGGCCTTTTCCTCACAAGTAACTTGCAGCGTTTTCAAGATGATAATAAAATGTCGCCTTCTCAGAGTTTTGCATGTTTTCACCCCCGGCTGGATACCAAGACGTTTCCAAGCACCTTGTGACTTGTTTTGAAAACCCTTTTGCTGCATTGTTTCTCGCTGAAATGTTTCCAAGCCAGCTTCCCTTGCAGTGTGGTCATATTTGAAACGTTTAATCTTTCCCGGAGAAAAGCCTTGCTGTTTTCCACGCCACTGTGCCATCGCCCAACTTTCCCCTCAGCGCCTGGCCCACCATTTTGTCATGCCCTTCACCTCACTCCTTTCCCCCTCACCTCTTCATTGTCATAATTTAGTGTGGGGTTGTTGCTGTTGTTGGTTTTTTTGGCGTTTTGGGTACATCAATGAAGCATTGTCCCCTTCCGCACACGCAAAACAATGCGTTTTCAAACCACTTTCACAACTGTTTGCAAGTGGATTTTGCTATTCCGCACAGCTTCAAAGAGCACTAAAAGCAGTTTGAAAGTGCATTATTCTGCATGTGCGGAATGAGCCATTGATTAAACAGATCTACAGAGCATTGAATCCATGTATCCATGAAGCATTGTTTCAATTAATAAACAAATCTTGCTCCCCTCACGGTGGCCATGAAACGTTTGGAGGAGGTGAATGTGGACAAACATCATGGTAAATGGGAGAGGAGGATCGAAAACGTTCTGGAAACATTTGAAGTGACTCGTGCGGAAACAACCAAAGTCTCATTTCAAAAGTTGCCAGCCCAAGAAATCCACATAGAATTGTTCTGATGGACAATTTCCCATGGATCTGTGTTTCTCATGAGCATGGAGAGAATTTGCTTCCAGTGCGTGACTGTGAATGTTAAAAATCTATTGCTTTCCCTGAAATGAACGGGCACTTGACATTTGCAACCAGGAGCATACGAGAGGCTTTTGATCCAAGCAATAATACTCACAATAAAAGGGCTTGGACAGATTTATGGAGGAGAAGTCGATCTATGGCTACCAATCTTGATCCTCCTTGAACTCAGATTGCAAATGCCTTAGCAGACCAGGTGCTCAGGAGCAGCAGCAGCAGAAGGCCATTGCTTTCACATCCTGCACGTGAGCTCCCAAAGGCACCTGGTGGGCCACTGCGAGTAGCAGAGTGCTGGACTAGATGGACTCTGGTCTGATCCAGCAGGCTAGTTCTTATGTTCTTATGTTCTTAATATAAATCCATCAAAAGTTATTTGAAGCACTGAAAAAAAAGCACGCTTGTTTCAATAGAAATAGAACTTTATTAGTAAGACCATGCACATATACATAAATTTATATATACTTGTATATATTTTAAAATACATATATTTCTTTTTTTTCTACCATTCACTTTTTTAAAAAAATCCATAAAAACCTTTCAGGTAAGTCTCAAATAGGTCCAGATCTTGGGGGGTTGTCAATTGTACAACAAATTGTAGTCACTTCAGTCGAGTAGTGTAAAACCTTCAATGCAGGTGTATGCATTCCAATTAACAACTGAGATTCCTTCACTGAACTGCTAATATTGTCTCCTCAGGCTCAATTGGTTTCATGATGTGATTAAATGAATAAAGGGCGGATTCCACATGGGCCAAAAACAGTGGAGTGAAAATGATGTGAAAACGGTGTAAACCCTTTTAAACCATTTCACACCGTTTTCACACCGCTATTTTTGGTCCATGTGGAATCCACCAAAGTTTCACACAAATTTTCAAGGAAAAAGAAGAAGAAGAGTTTGGATTTATATCCCCCCTTTCTCTCCTGCAGGAGACTCAAAGGGGTTTACAACCTCCTTGCCCTTCCCCCCTCACAACAAACACCCTGAGAGGTGGGTGGGGCTGAGAGAGCTCCGAGAAGCTGTGACTAGCCCAAGGTCACCCAGCTGGCGTGTGTGGGAGTGTACAGGCTAATCTGAATTCCCCAGAGAAGCCTCCACAGCTCAGGAGGCAGAGCTGGGAATCAAACCCGGTTCCTCCAGATTAGATACACGAGCTCTTAACCTCCTACGCCACTGCTGCGCCCACTGATTCATTGGGAGAGGAGCCACTGATTCATTGGGAGAACTCTCCATCTCATCTCAGGCCCTTTCCGCACAGCAACCTGGATAAATGAATCCGGCGTGGCCCCAGGCCGTTCACATGGCTGGCCATCCCGTGGTCAGCAAGTGAATTGGCCGGGGTGCATGCCTTCGCACAGAGGCGCATCTTCTTCTTTTATTTACCTCCCACCAATACATAGCTAGAAGAGGAGGAGGAGGAGGAGGAGGAGGAGGAAGAGGAGGAGGAGGAGGAGTTTGGATTTATATCCCCCCTTTCTCTCCTGTAGGAAACTCAAAGGGGCTTACAATCTCCTTGCCCTTCCCTTCTCACAACAAACACCCTGTGAGGTAGGTGGGACTGAGAGAGCTCCCAGAAGCTGTGACTAGCCCAAGGTCACCCAGCTGGCGTGTGTGGGAGCATACAGGCTAATCTGAATTCCCCAGATAAGCCTCCACAACTCAGGCGGCAGAGCTGGGAATCAAACCCAGTTCCTCCAGATTAGATACATGAGCTCTTAACCTCCTACGCCACTGCTGCTCCTACACAGACATGCACAAGTGAACCCTCACGGCCATGCTGTCTCACCTTATGACCTTTTGTGCCTCTGCACCTTTGCAGGTTGGCATTGGGGATTTTTTTTTAAAGGAACACGCAGCCAAAAAAAAGCACCTCCCTGCCTGGTCATTCCCTTGGAAACAGCCACAACCTGGGATTTTTAAAAAGAATCACAGATACTGTGATTCTTGAATAACCCATTTGGGGGGAAACAACACGAGGCAGACTAGCGTTAGGGGCGGGAACTGTGTGAAGTTCTCACCCACAACGGGTTTTTAGCCATTGTTATACCAAGTTTATTGGCCCATGCGGAAAGGGCCTCACAGACCCACAAATGATATCAGCCCAAATCTGTTCTGGATATACAGTTTGCGAATGTAAGTACAGTTGTCCATTCTACATCATGGGGGGAGGGGGAGGGGCGTGGCACCTTTGTGATCTGGAAATCCACATTAACACCCCCCACACACACACACATTTGTACCAGAAATAAGTCTGTGTCGTCTGCTGGCCTTTGTGTAGTGTTTGCGGTTCCCAATGGATCCAGTGGTTCCCAGTGGATCCTGGATGCATTTTTAATTGTTGGACGCCATCTGTTGCTGTTGCTGTTGTTTTGAAATGTTTTATGATCGAACGCTGTATTTTAATGTACACCACCATCTATTGTTTGGTGTTTGTTATTTATTTGTTGTGAACCGCCCTGAGCCCTCTGGGGGAGGGCGGTAGATAAGCCTAATAATAAATAAATAAAAATTAGCAAGCATCTTTAACCATCTAAGAATGGAGGGCTCTTCCCAAAGTATCCAGTGACTAACACCATGGCCTCAATCCAAATCAGGGGCCCTGCAACTACTATGAAATAGAATTCCTTAAAAGATGGGAGATACAGTTGTGCTATCGGACTCGCTGTGTTCAACAGGAGAGCCCAAGTACAAACTTGATCCCTTTCTATGACCACAGCAGAACTTAATATTGGCCAGATCATGTCCACCAGGTGACCCTTCTTAATCCATATACTTGACATCTGTCCACTCTTTCCTTTAAGGCCATCTGTCCAAATCAGAGGCAGAGCTTCCACAGGGATATCTGGGGACAAATTCGAAGGGCTGTAGCCGTTCAGTCATGTGTTGCCATTCAGTCATGAGCAGCAGAAGGCCATTGCTTTCACCTCCTGCACGTGAGCTCCCAAAGGCACCTGGTGGGCCACTGCGAGTAGCAGAGTGCTGGACTAAATGGACTCTGGTCTGATCCAGCAGGCTTATCCTTATGTTCTTATGTGGTGGGGGGCAGAAAATTGCTCCCCACACTTCTAGCCTGGGCCTGGGTGCACACCATCCAGTCACGTGGAAGGTGGCAGGTACCAGCCGGGTCCCTACACCCGGCCTCTCCTGCAGCGTGGCACACGGTGGGCCCAGAGCCAGCGAGCACGGCCCCGGCACAGGTGCCGCATTGCAGGAGAGGCTGGGCACAAGGACCCGGCTAGTGCCTGGCGGCTCCCTCCCTGCTGGGGCGCAGGCCTCCTGTCCTCCCCGGCCTCCACGTCAGGTGTGGGGACTGTCCTCGGACCTGACAGGGAGGCCGGGGTCGGCAAGAGGCCTGTGGCCGCAGCAGTCAGTTCGACTGGCGAGCAGCCCCTCGACGGGCAGCTCAGATGTGAACCACAAGAGCCAGACAGCCCTGGCCTCCCCGTCCCGGCCTTGAGGGCAGCAGGCTCCTGGTCTCACTTCTCCTCCGGCCAGCTGAGGTAAGTGGGGTGGGGCACCAGGGGGCACTTGAGCAAGTCTTGCCTCGGGCACAATATTCCCTCCCTGCGCCTCTGGCCCAGATTCAATGCTAATTTTAAAAAATAACTAACACTCTGAATCAAATTTCCGAAGCCACATTTGAAAAGCAAAATTGTTTCCCTCAAATTTTGTGCATTAAAAAAATAACTGTTGTCTGGAAGGGCACGGAATGAGCTTCTTGGTTGTCAACAGCACACCAGACAATATCAGCACCACCCGAGAGCCAACAGGATGGGCCTTCTATTCCCAAAAAAGTCAGGAGAAAGAGTTATTTTTTACGGGACACTTCCAACCTTTCTGGCTTAGCTTGAGAGAATAGGCCACAGAAGTGTACTAGAAAGAAGTACTAGAAAGAAGAGGGAGGAAAGATCTTCAAAATGACCACTGAGAGAAGGACATAAAGGACAGCAAATGGATGCTGTGGAAAGTAACACAAACAGTGACTGGATAATGGAAAGTGTCTGGGGCATTCCTGATGCCAAGGGGTCGATTTAGATAGTATTCCACACTGCATCATTAGCATAAAGAATTCATGACCGCGACGTTAGGAAATGGTACGTCGCTTCTTGCTTGCTTTGAAATCTTCTTGCCGGGGTCGCCATAAGTCAGTGGAGACCTGTCAGCACTTATACATAACAGGGTGACCATTTTCCAGACACAAGCATTCGACGCAACCATATTGAATAATATTTTGAGATGTGGGAATTACACTTACACAAGAGTAAGGAGTTAGCAGTGACTAATAAAAGGAAACACTTCTTCACGCAACGTGTGATTGGTGTTTGGAATATGCTGCCACAGGAGGTGGTGATGGCCACTAACCTGGATAGCTTTAAAAGGGGCTTGGACAGACTGATGGAGGAGAAGCGATCTATGGCTACCAATCTTGATCCTCTTTGATCTGAGATTGCAAATGCCTTAGCAGACCAGGTGCTCAGGAGCAGCAGCAGCAGCAGAAGGCCATTGCTTTCACCTCCTGCATGTGAGCTCCCAAAGGCACCTGGTGGGCCACCGCGAGTAGCTGAGAGCTCGACTAGATGGACTCTGGTCTGATCCAGCAGGCTTGTTCTTATGTTCTTAGGTTCTTATCTGATTACCAGAATACCAAACTTCCCGAGGAAAGGGTTTGCATTCAAGTCACGCGTTCAGCCAAAAGTGAACAATTGGTTAGTAATCTTGAGGTGCCCTATCAAGTAACATACACACACGTGCAAAGACTTCTTGACATTATCTGCGACTCAGCTGACTTAAATGCAAGTACTCCTGATTACTAGCTTTGAGTACTGGGCTGTTATTCCTTTTCGTTCTAGAACATAAAAGATCTCCATCTATCCTTCTCCCTTTCAGACTAGTCTTCCTAAGCCAATTAATGCACACATGCCTCACCCCACAAATGGCATTAGGGAATCAGGATCTTATCCACATGTATCCGTATGCAGATCCTCACTAGCATCAAGATACTCATCTCAGCTTCTTTGAACCAGCCATGGGAATTATTATTATTTTATTATTTATTAAATTTAGTATACCGCCCTATCCCCGAAGGGAATGGTCTTTTGACTCAAATGGCAACGGGCGGGACCACTCAAATTTAGGAACAGCGTTTTCCATCCTTGCAAAAGAAGGATGCAAACCTCCCTTTGCAGAGCAAAAGAAGAATCCGATAAAGAATCGGTCAATAGGGTTAGGGGTTAGGGGTTAGGGTTAGGGGTCCCACAAAAGACTTTTCTGGAAGTCAGCCTTGTTGAATAACTGTGTAATCCACCTCGGGAGGGCTGAAATTATTTAGGAAGCCATGCACCCCTGCACCAAATCGGGTGCCCCTTATTTATTTTATTTTATTTTATTTTATTTATTGTATACCGCCCTCTCCCAGAGGGCTCAGGGCGGTGAACAACAAAATACTCAGCTAGAGCACAAAATAAAATCAATGGATACCAGAATTAATTAAATAAATAATCATGGCTCTATACATATTAAAACCAAACCCCATTAAAACACAGCGTTCTAGTACCAAACACAACAGATGGCATACTGGGGCAAGAGGCAAACACCATGACAGCAGGGCCCTGCGCAACTTTGACTTGCCAAGTTCTGAAGCAACCGCTGCCCTGCCGCTCCTCCATGTTAGGAGCCCACATTGCTGT
This sequence comes from Sphaerodactylus townsendi, assembly GCF_021028975.2. Lineage (NCBI taxonomy): Eukaryota > Metazoa > Chordata > Lepidosauria > Squamata > Sphaerodactylidae > Sphaerodactylus > Sphaerodactylus townsendi. The sequence continues at coordinate 170,534,317 of NC_059426.1, forward strand.
GAGTAGGGGCAGTCTTTGGACATGCTCACGGGTGGAGCTGACTTTAGTTGACTTCCACAGAACTTTCGGTCCAGGAAATACCCCTCTGCCACATTTTAGAGTGATGTAACCCACTGAGTGGCAATAAGGGTTTTCAGGTTGGCCAAGGAGTTTTTTAAGTTTTCTTTGCTCCCTACAGCCCCTGAAACCCCTTAGAACAAGTGATGGCGAACCTTTTTGAGACCGAGGGCCCAAATTGCAACCCAAACCCCACTTATTTATCGCAAAGTGCCAACACGGCAATTTAACCTGAATGCTGAGGTTTAAGTTTAGAAAAAAAACTGGTTGGCTCCCTCTTCCTCCGCCCCACCCACTCGAGCAGGGGCCAGCCTGCTCTAGCCTCCAGCAAGTCCCGCACGCACCGCTCTGTGCCTCTCTAGCATCTCTGCCTTCTCTGCACCCCCCCCCCCCTTGGGCAGCAGCCATCCGGAGCACAGGCACCAGGCCTGCCAGCCGAGTCCTCCCTGCTCACCACGGTGCGTGCCCAGGCCAGCTTAGATGTGTGTGTGAGGGGGGAGTGATTTTCCACCCCCCACATGATGAACTCTGTGTGCGTGTGCCCACAGAGAGGGCTCGGAGTGCCACCTCTGGCACCCATGCCAGAGGTTCGCCATCACTGCCTTAGAAGGTGGCATGGCTGTGTTGTAGTTAGGTTAGGGTTAGAAGGCTCCAGACTTGCTGTTCCTGGTCACATGGAACTTCTCCCCCCCCCCACCCCCACACACACATATACCGTGGACTGCACTATTAAATGGGTCTTAACTTCTGAATAGACTGGGTCTAGTTCTTCAAGCACTTTTATTATTAGACATCTACGGTGCTGCAAACCTACATCGGATGGCTTCCTGTGGAGGGTGATCTACCAGAATGCACTTCAGCAAGTGGCCAAATTGAAATATAACAGGAGCCACACAAAAGAGCACAAGACCATTCTCTTGGGTTCAGGCAAGAGAAACGTGCAAGTGGATTTCTCAAAGATCTATATTCTACGAATGTTACAATGAAGAAGAAACGTTGTCAAGTGGTCGGGTATGTCACACCACACTTCAACTGGTTTTATGGTCATTCCATTTTTTAAGAGAGCCTTGAGATCTGTCGTTTGGTGGAAAGATGAGGGAGTTTCAACGGACAAATCTCAACGCCTTAGCAAACCACAATTCCCAGGATTCTTTGGGTAAAGTGACATAAAACCAGTGCCCATCTGCAGCGGAGGCAGAGGTTTAGTACATTCCTTGCTTGGAGCTCAATGTACTTTTAGTGTCCTTCTCTTTGGCATTTTCAGAACTTTGGCAGCTACAGCGTTTCTCACCAATCACTCAACTGTTTGCTTCGCAGGACAAGCCAAAGAATTATTAAAATGAACTCCACCCACTGGATGCTTAACACAACAGCTACAACCTCAAGCAGAACCAAATACACTCACCTCGAACGTGTGACTCACCAAACGGAGCAAATATGCTTTCCCCAAATTATACATGCAGGTGTGCAAACACACACATAATTACCTGACAAAGCATTAATACTGATTGCGTTTTGCGCCGACTGACCAACTGTCAGACTGAGACATCAGGAACCCAGAGAGGATTTAGAACAAACTGTAAAAGCAGCTGTCCCCAAACAAACAAACCTGCCCTGGTTCCCCACCTTTAGACAATCATTTTCCTGAAATTTAAAAATCCGGTAACAACCAAAATAATCTGGGGGACAAATTGAGCGAGTGAAACCATATGCATTCCAGCCTCAGAACATGTAATGCTGCCCAACACCCGAAAGCCGAAAAGGAATCATCAATGAATCAATGCTGTTTAATGGTGCCGAATACTTTGCATTTGAAAAATTCGGTAAAGAACGCATGTTGTTTGATCCTTCATGGGAAGGAACTCCTCTTTCATCCTTACAAAACCCTCTTCAGCAAATCCATCGCTTAACTCTCAATTGACTTTCTCTTTTTCAAAAAGGGTCGTATGGTTGAGATGCTAAAGTTAGTTCCAATATATACAGACAGGGGGAAAAGCCAAGAAGCATTGCACAAAAGATTTCATGGGAAATCTTCCTATGGCACCTATTTCGTAGGGGCACCAAGTTCCTTCTGCAGTAATACAGATTCCTGGGGGATGAAATACTATCTCCAAGGCATTCCCCAGTAGAGCTGAAAGTTACTGGCACCTTGGACCTCCCCTTCCGGCCATGCTAGCAAGCCCTCTCCGACATTCAGGAACGAAAACAATCTGCAGCTTCGAAAAAGCTACCTCACTTCATTTTATAAATAAGCAACGGTGGATTTTGCTCCAAATGACCACTTGAGTAGCCCACTCCATAAATGGCACTCTCTGTTGGATAAGGCACGATATGATACGAACGGAGCTCTTCGTAATAAAGGGACTGTGCGCGGCATTCTTGTACCATGAACTTCAGCCGTTTTCTCGCGTCAGAGTAGGCAGTCCTATAGCATGGGGTTCCCTTAAAGTATTCATAGCGTTCGCGCTCCGTTTCCAGGTGAATCTTCCTCAGCAAGTTGTTGATCAACACCGACCGGCGGAGATAGACTTCAGGATCGTCAAGAAACTGAAGCTTCTGCAGAGATAGTTTCAAAATACAAGTTCGATCTTCGGGCAATATCAGGTGCTAGGATAGTAGAAACATTAAAAAGGTTAGCGTCGTTGTGACAAGGTGACAAATTTATTTAGCAAAGCCCGACGTTGGATATACCCTTGATGTAGAACTACCGGAGTCTTATGCCAGCAAATGAAAAAGGGCGCTATCTTTAATGGCATTTGCAAGTCATCAGCTACATGGGTTTTACCAGAACTACCATATAAACTCGCGTATAAGCTGAAATTTTCAGCCTTTTTTTAGGCTGAAAAATGCCCCCCTCGGCTTATACGCGGGTCATACCCTCCCCCCGCGCAGAGTCACAGCGCTTACCTATGAGTGGCGAAGCCTCGTTCCCCTCACTAACTCATGTTTTCTTTCTTGCAGGCTCAAAGTTTAAGGCGTTGTTTTAGGGAAGCTGCCGGCTTTCTAAGCTCTAAGTCTGCAGGGAAGCTGCCTCTCCAGGCAGCCTGTCTATCGTTTTCTTAAAAGGGCAATGCCTCGCCCCTCCTTAAAAAGTATCCCAAAGGTTTCTGGAGCGCGCCTTTCCTCCAGCTGTGGCTCCTTTGCCAGCTCAGCACCCTGCCTCCTAATGGATCTTTCCCACCCTCGGCTTATAAGCGAGTCAATAAAATTTCCCAGGTTTTTGAGGTAGAATTGGGTGCCTCAGCTTATATGAGGGTCGGCTTATACGCGAGTATATACGGTAATTGTTCTGAGCTTCTGTCAGGGCAATTTCTGTGTTACTGAAAAAGTATTTTGACAATTTTTACATGGATTCATTTTAATAAGATGTCTGGAGATACTTTGATGTCAATATCTAAGTTTGTTATCGATTGCTTACACATAATACAATGCTTCTTAGACCTGAATAGTTTCTATTCCTTACTGCCTCTCCTGGTACATCCCTCAAATAGTGCACTGGTCAGTGAATTACAGTTTTCTGGTGATCCCCAGCCAAGGAAATCCAACTTGCTGACCTAATGCAGTTCCACAGGGCCTGTAAAAGGAAGCTTTTCCACCAGGCGTATGGTTGAGGCAGATGTGGTCAACATCTGGAAGCCTCTCCCACCAACACTAACACCATCAACTCTATCAGTGGTGGGATCCAAAAATTTTAGTAACAGGTTCCCATGGTGGTGGGATTCAAACAGCGGCATAGCACCAATGGGGCTGGGCGGGGCACAACAGGGGCGTGGCCGGGCATTCTGGGGGCGGGGCATTAATATTTTCTCTGTTACTGTAAAAAACTCTTACTGAAAAAAAAAGTTCCTAATTTCCAGCTGGTATCTTTCTGTCCATAATTTAAACTCATTATAGCAAGTCCTATCGTCTACTGCCAACAGAAACAACTACTTCTCTTCTAATTGACTGCCGGTCAAATACTTAATACTTTCAAATACTTAATTTTGTTTCTAGAAATCAAAAGAAGGATACTTTCCTTAAACAAGGAACTTTATACCATATTTCTAAAACATGTTTTTAAAATAGCCGAACAGGGAGAATTATCCCGTTTTCTACCTTCGCTAACCAGCCACATAGGAGACAACAGGACTTTATGATTTATGGACCTAATGGAATTTCTAACGGAAAAGCAGACCCAATTAGTAACCCCCTCTCGGCACACACAAATAATTAGCAACCCACTCTCGGGAACTGGTGAGAACCTGCTGGATCCCACCTCTGAACTCTACCGACATCAATTAAGAGAACGCCGATGTGGTGGGCTCTATGCTGAAACCTTGGAACACAAACGCCATCTTGGTAGTTCATGCTTTTATCGAATGTGTATTATTCATTGCTTTTGCATGTTTGTTTTACGGAGGTTGTGAGCCGCCCTGAGCTCGAAAGGGGAGGGGTGGCATATTGAATTAAATAAATAAATAAATAAACATTAAGTTAAAGACTCACTTTTGGAAAATAACCCTGGTAATCTGGATGTAAATCTTCCTCTTCTGCATATTTCCTCTTAAAGTAGGCTACTTTCGACGTTGTTAAGGTCTTCGTGGATACTCAGCTTGGATCTGTTGGGCAACAAGAGAAACTTGGTGGTATTGCGGCAACCTCATTTCCTAGCCTTGCAGGGCATTCGTTTTACAAGTTGTCCATTTGATTATTATGACAGACCTTTTTTTAAAAAAAAAAGGCAAGGAAGAATTAAACAGTCTGCGGAATAACTAAAAGGGACCATTGCATCCAGAGGCAGGAAACATCAGAGTATCATTGCTTGGAGGCAATATCAGCAGCAGCAGCAGGAGGAGAAGAAGGAGGAGAAGGAGAAGGAGAAGGAAAAGAAGGAGAAGGAGAAGGAGAAGGAGAAGGAGAAGGAGAAGAAGAAGAAGAAGAAGAAGAAGAAGAAGAAGAAGAAGAAGAAGAAGAAGAAGAAGAAGAAGAAGAAGAAGAAGAAGAAGAAAAGGAGGAGGAGGAGGAGGAGGAGGAGGAGTTTGGATTTATACCCCACCTTTCTCTCCTGTAAGGAGACTCAAGGTGGATTACAAGCTCCTTTCCCTTCCTCTCCCCACAACAGACACCTTGTGAGGCAGGTGGGGCTGAGAGAGTTCTGAGAGAACTGTGACTAGCCCACGACCACTCAGCAGGAATGTAGGAGTGTGGAAACACATCTGGTTCAACAGATAAGACTCCACTGCTCATGTGGAGGAGTGGGGCATTCAACCTGGTTCTCCAGATTAGAGTCCACCTGCTCTTAACCAACAGACCACGCTGAATCTCTCATAGATGGACTATGATCTAATCCAGCAGGGCTCTTCTTATGTTCCAGGGAAGGCCTCGACCTCTGTGCCTTGTTGTTGGCCCTCCAGAGCACAGGTGTCAAACTCACGGCCCTCCAGAAGTTATGGACTATAGTTCCAGGGGATGATGGGAACTGTAGTCCATAACTTCTGGAGGGCCGCGAGTAGAGTTTGACACCTATGCTCCAGAGGAACTGGTTGGTCACTGTGTGAGAGGGGGGCCCGAACTGGATGGACCACTGGCCTGATATGGGTAAAACTCTTCTTATGCTCTTCATAAAAGCAACGGCTTCACTTGCAGGATAAATGTTTCCCTCACCACTGTCAATTTTCAATTTCAACAGTAGGTGGAGCAGTTGCCACATCAAAAATCCAGCCCAGCATGAAAGAGCAAAAAACCACATTTCTCTGATTCCCCCTCCCCTATGTCTATTCAATAAAATATTTAGGGTCAGTCGGTTCAGAGGAGCATCCCGGCAGTAGTATCACTTCCTTGAATTGTTCACCAAACGGCTCTCGAAACTTTGGCAGCAAAAAGAAGCCACACATTTAAAGCCGCCTTCTACTAAATCGATGCTTGGTTTATCACAATCAATATTGTCTAAACTGACTGGCAACTAGGGTTTCCGTGTCCCCACGGCCTCCAACTTGGGTTGGGGGCAGTGGTGGCATTCAAAATAATTTAACAACCGGTTCCGGTGGTGGGATTCAAATAATTTAACGGTTGGGGTGCTGTGTGGTTTCCGGGCTGTCTGGCCGTGTTCTAGCAGCATTCTCTCCTGACATTTCGCCTGAATCTGTGGCTGGCAGATCTTCAGAGGATCTGATAGTAGGAAAGGAAAGCAAGTGGAGTATATATACCTGTGAGTAACAATGAAGATATATACCTGTGAGTAACAATGAAGATAGCAAGGTCAACGGGTGAGGGCATCTGAATAGAAGTAGCCTGGCATGTGAGTAACAATGAAGTATATAGCATGTGAGTAACAATGAAGATAGCAAGGTCAATGGGTGAGGGCATCTGAATAGAAGTAGCCTGGCATGTGAGTAACAATGAAGTATATAGCATGTGAGTAACAATGAAGATAGCAAGGTCAATGGGTGAGGGCATCTGAATAGAAGTAGCCTGGCCTTTGTTCCTTTTGATTGTTGATTGTCTGTAGTCATCCTGCGTTTTGTGTGGAGCTGATTAGTCACTGTCTTTAGTGTTTTTCAACACTGGCCGCCAAGCCTTCGACAATACATAACAACTGGTTGTTTACAAGCACCAACTTAACAACTGGTTCTGCCAATGTGGTGCAAATGTGCTGAATCCCGCCACTGGTTGGGGGGCAGAATTGCCAGAGCCAAGTTGGGAAACCCCTGGAGATTTGGGGTTGGAGACTGGGGAGGACAGAAACTTCAATGTGCGCGATGCCACAGACACCCTGCCCTCCAAAGCAGCCATTTTCCTCCAGGGAAACTGATCTCTGTTGATGAGCTGCCATTCTGGGAGACCCCCACGCCCTACCTGGAGGATGGTGTCCCTACTGGCAGAGTAGTGTAGCAGTTAAGAGCAGGTGGACTCTAATCTAGAGGACCAGGTTCGATTCCCAACTCCTCCACATGAGTGGCGGACTCTTATCTGGTAAACTGGATTTGTTACTCCACTCCTACAGTCCTGCTGGGGGACCTTGGGCTGGTCCCAGTTCTCTCAGAACTCTCTCAGCCTCACCTACCTCACAAGGTGTCTGTTGTGGGGAGAGGAAGGAGCACAGAGTGGTCAGCTGCGGTCTTGAAGTCCAAGCTCTGCGTACAACACAAGTTCGATCCTGACAGAAGTTTGTTTTAGGTAGCCAGGTTGACTCATCCTTCCATCCTTTTGTGGCTGATAAAATGAGTACCCTGCTTGCTGGGTGTTAAGTGTAGACAGCTGGGCAAAGCAATGGTAAACCGTCCCATAAACATAGCGAGACAGCACAGTGCTGTGGTTAAAAGCAGGTGGATTCTAATCTGGAGAACCGGGTTTGATTCCCTACTCCTCCACCTGAGTGGCAGAGGCTTATCTGGTGAACTAGATGTGTTTCCGCACTCCTGCATTCCTGCTGGGTGACCTTGGGCTAGTCACAGTTCTTCAGAGCTCTCTCAGCCCCACCCACCTCACAGGGTGTTTGTTGTGAGGGGGGAAGGGAAAGGAGTTTATAAACCTATTTGAGTCTCCTTACAGGAGAGAAAGGTGGGATATAAATCCAAACTACTACTACTACTACTACTATTACTACTACTACTACTACTAAATGTTGTGCTGTGACGTCACATTGATGGCAATTCCTCAAAAGCCAAAAGTAATCGTCTCCTGCCTTTGACTTCCTTCATATTGACAATAACGCCAATATGCTAGTAAGTGACCAAGGCCAGAAGCCATTCCGAGCATCTTTTGTGCACTGAAAATGAGGCTCTGGAGAATACAGTCTGTTGGAAACGGGTGATAATTTTTGAGAGTCGCCATGACGGCGCCGACAACCCGGGATATATTGCAACGTTCTTGGCAAGACGAATCGTTTGCTTCATAACCTAAGTGAAGTTTGCACTTAAAAAGAGTTGTTATCGCATCTGATGGCAGCCTTCCATTTTGGTAATTTTTCCCAGCTGCGACACTTCTCTGAAGGAGCAGAATGAAAATGTGTCCTTCCCTGCTCCAAAAACCTGGGAGGGTGAGAGCTGTCCTCCTCTTGAGGAGACGGATTCAGAGCCAGCTACCCAAATTTATGTTTTAAAAACACACAGAATTTTTTTTTGTTAGTACCGCTAGCATTTTTGAAGTTATGCCAACATTTTATTTACTACTACTACTACTACTACTACTACTACTACTACTACTACTATTACTACGGTAGATTTCACAGCTGCTAGATCTTTAGCTGGTTGTTGGCTTTTCATTACAATTCGAGCGTCACCCTAAGATCTAGGAAGTTGTAATGTATCGGCATACCGTGTTTCCCCGAAAATAAGACAGTGTCTTTTATTTTTATTTTCGCTCCCAAAGATGCGCTATGTCTTATTTTCAGGGGATGTCTTATTTTTCTGTGTTCTGTTTGTCGGGCATGCTTCCAAACAAAAACTTTGCTATGTCTTACTTTTGGGGGATGCCTTATATTTCGCACTTCAGCAAAACCTCTACTATGTCTTATTTTCAGGGGATGTCTTATATTCGGGGAAACAGGGTAGTATTCGTGCGGATCCCAGCAGGTAGCCCAGTGCAAAACCTAAGTTTTACATATCCCTCCCCCCCTTATGGGCAGCTGCCCCCCCCCCCCCCCCATGGCCAAACAACATTTTTTGCACCAGGTCATCTCAAAAATCACCAGGTCATCTTAAAGAGGAGGGGAGCAATTTCCCACCCCCACGTGACTAAATGGCCGCAGACCGGGGATATTTGACCCCGTATGTCCCGCTGGATGGTACACCCCTGGGTCTCCTCAAGTTTTCCTATCTAGGCATGGACCAGATCTACTTAGAAGAAGAGTAGAAGAAGAGTTTGGATTTATACCCCCCCCCCTTTCTCTCCTGCAGGAGACTCAAAGGGGCTTACAATCTCCTTGCCCTTCCCCACTCACAACAAACACCCTGTGAGGTAGGTGGGGCTGAGAGAGCTCTGGAAAGCTGTGACTAGCCCAAGGTCACCCAGCTGGCGTGTGTGGAAGTGCACAGGCTAATCTGAATTCCCCAGATAAGCCTCCACAGCTCAGGCGGCAGAGCTGGGAATCAAACCCGGTTCCTCCAGATTAGATACACGAGCTCTTAACCTCCTACGCCACTGCTGCTCCTTAGGAAGTCATATTCCTCTCCAAACACCTCCTGGGTGCCCCCCAAATTCCTTGGGCTTCTGTCACCCCTCCAGGAGGATACCGAAACTGATCTTTTAATCTAATTGCAACCAAAGCCCTGGCGAGGGCCGGGGGAACATTTCCACAGGTGGGGTACTCTGCGCTTATTTAAAACGGTGCAATTTATTTTATAAATTCAGGAAGGAAGGAAAAGAAAGACTAATCCCATTAATACTTGGCCTGCTTTCATAAATTATTGGAACATAGACTATAATACCATTTTCCAAGCATTCTGTCCGTCACGTCACAGAAGAGTGAGAGTCTAGAAATTATTTATTCATTTTGAGCCATTTATTAGCTGCCGTTCTGCCTTACAGAGCTCAAGGGCAGTTTACGATACCAACAAAGAGAACTTGGTAAAACCCACCATTGAAAACTGCCGTTTATTTCTGATTTTGCTTCTTGAAGGTCGCATTCAATGTATGAACCCGTGTAGAAAAATAACAAAGGTAGTGTAGTAGCTGGTGCACTAGACAGAGTCTGGGACGATTTGGGGACTGATCTCCACCTTAAGGTGAAACTTGATGTGTCCTCTGTTGTATCCTCAGTACACAACCCTGCTAGGTAGGTTAAAAGCCCTTTGGAGATGGGCAGTTCCTAAATCTAATGATAACTAAATAAAATAAATAAAATAAATAAAAGCTGAGAGGAAGAAGTTGATCCAAGGTCAACCAGATAGTTTTCATGGCCGAATAGGGATTCGAACCAGGGTCTAACATATTCTAGTCCACCATTCTACCCTGTACATCACATTGGTTCATGAAGAGCTTATCTAGTCCAACGTTCTAACTGCTGCACCATGCTTCCTCTCAGATTCCTCTCAGAACAGTGCCATTGCTTAGTCAGAAAGGAATGTTGTAAAAAGTGGATAGGTGGTACAACAGGTGGTACAATGGGAAAACAAATCTGGAAGAAGCTGTCTGCAGTTAAGAAGAAGAAGAGTTTTGGATTTATACCCCACCTTTCTCTCCTGTAAGGAGACTCAAGGTGGCTTACCAGCTCCTTTCCCTTCCTGTCCCCACAACAGACACCTTGTGAGGTAGGTGGGGCTGAGAGAGTTTAGAGAGAACTGTGACTAGCCCAAGGTCGCCCAGCAAGACGTGCCCAGATGGAGGATGTAGGCTAGCCAACAGCGAGCAGATATCCTATTGGCTCTTCGACTTGATCACTGTTGGGGTGATAAGGCAGGATAGAAATCTAAAACATGAATAAATATGAATAAATAAAAATAAACGTGCAATTCCACCCATGGCCACCTTCCTTGGTGGTGCTATACCGCTGAGAACCATTCAGAAGTTGTTGCTATTTGACTCATGTACCACTCTCTCCACAAACAAAATCAATTCTACTGCTTTGCAAGCAAGGGTTAAATATGTAGAAGAAGAGAAGAAGAGATTGGATTTATACCCCCACCTTTCTCTCCTGTAAGGACACTCAAGCTCCTTTCCCTACAATGGATACCTTGTGAGGTAGGTGAGGCTGAGAGAGCTCTGAGAGAACTGTGACTAGTTCAATGTCACCCAGCAGGAATATAGGAGTGCGGAAACACACCTAGTTCACCAGATAAGCCTCTGCCACTCAGGTGGAGGAGTGGGGACTCAAACCCAGTTCTCCAGATTAGAATCCACCTGCTCTTAACCACTACACCACACTGGCCAGACGCTAGCCGCTTTCCTTTAAGACCTGTAAAATGTGCCGTTAATAAACATACAGTTCTTTGTGATGCTTGATTTTAATTTAATTGAAGCGGGTTTCCTTTAAGACCTGGAAACGTACAGTTAATAAACACACAGTTCTTTGTGACGCTTGATTTTAATTAAAGCAAACAAGTGGTACCTCTCGATGAAGAATCAATCCACAAAGCGCCGTTCCACGGGGTTCTCAGCAAGTCTAATAAGTCTGTCCCTTTGTGCGAGCCCCGCTCTCATTGCTCTGCGCGCAGTCCTGCTGAACAAACACCTGTTAAAATGAATTGAGGACAAGGGAGGGAGAAGAAGAGAAAGGTACATTAAGGTGCGTTAAGCTACGCGGCAAAGGTGGTCATGTCACCCCGCAACAAAACTCTACCTTCCGGGGAGGGGAGGGGAGAAACCGTGGTTCCAAGCTCACCAAGCGATTTCTGGAAGCCGCCTGCTCTTTGGCAGCCCTGACCTTGCTTATGGGAAACTGAAATGCTTCCTAGCTGAGGCCCCTTCTGCACATGCAGAATGACGCACTTTCAATCCACTTTCAATCCACTTTGAAGCTGGATTTTACTGTGCGGAATAGCCAAATCCACTTGCATTTTTTAAAAAAATATTTTTTATTGTATAGTTTGAAATAATCGTTCTATTTACATCTTTCTGATATCATTTCCAAACAATACATTTTCCCTTTTTTTCCCTCCTGCCCTCCCCTAACACCGTGTTTTACTTTTCTTTAACCAAACAGCAGTAAGTTCGTTCGTTGTTGTCTTCTTGTCCACGTGTCTTCTTTGACTCCCGTCTCCTTCATCCAGTTCTCATAACTTGTCCATATCTTCATTATTTCATTCTGTGTTTCTTGCCATGTTTTATTCTTTGATAATATTTCAAAAATGTCTAATGTCACTTGTTCCCATATACATTCCAACTATTTCTGAATCGTCCATTTTTTCTTATCTTTCCATCCAAACGCTATCACTGCATGTATTGCTCTAATCCACGTTTTATACAGCCAAATCCACTTTCACAACTGTTGTGTAAGTGGGGTGCTGTGTGGTTTCCGGGTTGTATGGCCGTGTTCTAGCATCATTCTCTCCTGACGTTTCGCCTGCATCTGTGCCTGGCATCTTCAGAGGATCTGATTGTAGGAAAGCAACAGAAACATACTTGAGTATCCAGGGTGGGGGAAAGAACCATTGTCTGTTAACAAGTAAAGAGTGTATCAGATCCTCCGAAGATGCCAGCCACAGATGCTGGCGAAACGTCAGGAGAGAATGCTGCTAGAACACGGCCATACAGCCCGGAAACCACACAGCGCCCCAGTGATTCCCGCCGTGAAAGCCTTCGACGATACAATTGTGTAAGTGGATTGAATGTGCATTATTCTGCATGTGCGGAAGAGGCCTGAGAGTATTGAAATATTTTCAGGGAGGACAAAACTCATTTTCAGTCTGAGTGACGTCAATAATCACAGCAGAAAGGACTCAATAAATTAGGTGGCTTTGAGTGAGACCAATGGGGAAATTTCCAAGGCTGAATTCTCTCTGTCTTCTCCTTTCCTTTAAAATAAGTGTGTGTGTGTGTGTGTGCTTTCCTTTAAAATGTGTCTGTCTGTCTGTCTGTCTGTCTGTCTGTCTGTCTGTCTGTCTGTCTGTCTCTCTCTCTCTCTCTCTCTCTCTGTGTGTGTGTGTGTGTGTGTGTGTGTGTGTGTGTGTGTGTGTGTGTGTGTGTGTGTGAAAATCAAACGCATTTGCAGAGACACCTTGCAGATAACGTCTCACCGTGGGGAAAGTGGGAAGAACAGTTTGGATCCTGACCTTCTCTTCCAGCTGTGGAAGAGGGGAACTTTTGAGCAATTCCCTTTCCCCTGTAAGACTCCCCACTTCGCTCAACGTGCTTGACAGCCAGCGTGGTGTAGCGGTTCAGAGCAGGTGGATTCTAATCTGGAGAACCGGGTTTGATTCCCCACTTCTCCACCTGACTGGCAGAGGCTTATCTGGTGAGCCGGATGTGTTTCCGCACTCCTACATTCCTGCTGGGTGACCTTGGGCTAGTCACAGTTCCCTCAGAACTCTCTCAGCCCCACCTGCCTCACAAGGTCTCTGTTGCGGGGAGAGGAAGGGAAAGGAGTTTGCAAGCCACCTTCCGTCTCCTTACAGGAGATAAAGGTGGGGTATAAATCCAAATCCTCCTCCTCCTCCTCCTCCTCCTCCTCCTCCTCCTCCTCCTCTTCTTCTTCTTCTTCTTCTTCTTCTTCTTCTTCTTCTTCTTCTTCTTCTTCTTCTTCTTCTTCTTCTTCTTCTTCTTCTTCTTCTTCTTCCCCGGGGGTTTTGAGCAGGGCTGATTTTGAGAGACACATCAGCCTGCAGTAAGAAGGGACAGGTATGAAAGTCCACCCTCTTCTACTCCACTTGCTCTGCTTGCACTAGATAGGATCCATCCCAAGGATTATGCTTGTACCCTTCCAACACTTCACAGATGGAAGTAGGGAATTGTGTATGTTCGTGTACGTGTGTGGATGTGCCTGCAACCCTATCTTAGGTGCAGCAGTGGCGTAGGAGGTTAAGAGCTCGTGTATCTAATCTGGAGGAACCGGGTTTGATTCCCAGCTCTGCCGCCTGAGCTGTGGAGGCTTATCTGGGGAATTCAGATTAGCCTGTGCACTCCCACACACGCCAGCTGGGTGACCTTGGGCTAGTCACAGCTTCTCGGAGCTCTCTCAGCCCCATCCACATCACAGGGTGTTTGTTGTGAGGGGAGAAGTTAGTCTCCTGCAGGAGAGAAAGGGGGGATAAAAATCCAAACTCTTCTTCTTCTTCTTCATCTTCTTCATCTTGCCCTTATCTGGATGGCCTAGGCTAGTCTCAACAGATCTCAGAAGCTAAGCAGGGTTGGCCCTTGGATGGGAAATCACAAGGGAGGCAAACAACGTTCAAGTCATCGAATCCTCAAGAGCACAGGTGTCAAACTCTCGCCCCTCTAGATGTTATGGACTACAGTTCCCTTCATCCCCTGCCAGCATGATGCTGATGATGGGAGCTGCAGTCCATAACATCTGGAGGGGCGAGAGGTTGACACCTGTGCTCAAGACAATGCAGGGATAGTCAGCTCCCAAGCCTGGAAGCTACGGAAATGAATGAGTTTTGCATTCGGCCTTCACACCCCTCAAGTCGAAACACATCAACGCTGGATGCGATTCTCAATGATCCGAAGGGCGTCGCTTAAGTGCGGTTAGGGGAGCATTCTGGCGAAGCGGGGGGGGGACACAACTACATGCATAATTGATGATAATCGGAGAGGGCGCCGCTCGGCAAGCGACCTTCCGTGCTCTGGTGGAGAGGAAAGTCTGTTAGCTTTGCCACCCCTCCCCATTTGGAGTAGCTTAGCATGGGAGCGATACTGTTGGAATAAGCGACTTCTGCATGCCTGGACACTGGGGGGGTGCTGTGTATCTCACTCTAACTGTGATGTTGCCTCTCTTGTTTGCCCTCCTTGTCTGGGCCAGGAGACCGCCCACTAACTTCCTTTCTTCCCCATGCTGGTTTCACTTCTGCTCTAGCCTTTGACCCGAGCGCATGGTCAATGGCAGCCTGCTACAGTGGGGCCTTTCCCACTGTAGCATCGTCTCACCTGCACACACGTGATGGCGCGTTAGTTGTGCCCACTTGTCTTAGGAAAGTAATCTCTTTAGACTAGGGTTTCTTTCTATCTACCTTTTTCCTGGAACAAAGCTGTGAACTGGAGATGCTTGAAGAAATGTAAGTTTTACCTTTTACATTTATCTCTTGGGAAGTTTCTATAAACTGCACTCACACACACTACTGGGCAGATCCATGATTCTAAACTAAATCTAACAGATATGTACTCGAGTAGCTGGTGTTCCAGCTGCAAATAGGCTTTCTAGACTTGATTCCGGCTGAAGGCACCTTACGATAACGCTTTGCCGGATCGCGTCAAGAGTCTGTCTAGTCCAGGGGCCTGCAAGCTGCGGCTCTCCAGATGTTCATGGACTACAAATCCCATCAGCCCCCTGCCATGTTAGCAGGGGCTGACGGGAATTGTAGTCCACGAACATCTGGAAAGTCACAGGTTGTAGACCTCTGGTCTAGTCTAGCATTCTACTTCCAACAATTGGAGATACTGCGGCTCTGGAGAACAGCATCTGCTTGGCCTACCGAAAGTCCCGGGTTCAATCCCTGGGACCCCAATTTTTTTTTTTTTAAAGACCAGGCAGTGGATGATTTCTGCCCCACCTTTCTCTCCTGTAAGGAGACTTAAGGTGGCTTACAAGCTCCTTTCCTTTCCTCTCCCCACAACAGCCCAAGGTCGCACAGCAGGAAAGTAGGAGTTCGGAAACAAATCTGATTCACCAGATAAGCCTCTGCCACTCAGTAGTAGTAGTAGTAGTAGTAGTAGTAGTAGTAGTAGTAGTAGTAGTAGTAGTGATGGTGGTGGTGGTGGTGGTGGTGGTGGTGGTGGTGGTGGTGGTGGTAGTGGTGGTGGTTGTAGTGGTAGTAGTGGTGGTAGTAGTAGTAGTGGTGGTGGTGGTAGTAGTGGTGGTGGTCGTAGTAATGGTAGTAGTGGTGGTGGTAGTAGTGGTGGTGGTGGTGGTGGTGGTGGTAGTAGTAGTAGTAGTAGTAGTAGTAGTAGTAGTAGTAGTAGTAGTAGTAGTAGTAGTAGTAGTAGTAGTAGTAGTAGTAGTTTGGATTTATATCTCACCTTTCTCTCTTTTCTTTTCTTTTATGTACACTGAGAGCATATGCACCGGAGACAAATTCCTTGTGTGTCCAATCACACTTGGCCAATAAAGATTCTATTCTATTCTATTCTATTCTATTCTATTCTATTCTGTAAGGAGACTCAAATGGGTTTACAAACTCCTTTCCCTTCCCCCCTCACAACAAACCCCCTGTGAGGTGGGTGGGGCTGAGAGAGCTCTGAACAACTGTGACTAGCCCAAGGTCACCCAGCAGGAATGTAGGAGTGCAGAAACACATCTGGCTCACCAGATAAGCTTCTGCCACTCATGTGGAGGAATGGGGAATCAAACCCAGTTCTCCAGATCAGAATCCACCTGCTCTTAACCACTACACCACGCTGGCTCTCTCTGTAAAAGATGTATCGTTGAAAGCTTTCTTGCCTGGAATCAACTGGGGCCGTTGTGGGTTTTCCAGGCAGTGCAGCTGCGGTCTCATCATTTTTGCTCCTCACGTTTGCCTTTGAGGATGCCAGCCAGAAATGCGGCCGAAACATTCGGAGCAAGAACTACCAAGACAAGACTGCACAGCCCGGAAATCCCACAACAGTCAGAAGTGAAAGACTTCTCTCTGAGACCCTGGAGAGGCACTGCCATTCTGAGCAGACAGCCCGGACGTTCGTGGAGGAGGGTGCATAAGGCAACTTTAGGGGTATGTTTGCAGCATACGCCGGGTAATCTGCTTTGAGACTCAGCAAGAAACTATAAATAAATGAACTAAATAAATAAAAACAGATTTCTCCAGGAGGATCAGAGTGTGAAGGTGACGGCCTCCATCTCTTGCATGTGTGGTCAAGTCACAGTCAACTTCCAGCCACCCCATCGGGTTTTCGGGGCAAGAAATGTTCAGAGGTGGTTTTGCCATTGCCTGCCTCTGCATAGCAACCCGAGGACTTCCTCGGTGGTCTCCCATCCAAGTACCAACCAGGGTTAGCCCCTCCCTCCCCTCCCTTGCATGCCACCCCTCCCTTCCTCCCTTCCCCTCCCTCACTCCCCTTCTGTTGCATGTCACCCTCCCCTCCCCATCCCCTCCCTCTGCTAGGGTGGGTGGGCCATGTCCAGATGCCAAGTGGCCCTCCCTCCCCTCCCTTGCATGCCACCCCTCACTCACTCACTCCCTCCCTTCCCCTCACTCCCTCCCCTTCTTTTGCATGTCACCCTCCCCTCCCCCTTCCCCTCCCTCTGCTAGGGTGGGTGGGCCATGTCCAGATCCCAAGGGGTCCTCCCTCCCCTCCTTTGCATGCCACCCCTCCCTTCCTTCCCTTGCATGTCACCCCTCCCTCCCCTTCCCCTCCCTCCACTAGAGTGAGTGGGCCATGTCCAGATTTCGGGCCTGCTCTGAATTACCCCCTCGGGATTGCCCCTCCCTCCCCGCCCTTACATGCCACCCCTCACTCCCTCCCCTCCATCACTCCACTAACCTTGCATACAACCCCTCCCGCTCCCTCCGCTAAGGTGGGTGGACCATGTCCAGATGCCGGAGCCCTCCCTTTCCCTTGCATGCCACCCCTTACTGCCTCCCCTCCCTCAATCCCCTTTCCTAGAGAAAATAAATGCTTGGGAGGGGGTGGATTTTATGACATAGTACACCACTGAGGTCCCTATCCTCCACAGACTCCATCTTCAAATATCTAGCTTCTGAGATCTGGCTATAGTCTGTCTCAGAAAAAGATGTTAGTAGGGTTGTATATTCCTCCGCCACAGAACTCAACATGCCAGACCTTCTTTGTTATAGAATGCTCCGCCTGGGTCCTAGCGCCTACCTGTCCAAAAGGCAAGGATTGGCGATAGTTGTTCAGTGAACTATAAATGCTCTTGTATCAATGTGCACAAAATAATGGCTTTGACCAAGGAAGCATGTAAAAATGAATGATATTCTCATATTCATTAAAAACTATATTCTAATGTGGAAGAATACCATTTTCTCAACCGCTGCACCTCAGCTGACAGCACTACCATCTGGTTCTGTGACAGAGTGTTGCCTGGGCTATCCAAAATCTATCTCCCAAAATCTGGAATTTAGAAACTGCTCAGGATACCCTTGCTTACGGTGACCAGACGTCCTGCTTTTGGTGGGACAGTCCTGCCTTAAGACAATTTGTCCCGCGTCCCGTGGGTTTTTTGAAGTGTCTTGATTTTTGGAAGGCTGCCGCACTGCCTTCTGATGCGAAGCCCAGAAGACAGTCGCGGCAGCCTCCCGGCGCGTATAATGGCTTCGCAGGAGCGCACTGCCTTCTGGGGTGCTCCTGGTTCGGCGGGAAACCAGGGAGCGCCCCAGAAGGCAGTGCGCCCCTGTGGCCACGTGCGCAGGAGATTGCTGCACTGCCTTCTGGGGCACAAGGCAGTGCGGCAGCCACCCGCGCACGCGGCCGCAGGAGCACTGCCTTCTGGGGCACTCCCGTTTTCCGCCCTCTCACAGGGCGGGAAAAGGGAGCACCCCAGAAGGCAGTGCACTCCTTTGGCTGCGCACGTGCAGCCGCCCACCTACCCACCCATCCCGGTTTACAAAGGTGACCATCTGGTCACCTTACCTTGCTGGAGGGGGCAGTCACTGGGGATGACTTGAGCTCCATGCCCTGCATAAAGGCCTGCTGAGGGCATCAGGCTAGCCACTGTGTTGAAACAAGATGTTGGACTAGATAGACCACTGGTCTGATGTAACAGTTATGTTCTGAAGGAGTTTCCTGTTTACTTTCATGATTCATGGTTGCTGGTGGATTTATGCTCCATGACTACCAGGTCGGTGCAGAACCAAGAGTCCTTCAGGGTGTTAAAAGAGCTCCAGAGCCAATGGTGCCAAGTGGTCACGTTGTCCCCGCCCCTGGGACCCCGTGCCCCAGCTTGCTCTGGGACCCCAGGGCAGGTTGTGACAGAAATTTCCACACGTGGACTAAAGAAGGGTTGAAAAGTTTGGATATATACCCCCGCTTTTCTCTCCTGTAAGGAGACTCAAGGTGGCTTACGAGCTCCTTTCCCTTCCTCTCCCCACAACAGACACCTGTTGAGGTCGGTGGGACTGAGAGAGTTCTGAGAGAACTGGGACGAGCCCAAGGTCACCCAGCAGGCTTCACATGGAGGGGTGGGGAATCCACCCTAATTCTCCAGATCAGAGCCTGTGCTCTTAACCATTACACCACACTGGCCCTCACATTGTACAAAGTCAGGCAATCAGCCCACCAAGTTTAATACTGTCTGTCATAAAGGATAGCAGCCTTCCACAATTGAGGTCTTTCACCTCCTGTCTGATCCTTTTGCACCGCATAGAACAGGGGTCTGCAACCTGCGGCTCTCCAGATGTTCATTGGCCATGCTGGCCAATTGGCCATGCTGGCAGGGGCTGATGGGAATTGTAGTCCATGAACATCTGGAGAGCCGCAGGTTGCAGACCCCTGGCATAGAACCTGGAACTTTGTGATTTTCAAGCAGATGGTCTCCCACTAAGCAACAATGTGAAGCTGAGCCAGACTGTGAAGGGTCGTTGTCTTTTCTTTGAGTGGCGGCAGCTCTCTGGGGTGTCCACAGAGACTTCCACACCATTGACTACCTGATCCTTTTAGCTGGAAGTGCTGGGAACTGAACCCGGGGCCTTTTGCATCCAAAGCTGATGCTCTACCATTGAGCCACCGGCACCTCTACTGTCGTAAAGGGACAGTCCTTCCGTATGCATACCCTGCAGCCAATAGTGCAAAGAGCCATCAAGTCTCAGTCAACATATGGTGACCTGAGCAAGGGGTGTTCTCAAGGCAAACAATTAAGCAGGGTTGGTTTGCCGCTGCCCAGAGGTGGGATCCAGCAGGTTCTCACAGGTTCCCGAGAGTAGGTTACTAATTATTTGTGTGTGCCGAGAGGGGGTTACTAATGGGTGGTTTTGCCACGTGATTTTTGCCTTAGTTACGCCCCTCCTCTCAGCAGTAGCGCACAGAACTTGAAGCAGTCTAGCAGGAGGTGCACCGGCGTGCTTGGCAGCCTGCGCCTGCATGCATTGGTTTCCCGCCAAAGGACCTTGCCACAGCCCCGCCCAGGAATGCCCCGCCCCCGTAATGCCCGGCCACACCCCCGTTGTGCCCTGCCCAGTCCCACTGGCGTTACGCCACAGTTTGAATCCCACCACCATGGGAACCTACTACAATTTTTGGATCCCACCACTGCGACTGCTTTCCTCTGCAGAATTTTCCTTGGTGCTCTGTTGTGAGAGCCAGCGCGGCGTAGTGGTTAAGAGCAGGTGGATTCTAATCTGGAAAACTGGGTTTGATTCCCCACTCCTCCACCTGAGTGGTGGAAGAAGAAGAAGAAGAAGAAGAAGAAGAAGAAGAAGAAGAAGAAGAAGAAGAAGAAGAAGAAGAAGAAGAAGAAGAAGAAGAAGAAGAAGAAGAAGAAGAAGAAGAAGAAGAGTTTGGATTTTTATCCCCCCCTTTCTCTCCTGCAGGAGACTCAAAGGGGCTGACAATCTCCTTGCCCTTCCCCCCCTCACAACAAACACCCTGTGAGGTAGGTGGGGCTGAGAGAGCTCCGAGAAGCTGTGACTAGCCCAAGGTCACCCAGCTGGCATGTGTGGGAGCGCACAGGCTAATCTGAATTCCCCAGATAAGCCTCCACAGCTCAGGTGGTAGAGCTGGGAATCAAACCCGGTTCCTCCAGATTAGATACACGAGCTCTTAACCTCCTACGCCACTTTTGGCTACCTTGGGCTAGTCACAGTTCTGGCTGAACTCTCTCAGCCCCACCTGCCTCACAAGGTGTCTGTTGTGGGGAGAGGAGGGGAAAGGAGCTTGTAAGCCACCTTGAGTCTCCTCACAAGAGAGAAAGGTGGGGTATAAATCCAAGCTCTTCTTCTTCGTCTGATCCCTGACCCTGTTTAGCTTCTGAAAGCTGATGAGATAGGGGCTGTGGCTGCTATGCCGTACCACCTTCCCACCCCGCCCCAGCATTATATCTCACTGTGTGTTTTCTAGCTAACGTAGCCACACACACACACACGGACACACACATGCTTTGGGTGATCACGTGCAAGAAGGAAGCTTGTCTCTGTTGACTGCCAAGTGGTTTGTGCCGGTCATTGGTTTGCTTTCGCACGCTTCAGAGATGAACCATATTATTGTCTCAAGCTCCGGCATGGAATTTTCCTTCAGAAACAGCGGATGTTCCGGAGATACTAAAAACTGCAGGAGTTTGTCGAACAGCCACAGGTCACTGTTTGCCTTGATCGGACAGGGCTTAAGAGGATCATCTAAGGCTGGGCACGTGCTGTCAATCATCTCTCTGGCAAGGAAAAGGAAAGAGCAAACCCAAACCCCTGACGCCCCTTCCTGATCAACCAGTCAGTGGGCTTTTGGCTTTTGGAAAGGATAGACTGGAGAAGATATATGTACTTAATTCGACAGGCAGCAGGGCGGACACATCCATGCGCTTCTCAGAATGAGCGGAGTAAAAGGTAAAAAACCCCAATATATACAGTGTTATCTTTATTTTAAATGTCAAAAATTATTTGCAGCTCCAAGTGTTTTCTTTTCCCGTGGAAAACGGGTCCAAATGGCTCTTTGAGTGTTAAAGGTTCCCTACCCCTGTTCTATTGCATAGGTGTCAAACTCTCGGCCTTCCAGATGTTATGCACTACAGTTCCCATCATCCCCTGCCAGCATGATGCTGGCAGGGGGTGATGGGAACTGTAGTCCATAACATCTGGAGGGCCACAAGTTTGACATCTGTGTTCTATTGCAACCGAGCTGCATGCAACGCTGATACAAAACAACAATAACAACAAAACAAAACAAAACGATCCACTTGCAAACAGTTGAGATCTAAAGCAAAAGTAACCTTGAGAAATGGTTCAAAGGCCATTCTCGGGGACCGTCAGACAAGCCCCGAAGTAATGCTCAAGAACTGAGATGCTCAAGCAGGAGGGGTCTCTTGCCTGCGTCCCCCAGATTGGCCTGAGTTTTGATACGGAGCTCTCTCTATATATAGACAGTTGTTTCATCTGGGCGGTGGCAACTTCGCGGGGTTACTATGGTTACTTCACAGAGTTCCGATGTGTGTGTGTGTGTGTGTGTGTGTGTGTGTGTGTGTGTGTGTGTGTAGGTCAAAACCTGCCTTTTTAAAATAAATGTGGGTGAGCGTTTGCCAGTGCCCCCTGAATCTATGGTGCGTTTTGAGTGTTCACAAACGGTGCAAAACACCCCTGCAAAATAGGTCAACATTTTTAAGACTGAAGAGTTGAGAGGGAGTGTTTTTCCTAAAGCTACCCCGCTGTGCTCACACCCAGAGGAACGTCCAGACTCAAAAAAAAGTCACACCCTGCCAGTCTATGTTCTATAATCTCTCCACACAATGTGTCTCATATACACACATAAATTAACAGGCATATATAACACATAATGCACGAAGCCCCAAGAATATGCATTTAGAGCGCTGGGCTGCATTCAATGAAGATCCCAGGAAAAAAAACTATGCAAACAGAGCACATATTGGGGTGTTGCGGGGTTTCCGGGCTGTATAGCCGTGTTCCAGTAGCATTTTCTTTCTCAGGAGAAAGTGCTACTGGAACACGGCCATACAGCCCGGAAACCCCACAACACCTCTGTGTTTTCTGGCCATGAAAGCCTTCAACAATACAGAGCCCATATTTTATTTTATTTATTGTTCAATGTCACAACCTGCCTTCTTCTATTGCAGGGGTAGGGAACCTGCGGCTCGAGAGCCGCATGTGGCTCTTCTGCCCTTGCACTGCGGCTCCCCGAGCCGAGCCACCAGCCCCATCCTTGCCCGCCCTGCAGGCAGCAGGGCGGGCGCACCAATTGTCCGGCTTCCCCTCTTGCCCACCCGTTGGAATGGCGAGGCCGAGCCGCTGGCCCCATCCTTGCCCGCCCTGCAGGCAGCAGGGCGGACGCATCCATGCGCTTCTCAGAATGAGCGGAGTAAAAGGTAAAAACCCCCAATATATACAGTGTTATCTTTATTTTAAATGTCAAAAATTATTTGCAGCTCCAAGTGTTTTCTTTTCCCGTGGAAAACGGGTCCAAATGGCTCTTTGAGTGTTAAAGGTTCCCTACCCCTGTTCTATTGCATAGGTGTCAAACTCTCGGCCTTCCAGATGTTATGCACTACAGTTCCCATCATCCCCTGCCAGCATGATGCTGGCAGGGGGTGATGGGAACTGTAGTCCATAACATCTGGAGGGCCACAAGTTTGACATCTGTGTTCTATTGCAACCGAGCTGCATGCAACGCTGATACAAAACAACAATAACAACAAAACAAAACAAAACGATCCACTTGCAAACAGTTGAGATCTAAAGCAAAAGTAACCTTGAGAAATGGTTCAAAGGCCATTCTCGGGGACCGTCAGACAAGCCCCGAAGTAATGCTCAAGAACTGAGATGCTCAAGCAGGAGGGGTCTCTTGCCTGCGTCCCCCAGATTGGCCTGAGTTTTGATACGGAGCTCTCTCTATATATAGACAGTTGTTTCATCTGGGCGGTGGCAACTTCGCGGGGTTACTATGGTTACTTCACAGAGTTCCGACCACTTAGTGTTTCCATGGTTGGGTGTTGATGGGGAAGAAATAAGGAGTGGGGGTGTGTGTGTGTGTGTGTGTGTGTGTGTGTGTGTGTGTGTGTGTGTGTGTGTGTGTGTGTGTGTGTGTGTGTGTGTGTGTGTGTGTGTGTGTGTGTGTGTGTGTGTGTGTGTGTGTTTTGGAGAAAGGTGTCATACAGTCACTAGAGTACAAATTTGCTCAGGGATCAGACCCTCCCTGTTTTTCTCTCACTCCTGTCGTTCCCTCTCATAATCCAGCGCCAGCAGCTCCTGAGCCAGCTGGCAAACACCTGCCGGCAATCTGTAGGGAGAGCCTGCAAAGGACATAGGTCACCTCGCTTGTCAGAAGAGAACCATCTTGAGAAGTTAGATGGGGAAATCAAGACTGCCTGCTCCTTAGACCCAGGGGGGCGGGGGCTGTCTGAGGTTAGTCAATACAAATGAGCTCAGAAGCAATTTTAGAATAGAAAAAGAAGAAGAAGAAGAAGAAGAAGAAGAAGAGGAAGAGGAAGAGGAAGAGGAAGAGGAGGAGCAGGAGGAGCAGGAGGAGCAAGAAGAAGAAGAAGAAGAGGAAGAGGAAGAGGAGGAGCAGGAGCAGGAGCAGGAGGAGCAGGAGGAGCAAGAAGAAGAAGAAGAAGAAGAAGAAGAAGAAGAAGAAGAAGAAGAAGAAGAAGAAGAAGAAGAAGAAGACTTGGATTTATATCCCCTCTTTCTCTCCTGTAAGGAGACTCAAAGGGGCTTACAATCTCCTTTCCCTTCCCACCCTTTCCCCACACAACAAGCACCCTGTGAAGCGGGTGGGGCTGAGAGAGCTCCGAATAACTGTGACTAGCCCAAGGTCACCCAGCTGGCATGTGTTGGAGTGCACAAGCTAATCTGGTTCCCCAGATAAGCCTCCACAGCTGAAGTGGCAGAGCGAGGAATCAAACCCAGTTCCTCCAGATTAGAATGCACCTGCTCTTAACCTCTACGCCACGCTGGCTCTCTAGAGTCAGAGGCTCCCATAGTGGCCATCTAGTCCAACCCCTTGCTCAATACAGGATCAGCCTAGAGACTCTAGCATCCCAGACAAGAGTTCATGCAACCACTGCTTGAACATTGCCAGTGAGGGGGAGCTCCCCACCTCCCTAGGTCGCCGATTACGCTGCTGAATTACTCTCACTGTCAAAAAAAACCCTTTTTCCTAATGTCCGGTTGGAACCTTTGTCCCAGTAATTTAAAGCCATTCTTGTGAGTCCTGTCTTCTGCTGCCAACGGTAACAGCTCCCTGCTCTTCCCTAAGAGTCAGCCCTTCAAATACTTCAAGGGAGCAATCCTGCACACACACACACACACACACACACAGAGAGAGAGAGAGAGAGAGAGAGAGAGAGAGAGCCTCCTCTTCTCCAGCCTGAACAGTCCCAAGTCCCTCAGCCTTTCCTTGTTTTTTTTTCAGGTTCCTTGTTTTGTCCTTTCCTTGTTTTGTTCTGGTTCAGTAATCTACTATAGTTGGGGAGGATATTGCCCAAGCATGGGAAAATTGCTTCGGAGCATGCAGCGGGTCCCAGAGATCTTCTCTGAAGAAGAAGAGTTTGGATTTATACCCCACCTTTCTCTCCTGTGAGGAGACTCAAGGTGGCTTACAAGCTCCTTTCCCTTCCTCTCCCCACAACAGACACCTGGTGAGGCAGATGGGGCTGAGAGAGTTCTGAGAGAACTGTGCCTAGTCCAAGGTCACCCAGCAGGAATGCAGGAGTGTGCGATCACATCTGGTTCACCGGATAAGCCTCTGCCACTCAGGTGGAGGAGTGGGGAATCAAACCCGCTTCTCCAGATTAGAAACCCCCCTGCTCTTAACCACTACGCCACGCTGGCTGTCTGAAGTCCCTATGGCGGGCAAAGCGGACGGTTCTGGATTTAAGACGGTCCTGCGGCAGCTTTCAAAACAACTTTTCTGGAAGGCAGCTCCGTGGGACAGAATGGAACTTACTTCCGAGGAGACCCACTGATGCTTCTTTCTGCAGCTCAGTCAGTGAGGGCACCTTAGACTTCCCCCAAGACCGTAACCCTAGCTAGGTGTGGTTATTCGGGAGCTGCGGAAAAGCACTCTGTGCATGCTTGGAAAAGGTCTCATTGTTATCGCTCCAGGGAGGAGGGTTTTTTCCCCTTAAAGGCATGCTCCGAGCTTTCACAGTGCAAACCAGCTACATATCTCATGTTGGGGAGGGGGGGAGGAAGAAAGACTCCTAACCCCAGGTGAGTGAGGTTACACTGCGGAGCTGTAAAAAAAAAAGCATTCTGTGCATGCTCAGAAATGCTCTCAGCACCAGGCTAGGAAACATTGCTGCTCGAGCGTTAGAGGAAGCGGGCTCGGGCTCGCCAAACTCTGGTGCCGGAATAAATCGGTGTTGATCGTCTCAAGCGCCCCTGGGATCCCGTTTTTCATCTCCTTCTACAGACGAACCCATTTGGATCGACTCCAGGGATGTTAAGTCCTCAAGAAACAATTAAGTCCTCCAACTGGTCACACTTTTTGGTTTCAAAAAGGGAGGCAAGGAAAAATAAACAAAGCAAAACAAAAGCCCTCTTTGCTTTCTCCTACCTTTGGTTGGGTCAGGGAGGCTCAGCTGCCTCAGGGATGGCGGAGAGAGGTGCCGGCTTTCCACTCCCTCCAGGAGCCCTTGGAAGAAGAGGAGGAGGAGGAGGAGGAGGAGGAGGAGGAGGAAGGTGGCGGTCGGCCAGGCTCCTGCGTGTCCCTCTGGCCACTGGCGAGCGCATCGCCTCCTTTCTTCAGGGATGGTGGGGAGGCTGGTGCCCAGATGTTGCCTGCCTTCCCGGATTGGTCCAGAGGGAGAAGATGCTAACTTGTTGCTAGGCGCGTTGCTAAGAGGCGGTGACGCTCTCCTCAGCATCTCTGGGCTCCCCGCTGAGAGCTCGGAGTGGAAAAGCACTCGCCGCCAGCCCAGGCGGAGGGACCGGGTGGGACCCTGGGAGTGAAAGAAGGGAGACAGGAGAGGGGATGGATCAAAAGACTGGCGGGGGGGGGGCATCTGGGCAGCCCTCCCCTTCTCCCTCCCCCCCTCGTGTGGTGTAGTGGTTAAGAGCAGTGACTCAAATCTGGAGAACCAAGTTCGATTCCCGGCTCCTCCACAGGAGCAGAGTCCCAGGTACTATTCTGACACTTTTAACTGCCACATCACACGGCAGGTAGACGTGTGTGTGTGTGTGTGTGTGTGTGTGTGTGTGTGTGTGTGTGTGTGTGTGTGTGTGTGTGTGTGTGTGTGTGTGTGTGTGTGTGTGTGTGTGTGTGTGTGTGTGTGTGTGTGTGTGTGTGTAAATTTAACTTGATATCTCACCCTTTCCTGGCTCAGAGGCCAGATTCAGTATTTAAGAAAAAAACCATATACACTACATATAGCAAGAAAATCAGCTACGAAGGCAACAAATTAAGACACATACAGCAACAAAATTCAATAACCATCTAAAAGTCCTGTCAATTTCAAAGGCCGTTTTCAATTTAATTTGAATTGCCAATTAAAAGCTCAAAAAATTCACATATAATCTAAAAAAAAACCCATCCCTGACCCATTTTGAATCATATCAGGGGAGGCGGGGTAGGGAATGGGTGGATTGGAAGAGAAGCAAGTAAGTAATAAATTGCAACTCAAATAAAACAAACCATTAAACTTGGACACATAAGATAGAATAAGAGACCTATTTGCAGATCAGAAAATCAAGAGCAAATTCATAACATGTCGTGCGATGTAACTTCAAAAGACAATCCCCATTCCAAGAGATGCCACCAGACTCGCATTTAATTCTTCTCCCACACTTTAACAGGGAAATCGCTCTGGGATTATCCCCTGCAACAAAATTTAAGCTCGGAGAGTGCGGGAGAGTGGCCCAAACTCACTTGGTGAGCTTGGAGACCAAGCAGGGATTCGAACCTATATCTCCCCAGTTCTAGTCCTGCTTGGCATTCAGCTCTGGTACTGAACAGATTAGCCCACTCTGCACGACTGGGAAACTTAACAAATGCAACCTAGTTGCATATATTATATAGGAAATATTTAAGAACATAAGAACATAAGAACGAGCCAGCTGGATCAGACCAGAGTCCATCTAGTCCAGTGATGGCGAACCTATGGAACGGGTGCCAGAGGTGGCACTCAGAGCCCTCTCTGTGGGCACGCGCAAACAGAGTGCCCCCTCCACACATCTAGGCTGGCCTGGGCCGCTGGGCTCGATTATTAGCATTAAACCTAAGACCTAGTTTTGAGGAAGCAGTGTAGGTAACCCTGTTAAGCGCTGTTAAACTAAAGCGCAATCCTTTACCTGGGAGTAAGTTTGGTTGCTGGCAATGGGGCTTGCTTCCGAGTAAACCCTCCTAGGGTCGTGATTTACCCGTTGGAAGAGTTGTACAGTTGCTTCAAAGCAAAGCCACCGACTTCCACCAAGCTTACTCCTGAGTAACGCACACCTCGGAGCCAACCGTTTTTTCTAAACAAAAACCTCAGTATTCAGGTTAAATTACTATGTTGGCACTTTGGGATAAATAAGTGGGTTTTGGGTTGCAATCTGGGCACTCGGTCTCGAAAAGGTTCGCCATCACTGATCTAGTCCAGCACTCTGCTACTCGCAGTGGCCCACCAGGTGCCTTTGGGAGCTCACCTGCAGGAGGTGAAAGCAATGGCCTTCTGCTGCTGCTGCTGCTGCTCCCAAGCACCTGGTCTGCTAAGGCATTTGCAACCTCAGATCAAGGAGGATCAAGATTGGTAGCCATAGATCGACTTCTCCTCCATAAATCTGTCCAAGCCCCTTTTAAAGCTATCCAGGTTATTATTATTATTATTATTATTATTATTATTATTATTATTATTATTATTATTATTATTATTAATTCAATTTCTATACCGCCCGATCCCCAAAGGGCTCCGGGCGGTGAACAACATAATATATACACAATAAACAGGAGCAAATCCGGTATAATAAAAACATAGGCTCCGTCAATAAAACATCTTAAAATACATAAAAACAGCGGCTAACAATTAGCAAATTAAACAAGAGGCGTCCAGGCTCAATTTAAAAACCCACCCCAAGAAGGGGGGGACGGCAGGCCCCTCAATATGAGGAGCTCTGTTGTACCAGTGCCAAAGCAGGAGCAGTGGGGGGGGGGCACCATATCAGCGGCTGGACACTCCAAAGGCCCGGTGGAACAACACAGTCTTACAGGCCCTGCGGAACTCACCAAGGTCCCGCAGGGCCCGGACAGTTGGTGGGAGGGTGTTCCACCAGGCCGGGGCCAGCGCTGTGAAAGTCCTGGCCCGTGTGGAGGCCAGCCGCATCATTGAGGGGCCAGGGACAACCAGCAAATTGGCCTCTGCTGAACGCAGAGGCCGAGTAGGGACATATGGGGTGATGCGGTCCCGAAGGTACGAGGGTCCCAGGCCGCGCAAGGCCTTGAGGGTCAGAATCCACACCTTGAAGATGATTCGGAATTCAAACGGGAGCCAATGCAGCTGGCGCAACACAGGCTGGATATGCTCTCTAAAGGCCATCACCACCTCCTGTGGCAGCATATTCCAAACACTGATATTCCAAACATATATATGCACACATTCACACACTGCCTTTTGTTTCCAACAACGATGCATGTATGGACAGAGTTCCCAGCTCCAGTTTGGGAATTTCCTGGAAATCGGGGGGTGGTCACCGAAAAGGGCAAGGTTGGGGAGGGGAGAAACCTCAGTGGGGCAAAAGAGCCATTTTCTTCAGAAAAACAGATCCCTATAACCTAGCAATCAGTTTTATTTCCAGCAGATCTCCAGCCCCCACCTGGAGGTTGGCAACACTATGGCAGGTGGGGCTGAGAGAATTAAGAAGGAACTGTGACTAGGTCAAGGTCCCCCAACTGGCATGGGTTGGACTGCACAATCTAATCTGGTTCACCAGATAAGTAGCAGCGTTTAAGTAGCAGAGTGGGGGAAATCAAACCCAGTTCTTCAGCTTGAGGCTGTCAGCTAAAGTTTGCTTTTGCAATCGGCAGAAATAATTCCAGAATTGGAACATGATGCAATCGAAGGCACGTGCCTGTTGCTTCGGCAGCTGCCACGTTCATCCTTTTTAAAAAATAAATAAATAAATCAGGGAGGTGCTTGGTTACCATGGTGACGAGACCCACAGAAGAAGCTAACTGTGAACGGAGCCTGAGCCCAGCAGTGACAATCTGTTTCCAAGCAAGTCACCCAAATGGTTTCTCAACTTTTATGACAGTGTGGGGATGGTATACCATGGCCCGATCTTGTCAGCTCTTGAAAGCTAAGCAGGCTCAGAACTTGGATGGGAGACCACCAAGGAAGACTCTACAGGGGATGGCGATGGCAAACCACCTCTGCTTCTCACTTGCCTTGAAAACCCCTTGTTGGAGTCACCATTAGTTGGCAGCTAAGCAGTGTTGGTACTGGGATGGGAGACCACCAAGGAAGACTCTACAGAGGAAGGCGATGGCAAACCACCTCTGCTTCTCACTTGCCTTGAAAACCCCTTGTTGGAGTCACCATTAGTTGGCAGCTAAGCAGGGTTGGTACTGGGATGGGAGACCACCAAGGAAGACTCTACAGAGGAAGGCGATGGCAAACCACCTCTGCTTCTCACTTGCCTTGAAAACCCCTTGTTGGAGTCACCATTAGTTGGCAGCTAAGCAGGGTTGGTACTGGGATGGGAGACCACCAAGGAAGACTCTACAGAGGAAGGCGATGGCAAACCACCTCTGCTTCTCACTTGCCTTGAAAACCCCTTGTTGGAGTCACCATTAGTTGGCAGCTAAGCAGGGTTGGTACTGGGATGGGAGACCACCAAGGAAGACTCTACAGAGGAAGGCGATGGCAAACCACCTCTGCTTCTCACTTGCCTTGAAAACCCCTTGTTGGAGTCACCATTAGTTGGCAGCTAAGCAGGGTTGGTACTGGGATGGGAGACCACCAAGGAAGACTCTACAGAGGAAGGCAATGGCAAACCACCTCTGCTTCTCACTTGCCTTGAAAACCCCTTGTTGGAGTCACCGTTAGTTGGCAGCTAAGCAGGGTTGGTACTGGGATGGGAGACCACCAAGGAAGACTCTACAGAGGAAGGCGATGGCAAACCACCTCTGCTTCTCACTTGCCTTGAAAACCCCTTGTTGGAGTCCCCGTTAGTTGGCAGCTAAGCAGGGTTGGTACTGGGATGGGAGACCACCAAGGAAGACTCTATAGAGGAAGGCGATGGCAAACCACCTCTGCTTCTCACTTGCCTTGAAAACCCCTTGTTGGAGTCCCCGTTAGTTGGCAGCTAAGCAGGGTTGGTACTTAAGAGTCCCCATTAGTTGGAAGCTAAGCAGGGTTGGTACTTAGATGTCTAAGTTGGTACTTAGACAAAGAATGAATGTGGTAGGGTTGGTACTGGGATGGGAAACCACCAGGGAAGACTCTGCAGAGGCCGGCAAAGGCAAACAACCTCTGCTCAAAAACCTGCCTTGAAAACCTATGGGGTCATCATAAGTTGGTTGCAACCTGATGGCAGTTTACACACAACGTGATAGCAGATGCGCACTCAAAGGTCTGGACCCCCGACCTCAGCCTAAACATCTCCTACACGTTCTCACCTCCAGTTCTGATACCTTCACTTTGCTCCACCATCACCCCCGATTCCCTACACTCTTGAACTCTGATAGATATAACCGTCCTAAGTTATGAAGGGAGCCACCTTTGAGACACTATTTGTGGAGGGGCCGAGGCTCAGAGGCAGGGCCTCTGCTCGGCAGGCAGATGGTCCCAGGTTCAATCCCCGGCATCTCCGGTTAAAGGACCTGGCAGTAGGAGGTGATGTGAAAGACCTCCAGCTGAGACCCTGGAGAACCCCTGCCAGTCTAAGCAGACAAGGGTTAGGGCTAGGGCAGAGGTGTAGCTATGGCCAGTGTGCCCAATGCACACTCTGGCCTTTTCGCCCCCCGCGGCGCCCCCGCCCCCCATGCTCCCCCCCCGTGGCGCCACCCCCCCACAGCACTTTATTCCACTTACTTTTAGGAAAGGAGAAGGCCGAAGAAGTCTGCCTGCGTTGCCTGGGCCTGGTGGGAACTATACTTCCCAGGAGACCTTGTGAGCCCCAATGTCTCCTGGGAACTGTAGTTCCTCAGGCTGTTTTTACTGCGAACAGGCCTTTTGCAGCCTGAAAAAGTTCAAGAAAAAGGAAAGGAACTAAGGTAAGTGTGGGAAGGGGGGGTGCTGCAGGGGGAGGGAGCGGGGGAAAGGGGGAGGGGCCTGGAGTGATTTTCTGCACTCTCCCGAGGTGTGCGCCCGGTGCATGGCTCACCCACCCCCCGGCTCCCTTGTAGCTCCGCCACTGCACTAAGCAGCTACCTTCTACTTTCTCTTGGATTTATCTGAACACATGGGAATTGTTTTGTGATGGTCACACCAATTGTCCCATTCTGGGTTACTCTGGGGGTCGACGTGTACCGAATCAGCAGCAACCGATCCTTGCTCGTTCAGCATTACAATGAAAAGCAGAGCCCATATGCAAAGCATGGTTCCCAGATCTCAGTTTGGAGAAGTCTCTCTCTCGTGGTCCTGCAGAAAGGGAGAAGTGAGTGGTCTCTCCATTTGTGTCACTCTCGGTTCTTAATGTAAGGCGCCTTCATGTGTTTGTGTATACAAGTGCAGAGAAAACTATACAAGCTGCCCTAGGCTTCTCAGAGAAAAATTGTGATAGAAAATTACGATAGATTCCCTTCTCCCATAGAAGTGACCACTTGCCACTCGCTGCTGGCGAGAAGTGTAAAACCTTTCACCTGGGGGCATGAAGAAAACATCTTCTGTCTTCACCCCAGGTGGCCTGTCCCTTCAAAGGAGCCCTCCCCAATGTGGATACCCCACAATTGCAAACACACGAACATACACACGAACATAATGCTTGGCACTGAGAGAGTGTTAGGCATCTGCAGAGTTTGCTCCTCCAGAAGCTGATCTGATCCTAAGCAACGTCTGGAAACCAGTGCATCGTTGAACCCTCAACGGTGCCAAGAACGTGCTAGACTTGTGAAGTTCTGCGAACATTCTGGGGAGCAGCATTTGATGTCTCGCTCATCTGTCGAATAAAAATAGCCTCCCTCCTTTCTCTCGCTGAAAACCAGTTATAGCTGTATCTGCGCATCCGCCCACCAGCGCATGTGTGATAGCTGCGGCAGAGGCAAGCGTTTTCTCCCCTCGCTGGCAGAACATGGTCCCCAATGTGTTACCTAGAATGGAGACACAATCTCTTAATAACATGGGGGAAATTAGCTCAGAGCAGACTGCTTGTTAATGTTGCAAGAGGCTGGGTAAGGAATCTTTAATACCAACGTATACGAAGATCAGCTCTTGGAAAAGATCCCTTTGATCCCTTCCAGTCCGGCTTCCGTGCTGGGCATGGGACGGACACTGTTCTCGTTGCTGTCACAGACACGCTCCATGTGCAGCTTGACCAAGGCGGATCGGCGCTGCTGGTATTATTAGATCTTACCGCAGTGTTTGACGTGGTTGACCACAATCTTTTGACCCGCTGCCTGGCGGGTTCCGGGATTTGGGGCACTTTCCTTCAGTGGATTGTCTCGTTTCTCCGGGGGCGGAGTCAGCAAGTGTGGTGCGAGGACCAAGCCTCCCGGAAGTGCCCGCTTCACTGCGGTGTGCCCCCAGGGGGCACTATTGTCCCCGCTGTTGTTTAACATCTCTATGCGACCCCTTGCTCAGCTGGTACGGAGCTTTGGGCTGATCTGTCATCAGTATGCTGATGACACTCAGCTCATTCTGTTGATGGAGAGGGGAGCGGTCGCCGCCCCTGCAGCTCTACAGCATTGTTTGGAGGCGGTTGCTGGTTGGTTGCAGCAGAGCAGGTTAAAACTGAATCCATCAAAAACAGAGATCCTTTGGCTTGGGGGCGAGGGAGTGGTTGGGGATTTCTAGCCACTGGTGTGGGAGGGGGTCTCATTGGCGCCGACCTCCTCTGTTGGCAGCCTGGGAGTCCACCTGGATTCGTCTCTTTCAATGGAGACCCAGGTGGCCTTTTCAACCCGGACTGCGTTTTTCCATCTTCGTCAGGCCCGGCGGTTGGCTCCCTTCCTCTCCCAAGCAGACCTGGCCACTGTGATCCATGCAACGGTCACCTCCAGGCTGGACTATTGTAACTCGCTCTACGCGGGCCTTCCCTTGCGTTTGATTCGGAGGCCAAAGCTGGTCCAAAACGCAGTGGCTCGTTTGCTCACAGGGGACACCTTCCGAGATCATATTCAGCCTGTGTTGCGCCATTTGCACTGGCTCCCAGTTGAGTTCCGAATCATCTTCAAGGTGTGGGTGTTGACCTTTAAGGCCTTATGCGGCCTGGGACCCTCGTACCTTCGGGACTGCATTACCCCCTATGTCCCTGAACGCAGAGGCCAATTTGCTGGTGGTCCCCGGCCCCTCCATGATGCGGCTGGCCTCCACGCAGGCCTCCACGCAGGCCTCCATGGCTCTGGCCCCAGCCTGGTGGAACACTCTCCCTCCAGCTGTCCGGGCCCTGCGGGATCTTGGTGAATTCCGCAGGGCCTGTAAGACTGAGTTGTTCCACCGGGCCTTTGGAGTGTCCAGCCGCTGAGGTAGTGCCCCCTCTTCCTCCTTTCACATCAGGATCCCTCTATATTAATAGGGCCCGCCATTCTCCCCCTCTTGGGGAGGGTTTCTAAATATGGGTCTTGCCGGACGTCTTTTATTGTATCAACCGCTGTTTTTAAGGGATTTAGTAGTTATGTTTTAAAATTGATGGAGCCGTATAATCTGTAATTTATCTATGTAGTTAAGCTTTGCTCCTTTTATTTGGTTATACTGTGCTAGAATTTAATGTTGTACACCACCCAGAGCCCCCCGGGGATAGGGCGTTATAGAAGACCAAATAATAAATAATAAAATAAATAAATAAATAAATCTACAGAGAGGAATACAATGCAAATTTGACAGTCTTTATTGTAGGGATAAGGGGTTCATAAGAAGAAGAAGAAGAGTTTGGATTTATATCCCCCCTTTCCTGCAGGAGACTCAAAGGTGCTTACAATCTCCTTGCCCTTCCCCCCTCACAACAAACACCCTGTCAGGCTGAGAGAGCTCCGAGAAGCTGTGACTAGCTCAAGGTCACCCAGCTGGCATGTGTGGGAGTGTACAAGCTAATCTGAATTCCCCAGATAAGCCTCCACAGCTCAAGCGGCAGAGTGGAGAATCAAACCCAGTTCCTCCAGATTAGATACATGAACTCTTAACCTCCTACGCCACTTGATTCAAACATGCACAGAGTTCCTAAGATATAAATAGGTTTGGAAGATAGGTTTGGAATAGAAAGGGATACTCGCAGTCCTCCGGATGTTATGGACTACAGTTCCCAACATCCCTTGCCAGCATGATTTGTTTGACACCTATGGCCGATAGGGGGTGTATGTATGTATGTAATATGACCCGATCACAACCTGAAGAGCAATGCAGACGTAGCTGCTGGAAGGCCTTTGTGGTGACCACCATCATCTGAGCCTCAAAGGACAGCAGTTAATCCAGGAGAACCACCAGATCTCGCCCTTAGTCCTTCTGGGACAATACAACCCCATCCCAAACCAGATCTCCCATGATCTCATGGACTCGGGAGCCCAGAACACAGAGAACGTCCCTCTTGTCTGCGTTTGGACTGAGTTTCTTGGACCTCACCCAGCCCGTAAATGCTTCCAGGCAGCAGTCCAGCACACGAAGCACCTCTTCCAACTCTGGTGAAACGGAGAGAAAGAGCTGGGTGTCATCTCTGCATATTTTGACGACACTTGACTCCAGATCCCCTGATGACCTCACCCAGCAACTCCATGTAGATGTTGAACAGCGTAGGGGACAGGACCAAGCTCTGGGGAGCCCCACAACACAGCTCCCAGGACTGTGAGCACAAAGCCCCAACACTATTTTCTGGAACCGACCCCAAAGGTAGGAGGAGAATTAGTGTAACACAGCCCCTCCCAACCCCAATTGCCTGCAGTCAATCCAGCAAAATACCATGGTCTATGGAACAGGTTTCAAACTTGAGGCCCTCCAGATGTTATGGACTACAGTGGACTACAGGAGCAGCAGTGGCGTAGGAGGTTAAGAGCTCGTGTATCTAATCTGGAGGAATCGGGTTTGATTCCCAGCTCTGCTGCTTGAGCTGTGGAGGCTTATCTGGGGAATTCAGATTAGCCTGTCCACTCCCACACACGCCAGCTGGGTGACCTTGGGCTAGTCACAGCTTCTCGGAGCTCTCTCAGCCCCACCCACCTCACAGGGTGTTTGTTGTGAGGGGGGAGGGCAAGGAGATTGTAAGCCCCTTTGAGTCTCCTTCAGGAGAGAAAGGGGGGATATAAATCCAAACTCCTCCTCCTCCTCCTCCTCCTCCTCCTCCTCTTCTTCTTCTTCTTCTTCTTCTCCCCCCCATCATGGTGGGAACAGTAGTCCATAACATCTGGAGGGCTGCGAGTTTGACACCTACGGTCTATGGCAGGGGTCTGCAACCTGCGGCTCTCCAGATGTTCGTGGACTACAATTCAATTGCTGGCAGGGGCTGATGGGATTTGTAGTCCATGAACATCTGGAGAGCTGCAGGTTGCAGACCCCTGGTCTATGGTATCAAAAGACACAGGAGGGATGTCAGGTTGGTGAGGGAGCAAGCTTCAACTTCAATTGACCTTTATTAGGCATATCAGTAAAAAAAAAATACAGGACAGAGTGGATGTCAAAACAGGACATAAAACTGGACAAAGCACGTAAGGTTGGTAAAGAAGAGGTGATCAGGCTTCCATTATGTCTTTGGCTTGAGCACTTCTAATAAAAATTCAGCGGTTTTTCCAGTTATCTTGGTGTCGTCATTATTCAGCAGGTGAATAGTCTTTGTATGCTCCGAACAACTTTTTTTATTCCCTAGAGCCGGGACAAGTAGGGAGAGTCTAGGTAACGCGTACCTCGGGCAAGAAAACATAATATGCTAGAGAGTCTCAACGGTATCCTGACAAGGGAGCAAGCTTGCTTTCTGCTGCTCCAGAGAGTAGGACCAGGAGTAATCGGTTCAAGGTGAAAGAAAAGAGATGCCACCTAAACACCAGGAAAAACATCCTGACCGTCAGGGCTGTTCGACAGGGGAATGCACTACCTGGGAGTGTGGTGGAGTCTCCTTCTTTGGAAGGTTTTAAAGCAGTGATGGCGAACCTATGGCACAGGTGCCAGAGGTGGCACTCAGAGCCCTTTCTGTGGGCACACGCACACAGAGTTTGTCATGTGGGAGGGGGTGAAAAATCACCCCCCCCACACACACACTTAGGCTGGTCTGGGCATGATCCTTTACCTGGGAGTAAGCTCGGTTGCTGGCAATGGGGCTTGCTTCTGAGTAAACCCTCCTAGGATCATGATTCACCCATTTGAAGCATTGCACGGTTGCTTCACTAAGCTTACTCCTGAGTAACACGCACCTTGGAGCCAACTGTTTTTTTCTAAACTGAAACCTCAGCATTCAAGTTAAATTGCCGGGTTGGCCCTGTGCGATAAATAAGTGGGTTTTGGGTTGCAATTTGGGCACTCGGTCTCGAAAAGGTTCGCTATCACTGTTTTAAAGAGAGGCTGGATGGCCATCTGTCAGGAGTGCTTTGATTGTGTGTTCCTGCATGGCAGGGGAATTGGACTTGATGGCCCTTGGGGTCTCTTCCAACTCTATGATTCTATGATTCTGTCGGACATTGTTCAAAGACGCCATTCGGAGATCTGGCACGGACCACCCCAAGTTCTGCCCAGAACACAGCCCCAGAAACAAGGTGGCACATTTCTCGCCCAATTTGGCGTCCTTCTTCCCCATTTCCAACTCAGCACGTTGGAGGGATTCCAGAAACGTACTCAGTAATGCACCAGTGACAGGTGAGGAAGGCACCTCTCAGCTCCCCCAACAATAATTTCCTCTTTGCGAGCCCAGGATTATTTCATCTCCTCCAGGAAACGATATTTCACACCGAGCGTTCAGTCTGAATAATGAGAGGAAAGGTTAGACGGCCCATCACAGGAACTGAGAGGTTTGGATTAAAGGCTCCCGCTATTTAAGTCTTGGCCAAGATGCAAAGATGAATGTCACCAGGGGAAGGGGGGGGTTAACAAGCATTGTCTGAAGGGCAAACAGCTTGGTAATATCCCTGCATTCCAGTCTGTACTGATTTATTTCATTTATACCTCTGCGGGGACTCGAAGTGGCTTGCATCATTCTACTCTCCTCCATGTTATCCTCACAAGGTTGGTGTGAGGATAAAATGGAGGAGAGTAGAAAGATGGCTAGCTAGAGAAGGTGTGGCAGGCACAGGGTCCGGGATTCAAACCTGGATCTCCTAGATCAGTGGTGGTGAACCTCTGGCACTCCAGATGTTCACGGACTACAATCTCCACCAGCCAATTAGCCATGCTGGCACTCCAGATGTTCATGTACCACCCTGAAGGTCCACCTTTCCTTTTCACAAGAGACAGAACTTTCACTGTAGTAGTAGTAGTAGTAGTAGTAGTAGTAGTAGTAATAGTAGTAGTAGTAGTAGAAGAAGAAGAAAACCTTCTGTGAAAAGACTCAAAGGGGCTCCTTTCCCTCCCCCCCCACACAACAAAGACCCTGTGAGGTGGGTGGGGCTTAGAGAGCTTCAAAGAACTGTGACTAGCCCAAGGTCACCCAGCTGGCATGTGCTGGAGTGCACATGCTAATCTGGTTCCCCAGATAAGCCTCCACAGCTCAAGTGGCAGAGCGGGGCATCAAACCCAGTTCTCCAGATTAGAGTGCACCTGCTCTTAACCACGACACCACACTAGATCTTGGGATCCTTGCCTTTAGAACACATTTTGGCTACCCTCCTCTGGACCCATTCCAGCTTGTCAATATCCTTCTTGAATTGTGATGCCCAGAACTGTCCACAATATTCCAGGTGTGGTCTGATCAGTGCAGAATAGAGAGGTACAATTGCATCCCTCGATCGAGACACTATACTCCTATGGATACAGTCCAAAATTGCATTGGCTTTCATGGCATCATGGTAGGTTTTGTTGTGTCAATTGGCTGTGAAATTTTAGCGGGATAGGGTTTCTTCTCCCGGTTTGTCCTTTCTAGCCTTTCACATTCACAACACCAGCCTCAGCCAGCAGTATAGAGAATGCAATCTGGTGCCGGCAGATTCGCCTCCGGTTAGTTGTTCCATCACTAAATCAAGAGATAAGTAGCACGGAAGGCATTGAGCAAGGTCGCCTCTAGCTTCGCCCAATATGCTGTCACATTAATCTTTCACCTTTTTCAGCTCATGGTCTCGTCATCACACTTCGCAGCTGCATGGAAATGAAATCTTGTAGCGTTGGCTTCCTCGGGGACCTTGAATCCGGGGAGGAAAGCAGCACAGGAATGGTTTAAATAAATTAATTGATTTACATAAACATAATCAACTAAGTGCCATCAAGTCGCAACTGAATTACGGCAACCTCGCACAGGGATGTTCAAGGGTGGTGGACAACTGCCTGCCGGTATATTACAACCCTGGTATTCCTAGTTAGTCTCCTATCCAAGTACTAACCAGGACCAACTTTCTCTCTTGTTTCCTTCCTTGCTCCCTCGCTCCATCTTCCTTCCTTCCTTCCTTCCTTCCTTCCTTCCTTCCTTCCTTCCTTCCTTCCTTCCTTCCTTCCTTCCTTCCTTCCTTCCTTCCTTCCTTGCTCCCTTGCTGCATCTTCCTTCGTTCCTTCGTTCCTTCGTTCCCTCCTTCCTTCCTTGCTCCCTCACTCCATCTTCCTTCCTTCCTTCCTTCCTTCCTTCCTTCCTTCCTTCCTTCCTTCCTTCCTTCCTTCCTTCCTTCCTTCCTTCCTTCCTTGCTCCCTCGCTGCATCTTCCTTCCTTCCTTCCCTCCTTCCTTCTTTCCTCGCTCCATCTTCCTTCCTTCCTTGCTCCCTCCCTCGCTGCATCTTCCTTCCTTCCTTCCTTCCTTCCTTCCTTCCTTCCTTCCTTCCTTCCTTCCTTCCTTCCTTCCTTCCTTCCTTCCTTCCTTCCTTCCTTCCTTCCTTCCTTCCTTCCTTCCTTCCTTGCTCCCTCTCTTTCTTTTGATTTAGAATATTCTGAACTTTCTTTAAGCAGCGGGAATCATAAAGTTCTTCCAAAGAGGGGAGAGTGCATCCAATTATTCTCTGGGCAGTAGTAATCACCCTATGGAGCACCTTCCTATCTGCCTCTGTGCAACTGGCAAACCATGCACAGATGCAGTATGTCAGGACACTCTCTGTGGCACAGCGGTAGAAGGTCACCAGCAGTTTTTCATTCAGCTTATGGCAACCCTGAAGGGATTTCAAGGCAAGAGACATCCAGAGGTGGTTTGCCATTGCATGTCTCTGCATCACGATTCTGGTGTTTCTTGGAGGTTGCTCATCCAAATACTAACCAGGGCCAACCCTGCTTAGCTTCTGAGCTCTGACAAGATCAGGCAAATCTGGGCCGATCCTGCTGGATCTGACCAGTGGTCCATCTAGTCCAGCATCCCATCTCACACAATGGCCAATGAGTTCCTCTGTAGGACCAACAATAGGATATAGAGACCAAGATCTTCATAAGAACATAAGAAGAGCCCTGCCGGATCTGACCAGTGGTCCATCTAGCCCAGCATCCCATCTCACGCAGTGGCCAATGGGTTCCTCTGTAGGGTCAACAACAGGGCATAGAGAGCAAGCCTTTCCTCCAATGCTGCTTCCCAACACCAGGGTCAAGAGCTTGACTGCCTCTGAATATGGAAGTTTTCTTTACTCACCACAGCTAGCAGCCATTGATAGATCTATGCTCCATGAATCTGCCTAATCCCCTTTTAAAGCAGCATAAGCCTTTGCTCACCATTATATCCCATTCAGTCAACCAGTAAGACAATTACAAAATATCATATTTGAATAATAACAGGGTTTTAACAGCAAAGATTCCTAGTAAAACTACACAATGTAGTGAAGGTAGGAAAGAAGGGCAGGAAGAGAAAGTACAAATGACAAGATCTTCAGAACATTGTAAGGTTGTGGGGTGTGTGTGTGTGCTGTCCGACCTTGAAAAGGTTCCCGATGGAGGTTTTTGGCTTAACGCCTGCGAAGGGGAATTTTGCTGTTTTAGTTATCTTTCACTTGCTTGTTAGTCTGTGTGAAACCCCATGTGAAGTCCTGCCTTGTTTATACTTTTTTGGGGGGAGCCTGTCTGCTACCGTGTAAAAGCTGTTGATCGAGATCTGGGTTTCAGTTCTCGCATTGCTTGTTCCTGACTAAGAATGCCAGCTCAATAAAGAACTTATAACGGTTGCTTTTGCCTGGACTTTACTAGTTCGTTACAAACATCAGAACAGATCAGACCAGTGGTCCATCTAGTCCAGCATCCTGTGTCACACAGTAGCCAACAGTTCTTCCAGAAGGCCAGCAACAGGACACAGAGGCCTTCTCTCAAACATAAGAAGAGCCCTGATGGACCAGACCAGTGATCCATTTAGTCTAGGATCCTGCCTCTCACAGTGGCCAACCAGCTCCTCTGAAGGACCAACAACAGGGGATAGGAAGTTAGGCTTTCCCCCTGAGTTTGTCTCCTGGCACTAGGATTCAGAGGTTGACTACCTCTAGATTCCTTTTAACAGAGGCAGAGCGAGGGGAAACTGCGTCCCATGCCCCAGCCACAGCATCGCCCACCCCCCACCCCAGAGCGCCATGCCTCTGCTGCTGTTGAGCCTGGGGCGTCATGCCCCCCTGCCCCATGGGTGCTATGCCACTGCTTTTTAGTCACCAAAGCTATCCGCCACTGATAGACCTTTCTTCTGTAAACCTGTCTAATCCCGAAGAAGAAGAAGAAGAAGAGGAAGAGGAGGAGGAGGAGGAGGAGGAGGAGGAGTTTGGATTTATATCTCCCTTTCTCTCCTGTGGGAGACTCAAAGGGGGTTACAATCTCCTTGCCCTTCCCCCCTCACAACAAACACTCTGTGAAGTAGGTGGGGCTGAGAGAGCTCCAAAAAGCTGTGACTAGCCCAAGGTTACCCAGCTGGCGTGTGTTAGAGTTCACAGGATAATCTGAATTCCCCAGATAAGCCTTCACAGATCAAGTGGCAAAGCAGGGAATCAAACATGGTTCCTCCAGATCAGAGTATGCCTGCTCTTAACCACTACGCCACTGCTGCTCCTTTTAAAGGTGTCTATGCCCCTGGCCATCACTAGATGACACTTCTCTGGCACTACACTTCTCCAGCAGTGAATCCTACGTCTGAATCAAATGAGTATTTCCTTTCATTTATTCTGAATCGCCTGCCCATTAATTTCAGTGGCTGCCATCATTTTGTGCACAGGGCAGAAACCATGGGCCCTAACCTGGATGGCCCCAGGCTAGCCTGATCTCAGAAGCTAAGGAGAGAGTTAGTGTTTGGATGAAGATCACCAAGGAACTCCAGAGCTGTGAAATAAAAGGTGGCAGTGGCAAACCACCTCTGAAGCCTCTTCTGCACATGCAAAAGAATGCACTTTCAAGCCACTTTTAATGCACTTTGCACAGTGGCGTATCTGCTAGAGGGACATGGGGGGTGAGTTGACCCCGGGCACCCCATTGAGGGCCCTGCCACGCTGCTCTTAGGGTAAGTGGGGTGTGGGGAGGGGGCCTGGGGGGCGCCCGGGGCAGGTGTTGCCCTGGGCACCATTTTCCCCCATTCCCCTCTGCGGCTGTGCAGAATAGTAAAATCCACTTGCAAACAGTTACGAAAGTGGATTGAAAGTGCCTTATTCTGCATGTGCGGAAGGGGCCTGAATGTCTCTTGCTTTGAAAACCCCACGGGCTCAGCATAAGTGTGCCCCCCTCCCCTGTTCCATATGGGTCTTTGTTCCATGTGAGTCCCTAATATGATCGGGTTTTATCTTCTCCCCTCTCTCCACTTTTCCTGGGAGGGATTTAGTTTATGGTTAAGCACTGGCTTTCGTGGGATGCCTAGGTTAGGAAATATTCGCTGGTTTTAAATGATATTTATGATAACTATATTCTAATGATTTTATGTATACCGTCTTCATGTTGTACACCGCCCAGAGCCCTCTGGGGATGGAGCGGTATATCAAATAAATAGATAGATCGATAGATCGATAGATCGATAGATCGATAGATCGATACATACATACATACATACATACATACATACATACAATAAGTTGTCTGTGGGGCACTTTCCATCAGCAGGGAGATTTGGCAGGGAGAGCTTTTCTTCCCCTCTCCCAAAATATTACAACTCGTGGGCATCCACTTCAGTGGATTGGCAGGTCATGCAAACTGATGCACGTCGCGCTTGAAATGCTGGAAGCGGGCTTCCGAGCCCCGCTGGACTTTTCTTCAGGCAGAAGCGCGCAATGCAGAAATAATAATGTTCTGCATTGGAATAAAGCGTGATTTATTTATTATCGGATGATAAATTATCCATCCATCTGTCTAATCTCCCTGTTAGAAGTAACACTGGGAGGAGGTTCAGGCCTCTGGATATGGCTTGCAGGCTTTAAAAGAGCAACTGACCGGCCACCCTGGGGAAAGAGGGTTTGAGGAGGAAGAAAAGTTTGGATTTGTACCTTTGTCTCCTGCAAGGACACTCAAGGCGGCTCGCCAACTCCTCCCCCCCACCCAGTGGTGTAGTGGTTAAGAGCAGGTGCATTCTAATCTGGAGGAACCGGGTTTGATTCCCCACTCTGTTGCTTGAGCTGTGGAGGCTTATCTGGGGAACTAGATTAGCCTGTGCACTCCCACACACGCCAGCTGGGTGACCTTGGGCTAGTCAGTTCTTCGGAGCTCTCTCAGCCCCGCCCACCTCTTCTTCTTCTTCTTCTTCTTCTTCTTCTTCTTCTTCTTCTTCTTCTTCTTCTTCTTCTTCTTCTTCTTCTTCTTCTTCTTCTTCTTCTTCTTCTTCTTCTTCTTCTTCTTCTTCTTCTTCATTATTTCTCTCCTTACCGCACCTTTCTTTTAAGATGGTCTCCATGCTTCTGTCCTCCCCCATTTTCCCCTTACAACGACTCTATGAGGTAGGCTAGACAGAAAGAAAGATCATCCAGCAAGTGTTGTGGCCTGCAGAGAGATTTGAACACAGGACTCCCAAATGATGGTGGCTGTCTTGGCCTTCAGATCCGATGTCTTCCCATTGAGGAAATCCTGGCCGCGGCCAAGCTGGGCCTAGCCCCAATGCCTTCCAAGGGGGCCGACACCTGCCCTCAGATGGCCTGCTGCAGCCCTGTCAGAGAATCTCTTCTCCTCTCTAACCTTGCTGCCAGGGGGGGATCGATAAATGGCTCCTTTCTCCCCGTCTCTTAATAACACAAGAGTCATTCATGGCGCTGGAAGCCGGAGCGTCACAGCAATCTATGCCCACACAACAGATCAATGCAACGCCTCCCTGGAGTCGCCTGCAGAATACAAACCAGAGAAGCCGGCAATGAAAGCCAAAGAAATCTTCCCAACGCTTGAATCTCAATACCTGCTTCGCAACCTCAGGAGGGGGGAGATAGCAGGGAAGAATGGACGCCTGTGAATCTGGGCTTCGCCTTTCGCATCAGCAAGAACGGTGACTGGAA
Source organism: Sphaerodactylus townsendi (assembly GCF_021028975.2). Lineage (NCBI taxonomy): Eukaryota > Metazoa > Chordata > Lepidosauria > Squamata > Sphaerodactylidae > Sphaerodactylus > Sphaerodactylus townsendi. Next base: position 170,578,151 of record NC_059426.1, read on the forward strand.
GGCCCAGCTTTTTGCAAGGAGCAGCGGGAGCTGAATTCAACACACACGGGGAGTCTTCTGTTCGGAGCAGGTGGTGGGACGCAGCTGTTGAATCGTCGTCCCCCCCCCCCCCAAAAAACCCTCCATTCATCAATAGTCAATGGAGTGGAGCTCAGCGTCAGAGAACACTGTTCACGGCGCCACAGATGAAAAGAAGCAACAACACTGCGAGCGGAAGCCGTGCTGGGAATCCAACGAGCCCTCGATTGGAGTTGGCGTTTGCTGAAATTACAGTCTTAAAAGAAGTCAGCGCAAAGCTCTGAGACGAGAGGGGCTATTCACCAATAATACTAACATCTTTCAAAGGGGCTATTTCAAGAGGGAGAGCGGGATGTAGTGGTTCAATGCAGCCGACTCTAATCTGGAGAACCGGGTTTGATTGCCTGCCCCTCCACATGAGGGACAGACTCTTACCTGGTTTCCCTGCTCCTCCACATGAAGCCTGCTGGGTGACCTTGGGCTAGTCACAGTTCTCCCTGAACTCTCTTAGCCCCACTCACCTCACAAGGTGTCTGTTGTGGGGAAGAGAGGAGAAAGGGGGTTGTAAACTGCTTTGAGACTCTTCATCGTAGAGAAAAGAAGAAGAGTTTGGATTTATATCCTACCTTTCTCTCCTGTAAGGAGACTCAAGGTGGCCTACGAGCTCCTTTTACTTCCTCTCCCCACAACCGACACCTTTGAGGTAGGTGGTGCTGAAAGAGTTCAGAGAGAATTGTGACTAGCCCAAGGTCACCCAGCAGGAATGTAGGAGTGCGGAAACACATCTGGTCTACCAGATAAGCCTCTGCCACTCAGGTGGAGGAGTGGGGAATCAAACCCGGTTCTCCAGATTAGAACCCACCTGCTCTTAACCACTTCACCACGCTGGTTCTCCATAAGATAAAAGTGAGGAATAAACCCAATCTTCTTCTTCTTCTTCCTCCTCCTCCTCCTCCTCCCCCCCACCCCATGATGCACTATGGCACATCACTCTCAACTTCTATTTCCTGCTTCCATGCCAGATTGAATTTGTGGAATTTTTTTTCTCATTTAAACAATACAACCCCACCAGGATCTGGTCTCCATGGCTGATTTCCCCAACTCCTCCTGGGTACTTTTTTCCCTTTCTCTGAACAATTTTATTGGCTAGGCTCGTGGTGGGGCATCAGGACAACAGACCAGGATTCGTTCGACAGGAGTGGTCCATCAGTTTCTCTTGAAAGCCACTAAGTATGGGGAGGGGGCCCTTCCATCCCGTTCCAGCTCGCCCACTGCTTCTGGACATGGAACTTCAATTTATTTACCCAAGTGAATAGTTGTTGCTAGTCCTATCCCTCATGAATTTGTCCGGCCCCCCTTCTGAAACTATCTAATCTGGAGGCCATAATCCTGAGGCAGTGAGTTCCATAAAATAAATCTGCCCTGTATGAAGTGGTAATTTTCATGCATCTTTGCCGAACTTGACTTGTCTTCAGTTTCATTTATCATAGGTGTCAAACTTGCGGCCCTCCAGATGTTATGGACTACAGGGGATGATGGGAACTGTAGTCCATAACATCTGGTTCACCGGATAAGCCTCTTCAACTCAGGTGGAGGAGTGGGGAATCAAGCCCTTCGGGGATAGGGTGGTATACTAAATTTAATAAATAATAATAATCTGGAGGGGCGCGAGTTTGACACCTGTGATTTATATGATCAATTCTTGGTATGATCTCTTGGAGCGGATCCGGTGGTGAGATTCAAATAATTTTACAACTGGTTCCGGTGGTGGGAGTCAAGTAATTTAACAACTGGTCGTTTACAAGCACCATTTTAACAACCGGTTCTGCCGAAGCGGTGCGAACCGGCTGAATCCCACCACTGAGCGGATCTCCGTGAAGGTTTCGAGTTGACACAAGCCACACAGTATTTCACACTCGACCAAGGCCGTTAAGAGAAATGCAAGTTTAATATCACACTTTCAGACGCACCTTCCGAAATGTGAAAACCATCAAGGGGTTCGTTCTTTAAAAATGCCGCACAATAAACAATGCACAGATTTATTAAGAGCATTTGGATGCAAGAACCAAAGTATTAAAAAATTGTAAATATTGCCTGTTAAACTGTGCTTTTTTTTTAAATCCTGGAGAAGAATTCCTTGATCACCCACATTTTGACTTGTATTGATACACAACTTTCAATGATGTGTGCTTCTTGATTTAAAATAGCAAAGCCGAGAAGGAATTCCTTTGCTTGGGGCCCGGATGAAATCTATGCACTGTTTCCCCCTCCCCCATCAATTTCCCCTGCCCAGGAGCTGAGACAGAAAGAGAACTGTGGCACAGGGCCCTACACTAGCTACCGGACAGGAAGTAGAAGGCGTTCAAGAATCTCTGTCCCCTTCCGCACACCTGATAAGAGGGTCACACAGGCCCCTTCCGCACATGCAGAAGAATGCACTTTCAATCCACTTTCAGTGCACTTTGCAGCTGTGCGGAATAGCAAAATCTACTCGCAAACAATTGTAAAAGTGGATTGAAAGTGCGTTATTCTGCAGGTGCGGAAGGGGCCACAGAGAGCAGTGTGATGTCTTCAGGGGATCCACCGAATATGAAGTCACAGGCCTTATGCTGACTCAGACCTTTGGTCTTTCAAGGTCAGGAATATCTGCTCAGACTGGCAATGGTCTCAGACTGAGATCTTTCACGTCATCCACTGCCTGGTCCGGTGGTGCCCTGGGCAAGTTCTTTCTCCTCAGCCAAACTCACGCTGCAAGAAAGTCTTAGTTATGACTGTAAGGCAGGGACCTGTCATTCGTAAAGTGCATGTAATGTGCTCAATAACTCCCTTCTTTCCAATCCCATAACACAGTGGCGTAGCACCCACAGGGCAGCGGGGACACAACGCCCCAGACAGAGCAGCGGAGGAGGAGTGACTGGGCCGTCGAGGGGGCGTTCTGGGGCGGGCGACGCTGTGGCAGGGACGCAGGGCGCTCACACGCCCCGGGCGCAGTTTCCCCTCGCTCCACCTCTGCCTTAGGTTCTGATGCCTCCCCTCCGCTCCGCCTTGAATGCCACCTTGATGCCTCCCCTCCGCTTCCCCTCCGCTCCATCCCTTGCATGCCACCTAGCATGCCCTCCCATCCCTTGCATTCCCCTCCGCTCCGCTCTGCTCCGCTCCCCTCCGTTTTGGGTTCTGATGCCAGCACCGTGGTTTGGAACTAGTACTGAGTCTCTTAACACTTTGTGAACAGGATTGAAGAGTCAGATAACATCCTGGTAACTGCCTTAAGAGTTCCTGATTTCCTAGTAAATGTCTTGAGAGTCTTCTTCCCTCCTGCTCTTGCTGAGTTTATCTCTGCCAGGTTTGGACTGCCAGTCTGGGAAAGACTTGGCACAGGAAGACTTGGGTTCCAATCCCCCGCACAGCCACGAAGTTCACTGGGTGGACTTACTCTCTTTCACAGCATAGCCCACCTTTTTGGCCTTCCTCCGGGCACAGAGCAGGGTTCACGTGTGTGTGTGTGTGTGTGGGGTAAATGTGACTTTCCTGCATTGTGGGGTGGTGGTGGACTAGAGCACCTTTGGGGATACAGCTCTATGTTTCTATGTGTATTTTGCTAGTGAGGAAAGGAACGGGGGAAGAGTGAAACACATATATCACCCTGAACTCTAATGGAGAAAGGCAGGACAAAGATGTGATTTTTTTGTTACGAGCTGCTTCAAATCGTATTTTCATGCACCCTTTTGGGCATAACTGGAAGAAAAAGATTCTGAGACATGCTGGACGAAACAAAAGAAAAAGGTTGGATTTATACCCCGCTTTCTCTTTTGCAAGGAGACTCAAAGGGGCTTTAAAATGCCTTTCCCTTCCTCTCCCCACAGCAGACACCTTGTGAAGTAGGTATGGCTGAGAGAGTTATGAGAGAACTGTGACTAGCCCATGGTCAACCAGCAGGCTTCATGTGCAGGAGCAGGGAAACAAATCCAGTTCTCCAGATTATAATCCACCTCTCTTAACCGCTGCACCAGTGTGGAGTAGCGGTTGAAAGGCACACTCTAATTTGGCGAAACGGGTTTGATTCCCCACTCGCCATTTAAGCAGTGGACTCTAATCTGGAGAACTGGGCTTGATTCCTGGTTCCTGCCCATGAAGCCTGCTGGGTGACCTCGGGCCAGTCACAGCTCTCTCCAAACTCTCCCAGCCCTACCTACCTCACAAGGTGTCAGTTGTGAGAAGAAGAGAATATGTTTGTAAGCCACTTTGAGACTCCTTAAAGTAGAGAAAAGTGAATGATAAAACCTACCCTTCTGCCACAATCAATGTGGGGGGAGGGAGAAAACAGGGAGCTGTTTTTGTATGCGCTGTGAACTAAATATTAATCGGAAAGCACAAGAGATTAAACTGCCCCTTATAGGTCCCTGGTTGTTCACAGGAAAAGCTGCAATCCTAAATGGGATGCCCGAGAAGAGAGTCATTTCAGACCGTCTCCTTTCCCCTTCCTGTCCAATGCGGCACCTCCAAAAACCGAAACCCTGTTCATGGGTTGCTGTTTTTTTAAAAGGAAACAGATGGGCAACACAGAGCGCTAGACTAATGACCTCATCTGTGTAACCAAGAAAACTTGCCCCCCAGTGATTTGTTTGAAAATAAGAAAGTGGGAAGGCAGGGAGAGGGAGCCGAAAAGAGCGCTAGAAATAGTTTTGAAGCAATGAGTCAGCGGGACGGGAAGGAAACAATCCTCTTTTTCAATCGCGCCTGCCTGCGTGAATGCCCGCTTCCGGTAGCTCAAATCTTGGCCTTGCACTGTGGTGTTCGTGGAAACCATAGTGGTTCGCTGTGGGTGTAGGGGGTGAAGTCCACGGCTGCTCAAGTAGAATGGCACACAAATGTCCAAAAATTCACACTTTTAAAAAAGCACAGAAGTATGGGGTAGCGGTCACAGACTCAAGGCTAAGAGACCCAGGGGTAGTATAATGTCATAGATACCCTCCCCCCCCCAAAAGTGGCCATTTTCTCTAGGGCAGAGGTGTCCAACTCTGGCACTTCAAATGTTCATGGACTACAATTCCCATCAACCCCTGCTGGAATGGCCAATAGGGCATGCCAGCAGGGGCTGATGGGAATTGTAGTCCAAGAACATCTGAAGCACCAGAGTTGGACACCACTGTTCTAGGGGGAGCTGTGATTCCAGGAGTTCTCCGGGCCCATTTGTAGGATAAAACCCAAGACTGCAGAGATGACTAGGACTGGGGAGAGCTGGGTTCAAATCTCCATCAGATCTTCAGGCCCTACCTGGGAAGTTGGCAATTCTAGAAGATGGTACAAGTCCTCATAGTCAGAACAGGGACTTCATGCCTGGATACTACCACCATCCAGTACCGCAGCTTCTAAAGACTGCCCTCAACTCCAATTTTATTAAGAATTCCATTTTAACCATCATTTCCGACCCTGTTCTCTTCCAAGCCTCATCTCACTCTCTGTGAATCGGATAAGAAGAAGAAGAAGAGTTAGCATTTATATCCCCCCTTTCTCTCCTGCAGGAGACTCAAAGGGGCTTACAATCTCCTTGCCCTTCCCCCCTCACAACAAACACCCTGTGAGGTAGGTGGGGCTGAGAGAGCTCCGAGAAGCTGTGACTAGCCCAAGGTCACCCAGCTGGCGGGTGTGGGAGTGCACAGGCTAATCTGAATTCCCCAGATAAGCCTCCACAGCTCAAGCGGCAGAGCTGGGAATCAAACCCGGTTCCTCCAGATTAGATACACGAGCTCTTAACCTCCTAAGCCTTACAGCCAAGCCAAATGTTCTCCGGTAAACATCTTTTCGGGGCAAAAGAGCCAAATGGTTTCCCAAAAGCGTTTCGTTTTTCAAATGCCAGGTCGCTCTCATTTATATCCCCAGTCACCTCCAAGAGCTCTGGCACCATTTCTTAAAAAAGGACAACCTGTCCTAGGCACGGTCACGTAGCCGTGTAGCCAATGTGATCAGACCGAATGACAACATCACCAAGAGCAACACAGCCAAGCTCAGAGGACGGGCACAGAGATAACACATGGTGCTAGTCTCCGGTACCGATTGGAGGGTAACTTGGCTCCGACTCAAGCCCCTTCCGCACATGCAGAATAACGCACTTTCAGTCCACTTTCACAATTGTTTGCAAGTGGATGTTGCTATTCCGCACAGTAAAATCCAGCTTCAAAGTGCATTGGGAGTGGATTGAAAGTGCATTATTCTGCATGTGCTGAAGGGGCCCTGGTTTTAGGGGGCAGCGATGGTGGTCTGTACCTGAACAGCTAGATTCGAGTGAAGTAGCATCTTAAGGACCCACGAGACTTTGGGAGGATACGCTTTTGAGGGCCAGAACTCATCTCTGAGGAAGAGAGCTTTGACTCTCGAAAGCTCACACTGTGAAAATCTTGTGGGTCTCTCAAGCGTCACTAGCTTTAACTGTGCCTCTGGCCCACAGGCGTATCTAGGAAAAACATAGCCCGGTGCAAAATCTGAGTTTTCCACCCCCGCCATCACGACCAAAACATTCCCCCATCATGACCAAACGAATTTTTTGCACCAGATCTTAAAATCAGTGTATGGACCTGGGGGGAAGGAGGAGGGGTGTGGGGGAGATTCCCCCCTGTGACTAAATGGCTGCAGCCCAGGGATATATGACCCCTTTTGTCCCCCTGGATGGTACGCCCCTGATCTGCCCCTGCCAAGAGATTCCAGTGGCACAGAAATGAAAGACAATGCATTTAAAAGCCCAGTTCAGTTCTCAATCGCTAACTCTCTGCACCCCAAATGTCGGGGATACAGCTTTGGTCCTTTGGGCCGGAAGGCCCAGTGCGAAAGCGACCATTTCTGTGTTAGGATTCCAAGAGGGTATGCCACCGGCACACCTGCTCGCTCTTGGATTCCTTCATTTCCTGCCAGTGGCCGAGCTCTTCCTCTCCGCTGCTGTTCTGCCCCATGGAAAGCCAGCCGATCATCTCTTTGCGCTTGATGCTGCGGCGGTTGTAGATGGAGATCATGAGCGTGACGTCCGAGAGCTGGAACAGGGCCACCTGGAAGATGAAAGTCTCTTTGTAGACGGGGTTCGGCTGGCCCCGGCGGACAGAGGTCTTGCAACGGGACATTTCCTGGCCGACCGAGTTCAGGAGGCAGAGCTTCCCGTAAGTATCTGTAAAAGCAAGATGGACAATAAAAAGGGGACAACTTCAACAAGAAGGAAGAGACTCTGAGAATTAACAAAGCTTGGCTACCAGTACTTAAAAACACCAGAATCAAAGGCCAAGAGCATGAGGGGTTCATGGACAATGAACTCCACCCAGACACAAGATTTGCATTCACTAATACTGTTGCTACTGCAGGGAATGCAAATGTGGATACAAATGTAAATAGACTGAAAACCCCACCTGCAATGCAATGCAGTCAACCACACCTTTGCATAGCAAGTTCCACCAAAACGCTTACTGATTAGTTCCCTACCCTGGGACATGGACAATATATACCCCACTAAACATTCCCTTCTCACTCGACACACTGTGTAACACACTTCTCTCTGTGGTTCACCTCTGAAGATGCCAGCCACAGATGCAGGTGAAACGTTAGGAACAAGATCTACCAGAAAACGGTCACACAGCCCGGAAAACCCACAACAACAAATACAAATGGGAATTAGAAGCGTTATAAAAATGAGACAGGGGGAAGAAGTACTGAAAAGTACTAGTCCAAGTTTGTAACTGCTACACCACACTGACTCTTCAGATATAGCAAATGCATCTTTTAAACAAAGGCCTTTGATAGTTCCAGTCCAAAGTTCTACCTGAGAGCCAGGGGTGGTATAGGGGTTAAGAGCAGGAGCACTCTAATCTGGAGAACTGGGTTTGATTCCCCACTCCACCACTTGAGCTGTGGAGGCTTACCCAGTGAACCAGATTAGCTTGTGCACTCCGACACATGCCAGCTGGGTGACCTTGGGCTAGTCACAGTTCTTCGGAGCTCTCTCAGCCCCACCCACCTCACAGGGTGTTTGTTGTGAGGGGGGAAGAAGAAGAAGAAGAAGAGGAGTTTGGATTTATATTCCCCCTTTCTCTCCTGCAGGAGACTCAAAGGGGCTGACAATCTCCTTGCCCTTCCCCCCTCACAACAAACACCCTGTGAGGTAGGTGGGGCTGAGAGAGCTCCAAGAAGCTGTGACTAGCCCAAGGTCACCCAGCTGGCGTGTGTGGGACTGTACAGGCTAATCTGAATTCCCCAGATAAGCCTCCACAGCTCAGGCGGCAGAGCGGGGAATCAAACCCGGTTCCTCCAGATTAGATACATGAGCTCTTAACCTCCTACGCCACTGCTGCTCCTATGCAAGGGAAAGGAGTTTGTAAACCCATTTGAGTCTCCTTACAGGAGAGAAAGGGGGGATATAAATCCAACTCTTCTTTATTATTGAAAAAAAAACACCAAATTTGTAACTTTTACTATTTATATGAAAAAAACCTGCAATGAGTGAACAGTTTTAAAATGGAGGGCGTGAGTAACTAACTTGAGCTAACGCCCTGAGTTGAAAAATTAAATAAACTGAAGCTTCAGAAATGCGAGGCAGTGCCCTGATCGCTTTGCTCAGTGCAATAGGCATCTATAACGTGAATTGCAGCCAACTGTTTTCTTGCTCGGGAGGGTGGCCCCCCCCCCCCCCCCCCCATTCCCACAAGATGTGCTATTTTATGCACGTTTCCGCCCCAGGAACCCAAAGTGTGAAATTACACGTCAGGTGTGAAAACACCTGTGCGCTTTAAATGCAACGAGACTCTCGGCCCCCACATGTGCCATAAACAGACTGGATGAGGAAAAACACAGCCGGGAAGATAGAAACCACAAAGCAGCATGCAGGTCACCTTTGCGCCAGCCACCAGGTGTGGGACGCCTGGTTACCTGTCACGTGCGCAACAGGACAGACAGGAAGCCTCACCTGCAGCCGGCTTCGCCTGCTCACATGAAAACGCGCTCATCTGTTCGTGGCAGCAGAGCAAACGTATAAATCTTAACTGCCGGCTGAACAGGCGAGAAACTGCCAGTTATTCCAACAATATTCCTGGGCCTCAGGTTATCCCAACAGCACCCAACCTCTCCGATCCCTGCACCAACTCCTCTACTATAAGGGGTTCACTAGAATAAGGGCTTTTGGGGAGGCCAGCCATTCATGTGGGCGCCCTCTTTGCCTCTCCCTTTTAACATCCTGGGAGCTGTGACATCTAGATCTACCGTCCCCCTCTCTGGGAAGGTTTTAATGATAGTTTTAATACTGGACGCCAAGTGGGTTTTTGTAGAACGCTGTAATTTTATGTTTTTATGATGTTATTTATATTAATTATTTATTGTTTATGTGGTATTAATTTGTTGTTCACCGCCCAGAGCCCTCAGGGGATGGGGCGGTCTATAAATATGATAATAAGTAAGTAAGTAAGTAAGTAAGTAAGTAAGTAAGTAAGTAAGTAAGTAAGTAAGTAAGTAAGTAAGTAAGTAAGTAAGGCTCCCAGCTGGCCCAGATCACTGGTAGAAGCTGGAAAGGGTTGGGGAGGAAAAGAGTCTGTGCCCCCTTCCGCACCTGCAGAATAAGGCACTTTCAATCCACTTTCGATGCGCTATGCAGCTGGATCTTACTGTGCGGAATAGCAAAATCCACCTGCAAACCATTGTGAAAGTGGATTAAAAATGCATGATTCTGCATGTGCGGAAGGGTTTTGGAGGAGATTTTATTTGGGGTCCAGGAATGGGGTTGACTTTGGGGTTCTGCTGGAGCATCTGGGTGGCCTTTCCTCACTCAAGTCCAGGGAGGAGAAGAAGAAGAAGAGTTTGGACTGATACCCCCACCTTTCTCTCCCATAAGGAGACTCAAGGTGGTTTACAAACGCCTTTCCCTTCCTCTCTCCACAACAGACACCTTGTGAGGGAGGTGGGGCTGAGAGAGCTCCGAAGAACCGTGACCAGCCCAAGGTCGCCCAGCAGGAATGCAGGAGTGTGGGAACACATCTGGTTCACCAGATAAGCCTCTGCCACTCAGGTGGAGGAGTGTGGAATCAAACCTGGTTGTCCAAATTAAAGTCCACCTGCTCTTAACCACCACACCACGCCGGCTCTCATTATATATAGCATTATACCCTGCTGAGGCCCCTCCCTTAACTCCGCCCCCTCGCCAGGTTCTACCCCTAAGTCTCCAGGTATTTCCCAAGCCATTGTTGGCAACTCTACTCTATGCCTTCACCTGCATATTCTGTAAATGCGACAGATACTGCAAGTGTAACCCCCATGCTCAGAATGGGTTGACCCAGAAAGGGGTGGAGACCCAAAGCAGCAGAAGGCTGCAGAGCTCATGTAGTTTGGAGGAGACCAGGCTACCAGACTCGGACCTTGGTTGTATAAGCCCTGAACACCTTGTTAAGGTAACTGCAACGTTGTTGGGAACTAGTGGGAAGGTAGTTGTTTATTTTTGCTATGTTGTAAATGTTGGGAGTTTATTGTTTCAGGGTTTCTTTTTGTGGTTGCAATGGATGAGAGTTCTCCTGGAAACCATCCTGTTGAATCCTGTTCATCAAGCCCTTGGAGTCTGCAGGAGCCAACCCACTTGCAAAGAAGAATTGGACTTGGCAGTATCAGTAGACTGTAAATATAAGGACTTGAAAATGCAACCTGAACAGGACCTTGAAATGTGATGTTAAATGTTGATGTTGTTATATGTTAAGAAAGTAAACCACTTTGTTTTTAAATTTTTGTTGTTGCAAACTCATTCCAAGTTCTGCCCCACAGAACCCACAGATAGAGGTTACACGAGCCCCGTGGTGCACCCTGGGTAAACTCTGTCCCCTGGAACCTCTAAGAAGATGCCATCTGGAGGGACAAGTTCTCCAGAAAGCAGGATAGGAGTTTGCCTTTCGCATTCTCCTCCCATGGAGCATGAAAGGACCGGATGAGCAAACAGAGGGCGACTGAAGGGAGCAGAAAGAGCAGCTGTAGACGAGGTGTTATGCAAAGGTGGATTTGCTTTGCAGGGAGGGGTGCCAGCTGAGCACATTGAAGTCCCTTTCCTTGTCAGCATAGTGACTGAAGACCCAGCCCTTGTTTGTATTCAGATGCCTTGCATGAATAGAGGAGCAAAATCCTCTTTGATACTCAGCTGCCAGTCCGAAAGTTAGAGCTATGTAGTCCACGTTCGCTACAACTACACAAAAGCTACCAGAAAGGGAAGGTAATCGGGTTCTAATACGCCCGCGGTGTCTTCAGATCTCCAGGTATGCCGTTGTGACATGATACAGACACGTGGCAGATCCCAAACCTGAGATCTAAGAGATCTCCAGCAGGGACTTGGTTTGCAAGTCATCACCGACGTCAGTGATCCCTGTGCGAGATGTCTGATGGATCACGTTTATGCTACCTTTCCTTCAAGGTTCTCAGGTCGAAGTACAGGGCTCTAATTCCCCCATTCTATCCTCACATCAACCCTGTGAGGTAGGACACAGTGAAAGAGCGTGTAAGTGGCCCAACGGTATTCGGCAAACTTCACAGCTATGTGGAAATTTGAACATGAATCTCCCAGGCAGTAGTATAACACCTAACCACTATGCCACACTGTTGTTTTTTTAAACACATCAGCCTTCTGTGTCTGGACCTGTGTCTGACCCATTGCTCCGGATCCTTTTGTTTTATCTGATTTTTATTTGGCTTCAACTTGTCTAAAGTCACTGACATCTTTTTATGGTGAAAGTTCTTGGGAATTTAAGATCTGTACAGAAAGTACAAATTGAGCAGGGAAGACTTTTCATGGCATAGAAATACAACAAGGTTTGATAAGAACATAAGAACAGGCCAGCTGGATCAGACCAGAGTCCATCTAGTCCAGCACTCTGCTACTCGCAGTGGCCCACCAGGTGCCTTTGGGAGCTCACCTGCAGGATGTGAAAGCAAGGGCCTTCTGCGGCTTGATCTTGGGAGTATTGCTGTTTCTGCACCAATATGAGCTTGGCCCAACAGTGAAGAAGAAGAAGAGATAAGAGTTTTGGATTTATATCCCCTCTTTCTCTCCTGTAAGGAGACTCGAAGGGGCTGACAATCTCCTTTCCTTCCCTCCCCCCCCACTACAAACACCCTATGAGGTAGGTGGGGCTGAGAGAGGTCCGAAGAACTGTGACTAGCCCAAGGTCACCCAGCTGGCATGTGTTGGAGTGCACAAGCTAATCCGGTTCACCAGATAAGCCTCCCCAGCTCAAGTGGCAGAGTGGGGAATCAAACCCAGTTCTCCAGGTAAGAGTATGACGGCTCTTAACCACTACACCACTCTGGCAGATCCAGATTCCAGAACCAGATTCCAAAACCAACAGTACCCCCTTAACTTCAGAAGCCAAGGGTAGGGATCCCCAATAATGGCGCCCATGGGAACCACAGTACTTTTTCTAGTGCCTGCCAAGTGTTTTTAGGAAGTCAGCGGGGCCTGGTGAGGGTTTGTCCAGCAAGATTTGTGATTGATTATTGGAAATTTGATTGGCTGCCCAGATTTTGTTTCAATGTTGCTTTGGCAGCAGCTGCTACCACAACACAAGGATCTACACTGCATGACTGAAGTTAAGCCACGGCAGCATGGCACAGTGGTTAAGAGCAGACAAACTCCAATCTGGAGAATGAGGTTTGATTCCCCACTCCTCCACTTGAGCAGTGGACTCTTTATCTGATGAACTGGATTTGTTTCCCCGCTCCTGCATGTGAAGCCTGCTGAGTGGGTCAATCACAGTTCTCTCAGAACTCTCTCACGTCCACCTGCTTCACAAGGTGACTGTTGTGGGGAGAGGAAGGGGAAAAGGAGTTTGTAACCTGCCTTCACAGGAGAGGAAGGCAAGGTGTAAATCCAAAATTTTCTTCTTCAATTATTTCATAAGAACATAAGAACAAGCCAGCTGGATCAGACCAGAGTCCATCTAGTCCAGCTCTCTGCTACTCGCAGTGGCCCACCAGGTGCCTTTGGGAGCTCACAGGCAGGATGTGAAAGCAATGGCCTTCTGCGGCTGCTGCTCCTGAGCACCTGGTCTGCTCAGGCATTTGCAATCTCAGATCAAGGAGGATCAAGATTGGTAGCCATAGATCGACTTCTCCTCCATCAATTTGTCCAAGCCCCTTTGAAAGCTATCCAGGTTAGTGGCCATCACCACCTCCTGTGGCAGCATATTCCAAACACCAGTCACACGCTGCATGAAGAAGTGTTTCCTTTTATTAGTCCTAATTCTCTCTCCCCCCCCCCCCCAAGCATTTTCAATGCCCCCATGGCTGGTTCTATCTCCTGAGGCATTTTGTGGGAGCCGTTTTGTTGTTGCGCCCATCCTGCTGTGTTAGAATTCCAAACGTGCCTGTAGTTTCAAAAAGGCTGGAAATCCCATGCCTACGGGCTAAGCTGGAAGCTGAAAAATCGCCCTTTCCCCACCTTACCTGCTATTTCCTCATTCTTACTCATCCCACTCACGATCTCCAGTAATCGGATAACACTTGCCTGCCCTAAACTGTTTCATGGATTAATGTATGAAGCACATGCAGAACAGTCAGGGCACGAACTAGCCAAAAGCTAAGTTTCTTAAAGCTCCCCTGGTGTCAGAACAGGACATCTTAGCCCAAACCCGCCTCTCCTGCAGAGGTTCAAAAGCGTTGGTGGAATCATGTCATTGGAAAGGAACTATATAAATAGAAAGAGGTTTTACGGTTATCAGACTCCCCAGAAAAGGTCAAGGGCTTCTTTAAAAAGGGAAGACCAGAGATCTAATTCCGCATTTAGCAACGGTCGCAAAAAATGCGTTTAATCGGCTATTCACAGCTGGCACACCTGCAGTCAGAATTTGGCACGCGATGAAGATTCCTGGTTTTGTCAAATTAAGCGACGGCAACTGTGCAATGTTATATTCCTTCTTGTTTGACACACAATCATTTCTAGTCCTTGTAGTGATTTTGGGTAAGCTCGGCTTCTCCGTTATTATTTGTCACATTTTTATCCCACTCTTCCCCTTGGGGAGGAGGGGGATGCCTCCGTTTTATTCCTAACGATAACCCCGTGAGGTAGGCTCAACTGAGAGAGAATTACCGGTCTCCTTGAGTGAGCGGGGATTTGAACCTGTCGCTCACTACCACGCCAACACTCTGCACGCTTTTGCACATGCAGAATAATGCTCTTTCAATCCGCTTTCAATATACTTTGCAGCTGGATTTGAAATAGCAAAATCCACTTGAAAAACAATTGTGCAAGTGGATTGAAAGTGCGTTATTCTGCATGTGCGGAAGTGCCCTCTGAACATCACCCCCTCTCTCTCCCCCCCTCTCTCTCCCCCCTCTCTCTCCCTCTCCCTCCCTCTCTCCCCCTCTCTCCTTCCCCCTCTCCCTCCCTCTCTCCCCCTCTCTCCTTCCCCCTCTCCCTCCCTCTCTCCCCCCCCCTCTCCTCTCCCCCCCTCCCCCCCTCTCCCCCTCTCTCCCTCTCCCCCTCCTCCTTCCCCCTCTCCCCCCCTCTCTCCCCCTCTCTCCTTCCCCCTCTCCCTCCCTCTCTCCCCCTCTCTCCTTCCCCCTCTCCCCCTCTCCCTCTCTCTCCCTCTCCCTCCCTCCCACTCTCTCCCCCTCTCTCTTCCCCTCTCCCTCTCTCTCTTCCCCTCTCCCTCTCTCTCTCTCCCCCTCTCTCTCCCCCTCTCTCTCCCTCTCTCTCCCTCTCTCTCTCCCCCTCTCTCTCCCCCTCTCTCTCCCCCTCTCTCTTCCCCTCTCCCTCTCTCTCTCTCCCTCTCTCTCTCCCCTCTCCCCCTCTCTCTTCCCCTCTCCCTCTCTCTCTCTCCCCCTCTCTCCCCCTCTCCCTCTCTCTCTCTCCCCCTCTCTCTCCCCCTCTCTCTTCCCCTCTCCCTCTCCCTCTCTCCCTCTCTCTCTCCCCCTCTCTCCCCCTCTCCCTCCCTCCCACTCTCTCTTCCCTTCTCCCTCTCTCTCTCTCCCTCTCTCTCTCTCCCTCTCCCTCTCTCTGTGTGAGCAGGTGGGGCAGGGGATTCTCAGACTGCTCAGCTGACCTGCAAGGGGGTAGCGCCAAAATGAAAGGGACGTCAGCAGAAGTCTTGACGAGCTGATGTCACCTCTGGTGCACCCAGGAAGTGAGGTCAGAGCATCTCCAGTGACACCGGGGTGCAGCCAGCCAGGGTCCCCCACCACTGGTAAGCCCCCGTCGCCCCTGCCCGTTGGCAGGGGGCACCTGGCAATCCAACTCTGTCTCTCTCCCTCTCTAACTGGTTTCCCCAGCTCTTAACACCAGTTCTGGGCTCATCCCCTTTGCCTCCTGCTCCCTCACACCAATTACTGCTATTGTATTTGTTTAATGGGGCTAATTTTCTACAGCTATAATCAGGGACTGTGAAAGGCTGTAATTATCATGTGTGATTAATTTAGGATGAAGAAGAGCTGTGAGGTTTGTGGGAGGAGATATCCCCCTCCCTTTTTTGGGGGGGGAAGCAAAGCTCCAAACAATAGGGGGTTTTGGGAGTTTTTTTTCCCCAATGAAGTAAAATGAGTGTTAAAAAAAAAAAAGGAGTCAGCTTGGTGTGGTGGTTAAGAGTGGCGGGCTACGATCTGGTGACACAGGTTTGATTCCCCTGCAGACTACTGTGGAGATGGATCAGAATGTGTATAAATTTATGTATTTAATCAAGGAGGATTAATTCAAATGAAACAAGGATTTAAGAATCAAAATGGAGTGTCTCTGTATAGTGACCAGCAAAAGCCAGTTTCTCAGTGAATATGCAGGCCAGCAAGATAACATCTTGGCACAGAGGGCCTACGTGACAGAAGACAAGATGCAATTTTATTACCTTGTTTTCTTGGTTAGGTTTTTGGGTTAGAACTAGCTAAACCAATGTGATTAGTTAAATAAGAGTTCTTCTATATAGTTAAATGAACACAGAGAAATGAAAATGATTCATATTCACATGTATTTGTATTTCACTATAATTCTATTGTTGTTAGAATCATTGTATTAGAATCATGTTTTAACATTTCATGCTGGGGAATTGTTAGAATCATTTCAAACTGTTGGGAGACGTTTTATGATCCAATGGAATGCTGCATAGCTTAAGCCTACAATGCCTTAAGGCATCTCTCTCTGAGAGTAAAACTCAGAGAACGGGTTTTTCTTGGAGGAATGGGCTATCCTTTGGCTGTCTTTTATGGTAGTCCTTTGCATATGGGCAAGGATGGCCATAAGCTCACAGCGTGCAGTTTGAATTACAGAAAGCGTGTGACGTAGAATAAGGGGTTTGTCTTATTGTGACCAGAGACAGATCTGACCAATGAGATTCTTAAGGGGAATGGATCATAATCACAGTAAGAAGTAAAGGGGATGGACTGATGTGGCGTCTTTGCAGCTACAAAACTCAGGTTTTTTTTTTTTTTTTTTTCCCTGCCTGCAGGGTGTGCCTCTCACTTAGAGAGCACCAAGGCCCTCGCTTAGGAGAGAGGTCATCTCCTGTAACATTCTAGAAGCAATTGGATTGGGGGTTAGTGCCTCCTTAGGGAGAGGTCACCTTTGTAACTTATCTGTATTCTGTAACGTTCTGAATTCCAGTGTCTATCACTTTCGAGGGCACTGGGGAGTGTTCTACCCATTCCCATGTAACTTGCTATATTCTGCTAAGTAAACTGTCTGTTTGTTTTTCTAAATTTCAGATGCCTTTTGCTTTTATTTCTAACTTAGTTTTTCTTAAAACTAACCCAGCTGTGTAGGACCAGAGAGGCGGCTCTGGCCCCACACTACCAACTCACAAGGTGCCTGATGTAGGGAGAGGAAGGAAGCAGTGGTGGGATCCAAAAATTTTAGTAACTGGTTCCCAAGGTGGTGGGATTCAAACTGTGGCGTAGCGCCAATGGGGCTGGGCGGGGCACGATGGGGGCGTGGCCGGGCATTCCGGGGGCGGAGCATTCCTGGGCGGGGCACAGCTGTGGCAAGGGCCTTAGCCACTCGCCCGATCCTTAGGCGAGGAAATGAATGCCGCCATGAGCGCCAGGCTGCCGCGCATGCCTTGGTGCACCTCCTGCTAGACTGCTTCCAGTTCATAGCAGCGCTACTGCTGGGGAGGCAGGTGGCTAAAGGCAAAAATCACGTGGCAAAATCACCCATGAGTAACCCCCTCTCGGCACACGCACATAATTAGTAACCGACTCTCGGGAACCTGTGAGAACCTGCTGGATCCCACCTCTGGAAGGAAGGTGTTTGTAAGCCACTTTGAGACTCCTTGTAGTTGAGAAAAGAAGGGTATGAATCCAAACAACACGGACAACTGCAACAACAACTCCTCTTCATGTCAGCTTGCCCCCATGAGCAAATGGGTGGCCACACTGGAGACGTGTTTACCCCACTTAAATAGGGAAACTAGCCCCTTCCAAAACATCAGATCTGCCGACCAGCAACTTTTCCAGACCCTGCAGTACCTGGGCTGGAGAACCGGCTTGACTCCTCACACCTCCACGTGAGCAGCGGACTCTAATCTGGAGAACTTCATAAACTTCAATTGTTACAGACTGACGGAGCCAGGAGGCTGACTGAAGTGGCTTGTGGGGACCATGCCACTCCCATCTAGACTTATCTACACTGGTACTTTTTTTTCTGACAAAGAACAACTGGTTTTTTCTCTACCTTTAAGGAGCCTCAAAGGAGCTTCCAAGCTCCTTTCCCTTCCCCTCTTCCCAATAGACACCTTGTGTGGTAGGTGGGGCTGAGAGAGTTCAGAGAGAACGGTGACTAGCCTTTCTCCTAGACTGGGTTGTGGCAGGCCTGCACTTCAAGGTGCTGCGGTTGAGAGCTAGCATGGTGTAGTGGTTAAGAGCAGGTGGATTCTATTCTGGAGAACCAAGTTTGATTCCCCACTCCTCCACATGAACAGCTGACTCTTATCTGGTGATCTTGATTTGTTTCTCCACACCTACATTCCTGCTGGGTGACCTTGGGCTAGTCACAGTTCTCTCTGAACTCTCTCAGCCCCACCTACCACACAAGGTGTCTGTTGTGGGGAGAGGAAGGGAGAGGAGCTTGAAAGCATCTGCGTTTGGTTCTCCAGTTGCACAGTGGCAGGATAGAAAGGTGCTCCAAAGGGTGATCACTACTGCACAGAGGATTATCGGCTCCCCTCTCCCCTCCTTGGAAGAACTCTATAATTCCCGAAGTCTAAAAAAAGCCCAAAATATTCTGAGAGACCCGTCTCATCCAGCACACTCTCTTTTTGAACTGTTACCATCCGGCAGACGATACAGGTCGATCAAAACTAGGACAGAGACACTTAGAGACAGCTTCTACTCTAGAGCTGTGGCGATGCTGAACCCCGTGGCTTCGTGTTGACGTGTTTGGGGCTGTGTAGGGATGGGTGGAGGATGGGGTATGAGTCTGAAATTGTGTGCATCGAGGAATGCTGCTGTAAATTTCGTTGTGCGTGCACAATGACAATAAAATGCTTATGCTTAAAGGTAGAGAAAAAACCAGCTGTCGTTCCTTCTTTATCAGGAAAAAAAAGCTAGAACCAGTGTAGATAAGCTTGTAAGCCACCTTGAGTCTCCTTACAGAGAAGAAAGGTGGGGAATAAATCCCACCTCTTCTCCTTCTTCTTGTTCAAAAATAGCAACAGTAATCCACAAGAATCCTTGAACCACCTGACTGCTGGCACCTCGCCGTGTGTGTTGCAAGCACAGGGAAGTGCCAGTCTTATCTGAGGCTGCTTTGCATGGGCTCCCAGTGCACATCCCCCAACACTAGATCAGAATAAGGGGATTGGTCTTAACTGTGGGGCTTTCCCCACTGACAGAGTTGAACTGGTTTCTACCTAGGTTCGCCTTAGTGAATCCCCACTGCCACCGAGCTCAACACTGTTTTGTCTCAGGTCCCCAGAACTTCACGACATCGCCTTGTAGCGGTTATGAACTACTTTTCTGCCAGAACAAAGGTCGATGCAGGCTTGAAGCTTGAAGTGGGGAAGCAAACATCCCGAAGCTTGACACCTCATCCGTTCAACCCAATCCACGAGGCAGCTTTTTTGTGGCATGCGCCAGAACGGCAGGAGAGAGTTGTGGTGGGCAGAAAAGCATGTAACTGTAAACTGTAGCAAAAAAAATGCTCCCTGTTTCCCTTGCCCCATTAACACAAGCGCCAATCACGATCAAGGAGCGAAACAGGCACCAAGATGAACCCGTCCACTTAGCTCGGTTCCAGGGGGCCAACTCAGTTGCTGTGGGGACAGCCTGGAATCGCCCTCCACTGAAGGGAACCGAGTCGACCTTAGCTCCCTTCTGTAGTGGGGAAAGCCTCTGTGTCACACGGGCCCAGCGGTTCTACGTACCAGGCGGTCTGTTAATCGCAAGGTTGCGGAAGTGGCTGCCCTTGATTATCTCGACCGACAGTCGCCCCGTCGTGGCGTTGTAGGAGAGCCCCACCAACAGCTCTGGAACCCCTCCGTGAGACAAGGACTGGTTTGAAGAGGCGCTGTCACTGTGAGAGACGGCAGAGAGGCTAATCTGAGAACCTCCACGCTGCAGGGGAAGAGAAAGACACATACAAAGAGACTGCATCAACCCGGGTGTTTTTCTAGCCATCTTTCTGGATCACTCTTAACCGGCCCTTACGTCATTGAGCTCAAGGTGGTATATCAGGTTCTTTTTTACTTCCCCCTCACAACAACCTTGTGAGGTAGATCAGGCTGAAAGAGCTGTTCTTAAATTGGCACCTGAAATCTTTCACAAACGTTTAAAAAATTAAGCAAAGAAGGTTGTTTTCAGGAAGTTGTACAACAGCTGAAGGCAAAACGCATTACTCTTCATCGATCATGCCCCTTATATTCCCCGCAGAAACATATTTGGCACTTCTATTTTTAACCAGTCCATCAGCAATCTGAATAACGGGGGGAAAAAATCCATAATACCGAGGTGAGATTTGGGAAAAACTATGCAAGAGAATATTTCCTCTGATGAATGGGGAATGATTTATCTTTTTTTAAAAGCCGACTCTTTCAGCTGCATCTGTTATGGAACAGGAGACTAACCTGAGTCTTTTTGGAAACAAAAGTTGCATTTGTTGTGATTGTCATCATTTAATGTGCTATGGAACTTATAAGGAATTAATTTTTTTTCTTGACAGCAGACAGATCAAATTCTTAAGGAAAAGATTTTTTTTTTTGTATTAATGGCTCTGCTAGCCTCAAGTAGAGATCTTCAAAGATCACCATCCCCGTTGCATACCTTCGGAGCAATCTTGCAATAACTTCTAATTTAGGTACACAATTTTTAAAAATTAGCTGCTTACGACAAATCTTTTGTGATTTACCAACTCATGTGTACCAGAAGGCAATTCAAGGCTCCGACTTAATTCCTCAGGTGGTCGAACCTGGAACCAAACAAATCTGCCTCCGTTAAGGAATTTTAATTGCTGGGCTGTGAACCACAAGAAGGAGGGGAGAGAAGCACTGCCGCATATTTCCAGAGACACTCTTGTTTCAAGAACACTGGAACTAAAAAATGAAGCCCCATGCTTCTAGATTTTAGATCAACTAGTTTTCATACACAAGGCTTCAATACACGTTTATGTATTTCAGTGCCAAAGAAGGCCATTAGTCACACCAACAGACCAATTCTGATCAATGCTACTGTTCTATTTTTATTATTAGGTTCAGCAATGGAGCACTGTAGGGGGCGCTACTTCTTGGAGGTTTCTTCCCATTTTGGAACAGGAAGTAACATCAAGACACTCTAGGAATTAAAAAAAACACCACTATAGTTTCATTTTAGAGATTTTTTTCAAATTCCTTGTGTCATTATACTACTTCCTGTTTCAAAACAGGAGTGATGTTACGACTCTTCAGGACTTTCAAAAATCTCTATGGTTTTACCATAGGGTTTCTGAAATTTCTAGAGTGTTGTGATGTCATTTCTGACTTCCCTGGACTGTTTTCCCCTCCCACTTACTTCCCACAGCTCTACTGAGCAAATGCAGGGGACAGGAGGCATCACCCAAATAACTCTTGACATTACTGAATCAGTTGCAACCCTAAGAACATCTGTGGTCATGAAAGTTCCTTGCAATACAGAGGCAATAATGCAGATTCTCTTGCCTGTATTGTACCAGGGATGGCACCTAGTTGATTGAGATGCATTCCTAACTCCATGTAATGGCTACGTAACATGTGGATGGTGATTGCATCTGGGTGACCGAGATGCATTCCTGTCAATGTTAACTGCTTCTAGATATATGTACTTAGCCTGCTATATGTTACCACTGCAGTAATGGAACATTCTTTCCTTGATCTTGCTTTTATGGTTTCACATGTTTGGTAGATAACTAGGCTTATCCCTGACACTCCCTACTCCCATAGGAAACGGAATGTTTCCATTGCTCTGTGGTAGTAGGAGACCAGGTGATTTTTATCTCTGTCTGTTACTGACCTTGGGGCACTTCGGTTCCGCGGTAACTCTTTCTCACATTCTTTGGGAAAATGGGAAGGGGGATTGTTTCTGAATAAAGAGGATAGCAAAAGCCAGGTTTGCCAGAACTGGCTTCTTGCAAGCTGGGTGCTTCATTGCCTTCCCAATAAATGCTGCTGATCAGTGGTGGGATCCAAAAATTTTAGTAACAGGTTCCCATGGTGGTGGGATTCCAACAGTGGCGTAGCGCCAATGGGGTTGGGCGGGGCACGACGGGGGCATGGCTGGGCATTAATAATTTCCCTGTTACTGTAAAAAACTCTTACTGTAAAAAAAAAGTTCCTAATTTCCAGCTGGTATCTTTCTGTCCATCATTTAAACTCATTATAGCAAGTCCTATCGTCTACTGCCAACAGAAACAAGTACTTCTCCTCTAATTGACTGCCTGTCAAATACTTAAGACTTTCAAATACTTCATTTTGTTTCTAGAAATCAAAAGAAGGATACTTTCCTTAAACAAGGAGCTTGACCATATTTCTAAAACATGTTTTCAAAACAGCCCAACAGGGAGAATGATCCCGTTTTCTACCTTCGCTAACCAGCCACATAGGAAACAACAGGGCTTTATGATTTTTGGACCTAATGGAATTTCTAACGGAAAAGCAGACCCAATTAGTAACCCCCTCTCGGCACCCACCAATCATTAGTAACCCACTCTCGGGAACTGGTGAGAACCTGCTGGATCCCACCTCTGCTGCTGATTAACAATCCAGAGTCCGTTGATTGATTCGAGGATCGAGACCTAACATATTGTCAAAGCGAAGACTGAAGGATCATCGCTCCCCTTTTGCCCTGAGGAAGTCGAAGGAAAGCAGCTGTTCGGCTACTTCAGCTCACAGGACTTACCCGCAGGTTGCTCCTGGGCTCCAGGACCAGCGTCACCTTCATGACCCCCTCCTGGTTGAGACTCCCGAGATGGAAGAGCCGCTCGCCCATCATCCGCTCCTTGATCATTTTGCGCACTGCATAGAGACGGAAACGGAGAGCGTAGCTGCTCAGCTCCTCGGGGGCCAGCTTTGCGAAGGTTATCTTATCCTTGAAGACGGGGTTGGGCCCTCTCTGGACGCCCGTCTTCCCCCTCTGTTTCTTGCTGGGCATCAGGACCGTGTGCACCTGCCAGCTGCTCGCCCCGCTGCGGTCCTTGTCCGGGATATCTTTCGCTTCCAGGATAGTCACAACCAACTTTTGGCTTGAGGGCCTATAGTCAAAGAGGACATCTAAGTCGCCACATTTGGAAATGGGCTCGTGGGCGCTGGGATGAACCGGGAGGGCACGTGCTTCATCGAATTCCTGGAAGGATAAACATAAAATACGGGTGAAGCAGGGTGCTGGAAATAAGGTAGCCCTGAAATTCTGAAATTTCCCTGGAGCATAGTTGGTGTAGAAGTTAGATCTGGGACACAGAAGAAGAAGAAGAAGAAGAAGAAGAGGAAGAGGAAGAGGAAGAGGAAGAGGAAGAGGAAGAGGAAGAGGAAGAGGAAGAGGAAGAGGAAGAGGAAGAGGAAGAAGAGGAAGAGGAAGAGGAAGAGGAGGAAGAGGAGGAAGAAGAGGAGGAAGAAGAGGAGGAAGAAGAGGAGGAAGAAGAGGAGGAAGAAGAAGAAGAGGAGGAGGAGGAGGAAGAAGAAGAAGAAGAGGAGGAGGAGGAGGAGGAGGAGTTTGGATTGATATCCCCCCTTTCTCTCCTGCAGGAGACTCAAAGGAGCTTACAATCTCCTTGCCCTTCCTCCCTCACAACAAACACCCTGTGAGGTGGGTGGGGCTGAGAGAGCTCAGAAGAGCTGTGACTAGCCCAAGGTCACCCAGCTGGCGCGTGTGGGAGTGTACAGGCTAATCTGAATTCCCCAGATAAGCCTCCACAGCTCAGGCGGCAGAGCTGGGAATCAAACCCGGTTCCTCCAGATTAGATACATGAGCTCTTAACCTCCTACGCCACTGCTGCTCCTCTAGGTTTGTGCCCTATTAGTTCCCGTAAGGGAGGAAAAAGACAGGTGCCCGTATCGTCTATCTTCTTCCATATACCACCACTAATACAATCTGAGGGGGCCTATTTCTATTGGGGAAACAACGCACGAGAAAAAGGGTGTCTTCTCATGGATCTGAGCCACCCTTCCTCACCCTCGGAGGCCTTTCAACATCACAAAGGAAAAAGACACAACCACGCTGCTGTCCCACAACATGTAATTTGAGCCTGATGCTCAACACCGCTGAACCCTGAGCATCGCCCGTTCTGCAATTTCCATAATCCCAGTCATACTACATTGCTTTTTACATGTTTCATCGTATTGACTGCATTGGTTCAGACTGTGTTATCTGCTCTGAGTCCCAGTGAGGCCCTTTCCACACAGACCGATAAAGCGGGGGAGAGGCAGGTTACATGAACACACCCTTGCCCCGGCCCGTGGACAGCCAGTATGTTGGCTGGGCGCACACCTTCGCACAAAAGCCCATCTTTTTTTCTTCCTTGCCTGCCTTTTTTCCCCTTCCCTGCCTGCCTGCGAAGCGCCCCCTCGGCCATGATATGGCCCGTTTCCCCTGCCTGGCTCTGTAGATGCGATTCTTGAAAAACCCGGGTTGGGGGGGAAACGTGGAACGGATCTCCGTTAGGATCGGGATCCGTGCAAAGTCCCCCCCAACCCGGGTTTTTTAGTGGCATTATCCCGGTTTAATTGGCCTGTGTGGAAAGGGCCTGAGAAAGGCAGAATATCAGTAAAGTAAATAAATAATCTTTAGCCACTGCTTTTGAAAAGATGCCAATATTGGGGAAACTGTCTCTGCTCCTTGGGATTGTCCATGGTGAGAGTCATGGGCAGTGACATCCTACAAGAGCAAAATCTGTGACTAGGAACACCTTCAAGACTAACAAGATTTCCCCAGGTACAAGCTTTTGGGACATAAGAACATAAGAACAAACCAGCTGGATCAGACCAGAGTCCAACTAGTCCAGCTCTCTGCTGCTTGCAGTGGCCCACCAGGTGCCTTTGGGAGCTCACATGCAGAACATAAGAAAGAGCCTGCTGGATCAGACCAGAGTCCATCTAGTCCAGCTCTCTGCTACTCGCAGTGGCCCACCAGGTGCCTTTGGGAGCTCACATGCAGAACATAAGAAAGAGCCTGCTGGATCAGACCAGAGTCCATCTAGTCCAGCTCTCTGCTACTCGCAGTGGCCCACCAGGTGCCTTTGGGAGCTCACCTGCAGGATGTGAAAGCAATGGCCTTCTGCTGCTGCTGCTGCTCCTGAGCACCTGGTCTGCTAAGGCATTTGCAATCTGAGATCAAGGAGGATCAAGATTGGTAGCCAGAGATCGACTTCTCCTCCATAAATCTGTCCAAGCCCTTTTTAAAGCTAAAGTCGAAGCTCCCTTCACCAGATACAAAGCGTTGACTCTCGAAAGCTTATACCTCGGAAAATCACTTTGGTCCGTGATGTGCTCGTGGACTCAAACTTTGTTCTTCCACCGCAGTTCAAATTGGCTACCAAACTTGCCCTGTGTGTGGCAGAACCCCTCTCACACCATTAGATCACAACCTGAGAGGACTAGCTTGATTTTTTGCATTCCCTTCCCCAGATACGAAGTTTCGGCTTTTGAAAGCTTATACCCTGAAAAATCTTGTTGGCCCTTAAATTGCTAGCGGTCTCAAACTTTGCTTTTCTATCGCAGTCCCGCGTGGTTACCAAACTTGTCCCACAAGTGACCTGTCTGTAGCAGAACCCCTATCGTATCATTAAATACGAGCAGCAGTGGCGTAGGAGGTTAAGTGCTTGTGTATCTATAGGAGTGTATCCATAGGAGTGTATCCATGGGAGCAGCAGTGGCGTAGGTTAAGAGCTTGTGTATCTCATCTGGAGGAACCGGGTTTGATTCTCCGCTCTGCCGCCTGAGCTGTGGAGGCTTATCTGGGGCAAGGAGATTGTAAGCCCCTTTGAGTCTCCTGCAGGAGAGAAAGGGGGGATATAAATCCAAACTCTTCTTCTTCTTCTTCTAAATCACAACCTGAGAGTCCTGCTTGATGCCTTGCATTTTGCGGGGGTGGTATTCTGCATTACAGCATCAGGACAAGTTATACATACACCCACCCGCCCTTCCGTTTTACGTCAGAGATTGTAAAGATTTCCTTCCTCGAAAGGACACTGTCCGGTTAAGCCCTTCTGCCACCTTGCCAAACATTTATTTAGATTATACAACCCTGTGGGGCGGGAAGGGGGTCAGTGCTCGAAGGAGGAGGGAAACTACAGGTGCTCAGTTTACTAATTCCTGGGTGTGTTCTGTTTTCCGTTCAAAGGTGCTTTTTAATCTCAGGCGAGAACGGGTTGCTATAGAGATCACTCCTTTCTATTTAAACATGAGCATGTGATGTACGAGAACAGGGCATACAGCGAGGAAAAGAAACCAGGCCGAACAGCTTACAAGCCGCCCGGCTCATCTGCAGTATAGCCAGCTTATCCTGTAGTCTGCCTGGTGCCGGACAGCCAACCAATGTCTGACATACACATGCGCAACTTTTTTACAATTTCAAGAATGCAGCAAAATGAAAAGGTGTATCACCTTCATACATGGTTTTAGTCCACAATCCAGAAAGGAGAGGTGAATTAAGCTTCTCCGTAAGGCAGTGATGGCGAACCTTTTCGAGACCGAGTGCCCAAATTGCAACCTAAAACCCACTTATTTATCGCAAAGTGCCAACATGGCAACTTAACCTGAATACTGAGGTTTTAGTTTAGAAAAAACGGGTGGCTCCAAGGCATGCGTTACTCAGAAGTAAGCTTGGTGGTAGTCGGTGGCTTTGCTTTGAAGCAACCATGGAACTCTTCCAATGGGTGAATCATGACCCTAGGAGGGTTTACTCAGAAGCAAGCCCCATTGCCAGCATCCGAGCTTACTCCCAGGTAAAGGATCATGCTTTAGTTCTTTGCATGAAAATCAGTGGGGTTTAACAGTGCTTAACAGGGTTACCTACACTGCTTCCACAAAACTAGGTCTTAGGTTTAATGCTAATAAGTGAGCCCAGCGGCCCAGGTTAGCCTAGACGTGTGAGGGGGGCACTTTGCGCATGCCCACAGAGAGGGCTCTGAGTGCCACCTCTGGCACCCGTGCCAGAGGTTCACCACCACTGCCGTAAGGTGTCACCAGTGCTTGACAGAAATGGGTGGCTCTAATTAGTTAAGTTCCTTTGGCCCCAGTGGGACGTTACATTGGCTCTTTTCGCAAAAACAAAACAGAACGTTTTGAGGCAGGAAATAAAACATTTCCTCCACGGAGTTCTGCATGGTTTTCAGCCCAAAACGTTTTATTTCCTGCCTGAAAACGTTTTATTTGCGTGCTGTTCCCAAGCGATTCTTTTTAAAAAATGATTTTCTGGAAACAATTCTCTTGCAGAAGTGTTTTCACTCGCTGTGCAGATCTCTTGAAAACGTTTCCCACGCCGCTCTGCAGTCCCTGGACTTCCTTGCAGGTGCAATTTTCTGAGCTCACACTGGCTGTCTCGTGTGGTGTTTATGTCAGTTTTTAAGAAGAAGAAGAAGAAGAAGAAGAGGAAGAGGAAGAGGAAGAGGAGGAGGAGGAGGAGGAGGAGGAGGAGGAGGAGGAGGAGGAGTTTGGATTTATATCCCCCCTTTCTCTCCTGCAGGAGACTCAAAGGGGCTGACAATCTCCTTGCCCTTCCCCCCTCACAACAAACACCCAGTGAGGTGGGTGGGGCTGAGAGAACTCCGAGAAGCTATGACTAGCCCAAGGTCACCCAGCTGGCGTGTGTGGGAGTGTACAGGCTAATCTGAATTCCCCAGATAAGCCTCCACAGCTCAGGCGGCAGAGCGGGGAATCAAACCCGGTTCCTCCAGATTAGATACACGAGCTCTTAACCTCCTACACCACTGCTGAAATATTATTTCAGGGTTTTTTGTCCATGTAGCTATACAGATGTGACCAGTGGTGGGATTCAGCAGGTTCGCACCGCTTCGGCAGAACCGGTTGTTAAAATGGTGCTTGTGAACAACCGGTTGTTAAATTATTTGAATCCCACCGCTGGACATGACCCTTAGAGAATCACAGCATGAGGCTTTGAAGCCTTGTAGCATCAGATCCAATGTTGTGATGGTTTATACTGATGCAGTCACCCTCCCTGTGTATATGCTCTCAAGTCGCAGCCGACTCATGGGGACCCCATGAGGTTTTCAAGGCAACAGAGGTGGTTTGCCTTTGCCTTCCTCCGTGTAACCACCTTGGAATTCCTTGGTGGTCTCCCGTCCAAATATTAACCAGGGCCAATTTTACTTAACTTTTGAGATCTGATGAGGTCAGACTAGACTGGAGCTTCTAACTCAGGGTAGTAATCCTTTGGTTTCACAGTGGCTGATTCCACACAGCAAATGTACAGTGGGTTGCAGTCGTTATAAAGGAAGCCGTTTTCCTTTTTCCCATGCACATGAGTGCCATGCAGGCAGCAATTGAAGCCCACGGGAACAATCCGGGTTCCTTTCACACTTTCGCATGGACATGCTTCTCTCTCTTTTTTATTTCCAGCAACACATGTATAGCTATGCAGGCATGTGGAAATGAACCCCCACAGCCCTACCAATTGTCCCACGATACGATTGGCTGCACCTGTGTAGCTATGCAGATGAGAAGGGAGAGTTTTGGATTTATATCCCCCCCTTTCTCTCCTGTAAGGAGACTCAAAGGGGCTTACAACCTCCTTTCCCTTCCCCCCCCCTCACAACAAACATCCTGGCATAGGAGGTTAAGAGCTCATGTATCTAATCTGGAGGAACCGGGTTTGATTCCCAGCTCTGCCGCCTGAGCTGTGGAGGCTTTTCTAGGGAATTCAGATTAGCCTGTACACTCCCACACACGCCAGCTGGGTGACCTTGGGCTAGTCACAGTTCTTCGGAGCTCTCTCAGCCCCACCCACCTCACAGGGTGTTTGTTGTGAGGGGGGAAGGGCAAGGAGATTGTAAGCCCCTTTGAGTCTCCTGCAGGAGAGGAAGGGGGGATATAAACCCAAACTCGTCTTCTTCTTCCTGTGAGTTAGGTGGGGCTGAGAGAGCTCCGAAGAACTGTGACTAGCCCAAGGTTACCCAGCTGGCATGTGTTGGAATGCACAAGCTAATCTGGATCTCCAGATAAGCCTCCACAGCTCAAGTGGCAGAGCGGGGAATCAAACCCAGTTCTTCAGATTAGAGTGCACCTGCTCTTAACCACGACACCACGCTGGCTCTCCTGAGCAACCTGCGCAATAAAAAAAATATGGGGCCTCCCTGCAATAGCAGGCCAATGACAGGCAGATTCTCCCTGACCGTGGATGGCACGGTGGAAGGGAGGGAAATAGAGCACCTGCCGTCTGATCGTTCACACAGGAGCGGCTCCAGCCTGGGATTTTTCAAAATGGTTGCTGGTTTAGTGATTTTCAAAAAATCCCAGGTTGTGGGAAACAAAACAGGGCAGACTTATTTGGGGGGTGGGACCCGTGTGAAGTCGCCCCCCCCCCCAAAAAAAAACAGGCTACATAGCGTCCCTCAGCCATGACTTTTGGCCTGGTCGGAATCGACCAGTGTTTGAATCTGAGCTACCTGCACTTCCCTCCCCTGACCACAGTGGTCACAGTGGAGCAAGTGAGCCAGCGGACTTGGCCTGCCCTACAGGGTTCTTGGTTTGGAGTCCCAACACTCTATCCCATCCTATTTTCTCTTTTCTTCCAGCAGAAACGCTTGCCGAACGTCTCATCTAACAAGGGCACGAGCATTAATAGTTCTGTCCTCGAACCAAAGTTCTTTGTTTCGGGTGGCAGGGCGGCGGGGAGACGCTATAAAGGTCAGGTTCTATTGAATGCGGCCTTCGATACACTGCATGTATGATTTTTAGTCTGATTTTTTAAAAATGAGCCGGCTGAAATGAAAAATAAGTATATGGAAGAATGGAAAGAAAGGGAAGGCAATTATGAGCGTGGCCCTGAAAGCAGATTGGAGGCTCTGATGCCAAAGTGCTGTTTTTATTTCTGAACAGGTGGGTGTTTGAATGAAGTCCAGAGATATCAGAATATTTTTAGAACCTCGGAATTCAGCCTTCAACTTCAGTGCAGCTGCAAGAGAACCAACTTGCGGGCGACTGAATGGAATCCGAGCGCACCCGGCAATCTTGTTTCTTTGGTATGTTATTCATATTTCTTTTTTTAAAAAATCCTTGCTTGGGAGTTGCGGGGGGGGGACGGGACAGGGAAGGCTGGCACACAATTGACAGGCCGTGATTCATCCAGGATCGTCTTGTGGATGAGACTGCAGCTGCTTTGAGAAGATTTTCTTTCAAAAAGCCGTCACCTTTCAAGTTGGAATGAAGGGAGGCAGGATTTTAACACAGGGGAAGCGAAATGTGGACAAATCCGAACGCAAGAGCCCCGTTGCTTATGGACATGCTCAGTTCCTAAAGAAGGCCTTTGTGGTCTCTTCCAACTCTATGATTCTAAGGTCCTGGCTGATTTCTGACCTCGTACCTTTGGGACCGCATTACCCCATATGTCCCAGCTCGACCTCTGCGTTCGGCAGAGGCCAACTTACTGGAGGTCCCTGGCCCCTCAATGATGCGGCTGGCCTCCACTCGGGCCAGGGCCTTTATGGCTCTGGCCCCTGCCTGGTGGGACACTCTCCCTCCAGCTGTCTGGGCCCTGTGGGACCTTGGGGATTTCCGCAGGGCCTGCAAGACTGAGTTGTTCCACCGGGCTTTTGGAGAAACCAGCCGCTGAGTGTGCCCCCTCCCCTATACCATGGGGACCCGTTACTGGGATATATGGGTCCTCACTACTATCAGGACCCTCTACCTCTCCCACCCCCCTCCCAGGAGGATTAGGTTTTAAGTAAGAGGCCATCTTAGGACACAACCGTTGTTTTATTACAACTGTGGCAGTCTGTTACGATGTTTTTATCTGTGGTTTTATGCTGTACACCGCCCAGAGCCCTTCAGGGATGGGGCGGTATAATAAATAAATAAATAAACGAACGAACGAACGAACGAACGAACAAATAAATAAGGCTCTCAAAACAACTGATTGTGTACTGTCAAATTCAGGCAAGGACATGATAGGTTTAATGGTCGGCTTCGCGCTGGCTGCAACCCAAAGCTGGCAAATTGGGGTGGGTGTGATCAGTTGCACATTTCCTGCTGAAAGGTTATTAATAAAGAAGAAGAAGTAGTTTGCGTTTATACCCCATCTTTCTCTCCTGCCAGGAGACTCCAGCTGGTTTACAGATTCCTTCCCTTCCATTCCCTACATCAGGGGGAACTGTGACTAGCCCAAAGTCACCAGTGTAGCGGCAGGGAAACAAATCCAGTTCGCCAAATAAGAGTCTGCCACTCACGGGGAGGAGCGGGGAATCAAACCCGGTTGATTCTACGCTGCTACTTCTAACGTGGGGAATCTCTTTATTAGAACGGACAGTTGTTACTCATTAGCAAATATTCAGTACAAATCTAACTCTCTTGACTGAAAACCATAGAGTTTCCTGTGATTCCTAGGACTATCCGTTATCATTCCTGGGTTTTCATGACACTTGCGGCAGCACCTTTTTTCCCCCTCGTGCCACCACTTGGAGCAGCAGTGGCGTAGTGGCTAAGAGCAGGTGCACTCTGATCTGGAGGAACCGGGTTTGATTCTCCGCTCTGCTGCCTGAGTTGTGGAGGCTTATCTGGGGAATTCAGATTAGCCTGTGCACTCCCACACACGCCAGCTGGGTGACCTTGGGCTAGTCACAGCTTCTCGGAGCTCTCTCAGCCCCACCTACCTCACAGGGTGTTTGTTGTGAGGGGGGAAGGGCAAGGAGATTGTCAGCCCCTTTGAGTCTCCTACAGGAGAGAAAGGGGGGATATAAATCCAAACTCTTCTTCTTCTTCTTCTTGGACGGCCAGTGGGCAATGAGGAATTGCTGGTACCCAGAGGCGTGGGGGGAGGGGGGGAATGGTGCCGGGGCAACACCTGCTTCAGCGGAACCCCCTTTCTTGCCCCACTTACCTTAGCCGGTGGGAGCCTGCTGTGGCCCGGGGGGTGCCCGGCAGCCAAGCCAGGCTGCTCCTTCGGCTGGCGGAGGGTTCACTGGCTGAAAGAGCAGCCTAGTGTGGCAGGGTTGAGGGGAGGGGTGGGCGATTCTCCACTGCCCCCCCCCACATGACCAGCTGGCATTGTGCCTGGGGACATACGACCCCACATGTCCCCATGAGCACTCCGCCTCTGCTGGTACCCTCCTCCCCCTCCCCCGTCACATGAGGCCTGGTTACCGTATTCCGAACAGAAGAACAAAATCCATGTCATACCTTTACTGGACCAACCGAATTAAGCACAAAAGATTGATGCAAACTTTTGAGCCTACCAGGACTCTTCATAACGCTTACCCTGTTTCACCAAAAATAAGACATCCCCTGAGAATAAGACGTAGAAGAAGAGTTTGGAAGAGTTTGGATTTATATCCCCCCTTTCTCTCCTGCAGGAGACTCAAAGGGACTGACAATCTCCTTGCCCTTCCCCCCTCACAACAAACACCCTGTGAGGTAGGTGGGGCTGAGAGAGCTCCAAAGAACTGTGACTAGCCCAAGGTCACCCAGCTGGCGTGTGTGGGAGTGTACAGGCTAATCTGAATTCCCCAGATAAGCCTCCACAGCTCAGGCGGCAGAGCTGGGAATCAAACCCGGCTCCTCCAGATTAGATACACGAGCTCTTAACCTCCTACGCCTCTGCTGCTCTCTGTAGTAGAGGTTTTGCTGAAGTGTTAAATATAAAACATCCCTCGAAAGTAAGACGTAGCAAAGTTTCTGTTTGGAAGCATGCCCATCGAACAGAACACCAGAGCATGCAGCTGTGGAGCGGAAAAATAAGACATCCCCTGAAAATAAGACAGAGCGCATCTTTGGGAGCAAAAATTAATATAAGACACTGTCTTATTTTCGGAGAAACATGGTAGTGTTACAAGAAAGGTCAGATTAAGGGAAAGCAAATTTATTGGGACATGGTGTAAAGGTTTGATCTTGCTAGCTTCCTCGGTAAGATGGCAGCAGGCAATAAGTTCAATTCTATTTCTGAAGCGTAGGGTTACAACCTGCTCTCTGGGAAGGTTTGTTCAGCCAGTCTCCATCCTTTGTCCCTTCACAGAAATGCAGCAACCATTTAAAGTCCATCCCCTTTATGACATCAGAGCAACCAGACCAATGGTAACAAGAGCAGCCATGACTCCCTGCCAAAGCCCTGCCCTGGCTTCAAGCTAACTCTGGGACATTAAGAGGTAGGCGGAGAGATCCAAGTGGTGGAGCTAAGAGTAAAGGGGTCAAAGAGACATCTGACAGAAAGGCCCCCAAACATTTTACCCGGGTCACTATTTCTGTGCAACACTTTGAACACAATAACTTATGCGCCACGCATTGTGAAACGGTCTAAAACAATGCTCCCAGCTTTTAGGCTCCGGAGCTGTCGAAAAGCAACATAGCCCTACTCAGTTACCACCACCACAATGTGGTAAATGCAAGAGCAGCTGTCTTTGGGGAGATTCCAGAGAGAATCAAAACACCCTTAAGGGGGGCTCTCGATCTTACCTCCGGGCTCCAGGCCGACGAGCTGTCAGTCGCATCGTTCCCTTCGAAGGCTTGGTTGCTAAAGGCCGTTTCCATTTCCAAGCTGCCTTCGGTTTCTTGCCGGCTGAGATTAGGAGTCGCACCAGCTTCTCTCTCGGGGTCTTTGGGCTGACCAGAGCCCCGACTCTCTGAGGCAGTTCTCGAATCGAAGGAGAGCCGATCATCCTCATGATAAGAGAGGTTGTCTTGGTAACTCAGTTGGCTGAACCCGTCCAGATCTAACACGTTTTAAGGAGAGAAAAATCATGTTGGAGGGATTTACGTTAACTTGTCTGTCATTTTCGGTGAATGTGTTTATGTCTCTTTAACCCACGACAGTGTTGATCTTGGATGTATTCACTAGGCATAGGAGCAGTGGTGGGATTCAGCCGGTTCGCACCGCTTCAGCAGAACCAGTTGTTAAAATGGTGCTTTTAAACAACCAGTCGTCAAATTATTTGAATCCCATCACTGCATAGGAGCCTTCTGAATTCCTACCCTGAAGACTGAATTCACTACAGTGGAACCTCAGTTTTCGTTGGTAATCCGTCCGAAAAGGATCGATGAAAACCGAAACCGATGAAAACCGAGGCAAGCTTTTCCATAGGAATCAATGTAAATCCAATTAATCCATTCTAGGCACTCCAAAGAACATACCAAAAACACATTTTGGGTGAATAAATATAGTGTTTAATGCTGAAAACAGTAACAAACAATAACACTAGGACCAGCTTCAGAGCCAGTGGACCAATGTCACCCCAGAAAGCTGTCTAAAGAGGTCTGTTTCTGACGCCTCTTTAAGATTTGTCTGAAATGGGGCAAGACATTGTCGTTAAACAAGTTGCAGACACGGCCTGCAACAGCTTTGTCTGAGTGATTTTTCTCCACAAACCCCTGCACCTTACTGCAAATCAGTGAAAACCGAGCCAAATTTTTCACTGAAAAAATCGATGAAAACCGAAGGCAATGAAAACCGAAGGCAATGAAAACCGAGGTTCCACTGTACTTTAAAATGATCTATGACAAAATGTGCAAGAATGGCCAAGTTAACTGATCTGGCAAACAAACGGCCGAAACAAGAATTTGATGAGAAATGGAAACTATATTTTATGTACATACTTTATGTGTTGTGCTGAAACAGTTGAACAATGAAGTTTAACTTTGATCAATTTTGAATATTTTCTAGATTAAAAAATTGACGGCAGAACTTTTTTCCCAAGTGAATATGTATGTGTGGTTGTAGTTAATATATTTGGCTATCATATCGTATTTATTTATACGGTCCAAGACCAGGATATAAAAGCGACATAATACATAATACTAAAATAACACTAAAAATAATACAAAACTTTGAAGCAGCATTTACAGGTTTAAAAATATAAATATCATAAGAACATAAGAACATAAGAACGGTCCATTGGTTACTCACCGTGAAGGGACCTTCTGCTGGACGCAGCCTCTGCTACTGGTGATGGCCCACCAGGTGCCTTTGGGAGCTCACATGCAGGAGGTGAAAGCAATGGCCTTCTGCTGCTGCTGCTCCCGATCACCTGGTCTGTTAAGGCATTTGCAATCTCAGATCAAGGAGGATCGAGATTGGTAGCCATAAATCGACTTCTCCTCCATAAATCTGTCCAAGCCCCTTTTAAAGCTATCCAGGTTAGTGGCCATCACCACCTCCTGTGGCAGAATATTCCAAACACCAATCACACGTTGCGTGAAGATTTTATTAGTCCTTTTATTAGTCCTAATTCTTCCCCCCAGCATTTTCAATGTATGCCCCCTGGTTCTAGTATTGTGAGAAAGAGAGAAAAATTTCTCTCTGTCAACATTTTCTACCCCATGCATAATTTTGTAGACTTCAATCATATCCCCCCTCAGCCGCCTCCTCTCCAAACTAAAGAGTCCCAAACGCTGCAGCCTCTCCTCATAGGGAAGGTGCTCCAGTTCCTCAATCATCCTTGTTGCCCTTCTCTGCACTTTTTCTATCTCCTCAATATCCTTTTTGAGATGCGGCGACCAGAACTGGACACAGTACTCCACAGTATATCCTTCTGAAATTACAAGTTACGCAGGTTTTCCTAATTTTCCTCACTATCCAACCAATTTGGCTACACTATATCCCCTGATTCCTACCAGTTAGAATAACTGGAATATATTTGACAATCAGTATAGTATTGGTAACTAAGTAAGGGATAATAAGATTTTTTTTAAAAAAAAGTTTAAATATTGTATTTTATATTTATTGTTATGAGTTGTCTTGCTTTTTTGCATTTTGTTTTCTGTATCCTATTTTTGAGCAGGGGTCTTTGGATGTTCTTATCCAGGGATGTTCTTATCACGGCCTCTATGCCCGGTTGTTGGCCCTCCAGAGGAACTAGTTGGCCACTGTTGTGAGACAGGATGCTGGACTAGATGGGCCACTGCTCTGATCCAGCAGGGCTATTCTGATGTTCTTATGAAAGGCCTTGGCCTCTATGCCCTGTTGTTGGCCTTCCAGAGGAACTGGTTGGCCACTGTGTGAGACAGGATGCTGGACTAGAAGGACCACTGGTCCACTGGATGCTGGACCAGGAGGGCTCTTTTCATGCTCTTATGAAGAGCTCTGTCTTCATACCCTGTTCTTGGACCTATAGAGGAACTTATTGGCCATTGTGTGAGATGAGATGCTAGACTAGATGGGCCACTGGTCTGATCCAGCAGGGATGTTCTGATGTTCTTATGAAGGCCTCGGCCTCTATGCCCTGTTGTTGCCCCTCCAGAGGAACTAGTTGGCCGCTGTGTGAGATGCGATGCTGGACTAGATGGACCACTGGTCTGATCCAGCAGGGCTATTCAGATGTTCTAATGAAGGCCTTGGCCTCTATGCCCTGTTGTTGGCCTTCCAGAGGAACTAGTTGGCCACTGTGTGAGACACGATATTGGACTAGATGGACCACTGCTCTGATCCAGCAGGCTCTTCTTAACGTTCGTACGAGCATTATCAAAACGTTCTTACGAGCATTACCGACATTCACCAACCAAGGTCACAATTTCATTTCGATGTACTGTAGGGACGGCCGTGGGCTTCCCAAATCAGTGTGCACAGGACTGCAAACTGTATCGCTCAGTTCCACAGATTTTCAGCTGCGCTCAGTGGGAGTCATCTACATAACAGATTGTAGCTCTAAAATTAATGCGCTTGTGTTTGACATACATTTGGAACACAAGGACATCCATCAGAGCCGTGGGAAGAAAGTCAGGATTTTTCAAAAATGTTTAAAATAAATAAATAAATGAAATGTCACGGGCTTTTAGAATAGAAGTGCTTCTCTGCAGAGAAATGAAATTATACACCTCCCACGCATACCCCCAGGGTTTTTACGGATTTGGGCTTCAGCCAGGATATCATTTAAACTTTGAAAAATGTAACAAGACTATTGAGAAATACAGTTTGAGGTTTTTTTTACTGGAGCCGAATAATGTGTAGACCTGTGACTTTGAAACCGTGCTCTGGAGCATCACAGGGGACCTCTGAAGCTGGTCAGTCAGGGGATCCCTGAATGAGGAAATGGCAGGCAAACCTTCCGGAAAGTTCTTCCCTTGCTGCAGGTAGACACAGGGGAAAACCAGGTGTGTTCAAGAGCACACGGCCAAGTCTGAAAGTAGGGTTGCTGTCAGGTCTGGGGAAACACGTTCTGTCCCTTTAACAGAAATTTAACATGTGGAAATGGACAGGAAGCTTTCCATAGATAAGATCACATGAAGTCTCTGTTAAAGGGACAGGACTTTTTTTTTGGCCAGGCAGCAGGTAACCTCACCTGCCAGTACTCTCTATATATCAGTGGTGGCGAACCTATGGCACGGGCACCAGAGACGGAACGCAGAGCCCGCTCTGTGGGCACATGCAAACAGAATCCCCCCCCCCCACACATAATAATAATAATATCTAGGGCTGGCTTGGGTCAATGGCAATTTGGGCTTGATTTCATTAGCATTAAAACCTAGTTTTGGGGAAGCAGTGTAGGTAACCCTGTTAAGTGCCAAGCAACCCCCACTGGTTTTCATGCTAAGAACTAAAGCAATCCTTTCGCCTGGGAGTAAGCTTCTGGTTGCTGGCAATGGGGCTTCTGCTTCTGAGAGTAAACCTCCTAGGGATCGTGATTCACCCATTGGAAGAGTTGCACGGTTGCTTCAAATCAAAGCTACCAACTACCACCAAGCTTACTCCCGAGTAACACACACCTCGGAGCCAACCGTTTTTTCCCAAACTAAAACCTCAGTATTCAGGTTAAGTTGCCGTGTTGGCACTTTGCGATATATGTGGGTTTTGGGTTGCAATTTGGGCACTCGGTCTCGAAAAGGTACGCCACCAACCGGGCTATATATAGGCAAACTTAATCTTCTTCAAGATGATGTTGTAGAAGCCTTCGAAGCCGTGTGGTCATGGTCTAGTAGTTTTTGCTCCTATCTTCAGAGATATGTCGTGGTAAGATGTTTCTCTTCATGGCATAGTATCTTAAACACATCTTACCTTGATCTGCCTCTGAAGATGCCAGCCACACATGCAGGCAAAACGTTAGGACCAAAAACAACCAGACCACGGCCACACAGCCTGGAAAACCCACAACAGCCAGTTGATTCCAGCTTTGATGATACATTAATCTGCACTGATGGACACTTCACAGAATCTTTTGCAAGCGATAAGGAAGGGTTTCTAGGCAGGTAAATTTTTTGTATGGTTATTAGCATCTTAGGTGAGTTTCAGCAAGAGATGTACAGACAACAGCAGAATCCTTGTGGTGAATTCCTTCCCGGATGGCTATGCTCATCTAGTAGAGATCTCTAACGCAGAATGTATACGCATCACTGAAAGATGCATGCATACACTAGGGCTCTGGATTTCGGGGAAGGTGTAATCATTAGAACTTGAATTCTTCAACCTGCACGCCAGGTATTATTTGCATATGTCTACAAATAATGGAATTCAGTCCGGGTTCGGTTGTCGATTCTCCAGTGCCACCACTTCGCTTACATCGGATGAAGCTCGATAGTACCTTCGCATTCCGATCCCTCCGTACTGTATTCCTCGTGGTTCGACAGCAAGCGGTTGAATTTGGGCCTGCGGTCGGAACCCGCTTGGGTCCCTTTTTCTGAAACTCCCGACCGAAAGCTCTGGGAACGCGAGACGGAGATCTCGAACTGCTTGATCATCTCGTCGTCGCTGTCGGAAGACGTCGTGAGATCCTCGTCCTCCCCGTAACTGTGCACTGGGAGAAAAGAACACACACGAGTAGGCTTTTGACAGCCACAAAATTCAGAGAGAATGTGGATTTCACCCCTTGTCATGTAAGGAAACAGACACAAAGAAAAATGGAGCGCGAGGCAGAAAACGGTGCTATAGATCCTAACAACTCCAGATCAAGAAAGTTAGGTACAAAAGGCTGGGCAAGATTTCTCTCTTTTCCTAAGCTTCCATAGGAGCGACGTTATGGAGTATACTCCAGATGTTATGGATTCAATTCTATCGTAGCCCCCTGCCAGCATGGTCAATTGGCCATGCTGGCAGGGGCTGATGGAAATTGTAGTCCATAACATCTGGAGTGCCAAAGGTTCGTCACCGCTGCCTGAGCCATTGCTTGAGATAGGGCTGTTTTGGACACATTCATATTTTCCCAATTCATCTCCAGTGAATGTCAAATTCGCTCCCCCTTCTCCCCTTGACCTTCCATGCTCTTGTTAGGGATCTTTGGTTGAATCAGCACAAATTACTCATTTATCCCTTTTCCCCTCATTCACTTCACTTCTTTTGATGCTGGAGTTTTTTGGAGCCATAAACAAGACTTGTCATTTGGCACTGTTTCACATTTGTTAGGTTTCCTTGTTGTTATAATTTAAGTAGCTGAAATATCTACCAGATGACTAAAACTTTATTGATAAGTACCAACATCCACCCTGTTTCCCCGAATATAAGACATCCCCTAAAAATAAGACATAGTAGAGGTTTTGCTGAAGTGCAAAATATAAGCCATCTCCTGAAAGTAAGACATAGCAAAGTTTTTGTTTGGAAGCATGCCTGATGAACAGAACACAGAAAAATAAGACATCCCCTGAAAATAAGACATAGTAGAGGTTTTGCTGAAGTGCAAAATATAAGGCATCCCCCGAAAGTAAGACATTTCAAAGTTTTTGTTTGGAAGCATGCCTGACTAACAGACTACAGAAAAATAAGACATCCCCTGAAAATAAGACATAGCGCATCTTTGGGAGCAAAAATTTACATAAGACACTGTCTTATATTCGGGGAAACACGGCATTAATTTTCCAATCCTGAAAGGTCCAGGCAGATATAATAGGGTAAAAAAACCCAGAATTCAAAGCATGTTTCTCCCACCATACGACTACGCATAGGCTCATCTTAACAATTGAAACGACAGCCATTCACATCATAGAATCACATTCTGGCTCAGTCTTACCCTGTGCACCAAGTTTCAAGCGGGCAGACCACTTTTAAAAACTCATTTGCTGCATTATTAAAGATGCAAATACTGTTCAGAAGAGGGAGAGGGAATTCCTGGTGACATCAGAGAAGGCCAGCCAATCAGCACAAAGTTTTGCCACAAACCAGCAGAACATCCCGCCTCTCCCAAGAGTTTAACTCAAGAAAAAAATACGTATGAAAGGGACATAGAAGAGAAGAAGAAGAGTTTGGATTTATATCTCCCCTTTCTCTCCTGTAGGAGACTCAAAGGGGCTTACAATCTCCTTGCCCTTCCCCCCCTCACAACAAACACCCTGTGAGGTGGATGGGGCTGAGAGAGCTCCGAAAAGCTGTGACTAGCCCAAGGTCACCCAGCTGGCGTGTGTGGGAGTGCACAGGCTAATCTGAATTCCCCAGATAAGCCTCCAAAACTCAAGCGGCAGAGCTGGGAATCAAACCCGGTTCCTCCAGATCAGAATGCACCTGCTCTTAGCCACTGCTCTTAGCCACCACGCCACTGCTGCTCCCATACGTAGCTTCTTATTAGTCTATTTACATCAGTGACGGCAGTCTTCTTTTCCTGTGCTTACAGCGGATGTAACAAAAGGTATAAAAGTCCAATAACATAGAATAAAATTATTACACGCCCCTAAGCCGGCCAGCCCAAACCACAATTTCAGCAGGAGGGCAACATTCACAGGAAAGTTATATTTAAGATTCTCTCATTAACAAGTAGTGAAAATCGGGATCTTTTCTATAACTCAAACTGAATAAAACAATGCTAATCAACTCGGCTTTAGCCCACTTTTTTTAACCTAAAAGGAATTCGAGTCTTTGACCTGCAGAACAAAGTGTCACTCGGCCATCTGAGGAGTGAACCAGTGAATTGGTCAGAGATGAGGGGCTGGATCCTGTGGATGCTTCTCCCGGAAGAAGAAGCCGTGACTTAATGCGAGACAATCCTGTCCAGGAGTCCCCAACCTTGCAGAGATTGGGGTGTTGTGTGGTTTCCGGGCTGTATGGCCATGTTCTAGTAGCATTTTCTCCTGACGTTTCGCCTGCATCTGTGGCTGGCATCTTCAGAGGACCCTTGCAAGTATTTGATGAGATAATGCAAGTGGATATTTGAATGACGTAGCACTGATGAAGGCATCCAAAAGGCTGCATATACGCGTGCAGCTTCTGCAAATTCTCCGTTGTTGAGATAAGGCTCCTTTAATTGCTACAAGGGGAATGTCTCCGGAGGGAGAATACAGATTTGCTCGAGATGCGGATATGATGAACATATACATGTCCTGAGAGCAGCAAATTGATCATAGACTCAAAAGAATAAGAATTGCACATGGGATGTAAGATATACAGCGAATGGAAATAACAATAAGACTGTATCCTTTAATACGATGAACGGCACAGCCTTGCGCTGATCATTACAATCGTTTGACTTCTCCCAGAGACTTACCTGTCATTTAAGTGTATTAGCACTCAGTATTGTATATTGTATGTGTATGCTTATATGTATCAAAATCGTATAGAATATAGCCGCAGAGAAGCATATGTGCGTCACGTGCTTCTTTCGGTCCTTATTCCCCAGTTCTTAAAGGGCGCACGTACTTTCATTCATTATTCTGACCCTCTGAAGATGCCAGCCACAGATGCAGGTGAAACGTCAGGAGAGAATGTTGCTAGAACACGGCCGTACAGCCCGGAAACCACACAGCACCCCAGTGATTCTGGCCGTGAAAGCTTTCGATAACACTTGCAGAAATGGTTACTAGTTTTGAAATGTAAGAAAAAGTGCTAGGTGCTACCACAAAATGGTTGCCGCGGGAGACAGGACAAGTCACAAAATGGCTGCCATAAAATGGAGGGAAGAAGAAAAAGAAGAGCTTGGCTTTATACCTCTCAGCACGGCTTACAAACTCGTTCCCTTCCTCTCCCCACAACAGACACCTGGGGAGACGGGGGGGGGGGGCTGAGAGCAGACACGTACCTGGCCCATATCCCCGGGCACCACTTATTTAATCACGTGGGGAGTGCAAAATCGCCCCCTACGCCCCTCCGGTGCAGAGGCGCCCATGCCCTGCAGCGGAGGCCACAATGCAGAGGGAGCAGAACGAGGTGATTTTGGCCTCGAAGCACAGTTTTAGCGCCCCCAGCCCCAGCGCCCCCCACTCTAAACCAGCATTTTCATGCAATGCGCATCGCCCTATCAAGCACACCCCGGGACTCAAGCCCTCGAGTGGAGATCTGCCTTGGTTTCTGTTTGCACAAATTTCAGCCGTTCGGTTTTGCCGAAAAAATGGTTACAACCACTCCAAATCCCCCTGGCCTGCTGCCAGAATCATTCTCAAGGGTAAGCAATACAAACTAGTAACAACGCTTGACAGCTTGCATGCTCTTTTTCTCTCCCTCTCTTTCTCACTCACACACACACAAAATATATGACACTCCAACTGTTCCTAACACCCACAGCTCGCCTGTTCCCATGAGTTCCCGAAAGGAATGCTTCCTCCTGTTCAGTTTCCCTGACACAGATGGAAGCGAGATTCAAGAATCTCTCTATGTGCGTTCCAGTGGAGGGAGGGGAGATACCGGGTGATGTTATTAGAAGAATATTTGTTCCTTTATAAGGGGAGATGGATGCCAAGTGGAGGCAGGGCGGTTTTCAGAGCCAGGGTTCAACCCGGAAGCGTGCCAGTGCTTTGGGGCTCCTATTCCGGGAAGACACCAAATAGTGGAGCATTTCCTAACTTTCGGTCAGGTCGCCACTGTAACCCTCATGCTCAGAATGGGTTGACCCAGAAAGGGGTGGAGACCCAAAGCAGGAGGAGGCTGCAGAGCTCATGTAGTTTGGAGAAGACAAGGCTACCAGACTCGGACCTTGATTGGTATAAGCCCTTAACACCTTGTTAAGGGTTCTTTTTATGTTTGTAACGGGTGAGAGTTCTCCTGGAAACCTTCATCATGTTGAAGCCTGTTCATCAAGCCCTTGGAGTCTTCAGGAGCCAACCCGCTTGCAAAGAAGAATTGGACTTAGCAGTATCAGTAGACTGTAAATATAAGGACTTGAAAAGGCAACC
The DNA here is from genome assembly GCF_021028975.2 of Sphaerodactylus townsendi. Taxonomy (NCBI): domain Eukaryota; kingdom Metazoa; phylum Chordata; class Lepidosauria; order Squamata; family Sphaerodactylidae; genus Sphaerodactylus; species Sphaerodactylus townsendi. The sequence goes on from NC_059426.1 coordinate 170,620,759, forward strand.
TGAACAGGACCTTGAAGTGTGATGTTAAATGTTGATGTTATATGTTAAGAAAGTAAACCATTTTGTTTTTAAAAATTGCTGTTGCAAACTCATTCCAAGTTCTGCCCCACAGAACCCACAAGCTGAGGTTACACCACAATTTAAGATTGGGCCACAAAGTTTGGGCCACTGAACTTGTCTGATGTGCGAGCCAGTGCGGTTATAGCAGCGGGAGTGTGAGACTCGGACCTGAGTTCGAAACCTAGTCAGGCAGTGAAACCTGCCAGCAATGCAATTCTAAGCAGAGCTTCTTCAGGCAAAGGACGTTGAAACTAACAGGCTTAGACTAGATTAATTGTGCATTGGATTTAACTGTGCATCAGGTGGGCCCAGTGATTCTCTCTGAGCCAAATCGATTTCACAGAATTCTGGCAAAGGTAACGTGAGGAGGAGCATCATATACACACTGTTGTAAATTCTGCAGAGTAAGGATCTGGGCCCCTCCCCCCATAACTGTCTTCCACCATCTTGTGAAGTCTTCTGTTTCATAGCAATAACCTCACTGACCCTCCTCCTTGTTTGCTTTTGATTGATGGTTTTATTTAAATCTACTGTTTTAAAACGTTGGCTTTTATAGTCTTCACAGTCTAGTGGTAAAGACCAGGTGAACTCTAATCTGGAGAACTGGGTTCGATTCCCCACTCCTCCACGTGAGTGGCAGAGGCTTATCTGGTGAACCAGATGTGTTTGCGCACTCCTGCATTCCTGCTGGGGGACGTTGGGCTAGTGACAGTTCTCTCTGAACTCTCTCAGCCCCACCTACCTCACAAGCAGTGGTGGGATTCAAATAATTTAACAACCGGTTCCGGTGGTGAGATTAGAATAATTTAACAGCTGGTTGTTTACAAGCCCCATTTTAACAACCGGTTCTGCCAAAGTGGTGCGAACCTGCTGAATCCCACCTCTGCTCACGAGGTATCTGTTGTGGGGAGGGAAAGGGAAAGGAGTTTGTAAGCCCCTTCGAGTCTCTTCACAGGGAAAAATGGCAGGGAATAAATCCAAACTTTTCTTCTTGTTTTTATTATTCACCGCTCTGAGAGCCCGAATTGAGCAGAAAAAAAACAGCATACCAATATGGTAAATAAAATGAAATAAATAACAATATGCATGACGTTGCTTTATACTGAATCAAATCATCAGTCTACCAAGGTAAGTCTTGCCTATTCGCTGGCAGGTGCATTCCACAGATTCAGGTAGATCTTTCACATTATTTACTCAGCTCAGGATTTAACCTTCTGTTTGCAAGCTAGAAATTCTGCCACTGAGCCACAGACCCTCTGCTTTCAGTACCAATTAGCACTTGTTTTGTCTTCACTTTCTCATGAGATATTTTAACATGACATTATAAACCCACAGGTTCCAGCTAAATGCAGATGACACGCAGCTCGTTCTGTTGATGGAGGGGGGAGCAGCCGCCGCCCCTGTGGCTCTACAGCACTGTTTGGAGGCGGTCGCTGGTTGGTTGCGGCAGAGCAGGTTAAAACTGAATCCGTCGAAGACGGAGATCCTCTGGTTTGCCGTAAGGGTCTTTCCATGTCACTGGTGGGAGGGGCCACTTTGCTTCGACCCTCCGGCCCGCAAGTCTGGGGTCCACCTGATTCGCTTCTGTCAATGGAGACCCAGGGTGGGCTCCATGCTACAACCCGGCTGCTTTTTCCACTGCCAGGCCCGGGCGGCTGGCCTTCCTGCCGGACTCCAGCCACTGTGATCCATGCAACGGTCATCTCCAGATTAGCTATTGTAACTGCTCTTACGCTGGCCTTGCGCTTGATCCGGAGACTAAAACTGGTCCAGCATGCAGCGCTGGCCTGCTTGCAGGTAGCGCCACCTGGCAGCATATTCAACCTATACTGTGCCAGCCAAAATGTCTCCGGTGGAATTGATCATCTTCGGTGTTGGTATTGACCTTTAAGGTCTCTACGCTGCCTGGGACCATCGTGATCTTCGACCGTGATCACCCCATACGCCCCTGCACGGCTCTCCATCGGTTGAGGCCAATTTACTCAGGTACCTCTAACCGATGATACCGTTGGTTTCACGCTGGCCAGAGCTCCTTTACGGCTCTGGCCCCGCCTGCGGGAACACTCTTCCTCCAGTTAACCGTTCCGCGGACCTGCGAGTCTCCGCAGGGCCCAAGACGGAGTTGTTCCGCCGGCCTTTGAGGAACCGCCGCTGATGGTGCCCCATTGCCCGGCCCCGGCCAATCTGGCCAATTGTCATCTCAGATCAGCCATCCCCTCTTTAGAGAGGGAGGGAATTTTAGATTAGAATGTCGGACGCCTTTCTCCCTAAAAAAAAGGGAAGGGAATTACAACAGTAGATCACTGAACGCCATTTATTTACCGTAATTTCATTACATATTTACCAGGAACGCTGTTGGTTATCGCTGCTTTAAATGTTTTAACTGCCCATATTGTTTCATTTCTTAAGGTACAATCACTTCCCAGATTCCTCCGGGATGGGGCGGCATAAAAAGCTTGCGCAAAAAAATAAATAAATAAATAAATAAATAAATAAATAAATAAATAAATGATTTGCACAGAGAAAGTCAGAGGCAGAGGTGGGATCCAGCAGGTTCTCACAGGTTCCCGAGAGTAGGTTACTAATTATTTGCGTGTGCTGAGAGGGGGTTACTAATTGGTGATTTTGCCACGTGATTTTTGCCTTAGTTATGCCCCTCCTCTCAGCAGTAGCGCGCAGAACTTGAAGCAGTCTAGCAGGAGGTGCACCGGCGTGCGTGGCAGCCTGCGCCTGCGTGCATTCGTTTCCCACCCAAGGACCGGCGCAGCGGCTGCATCCTTGCCACAGCCCAGCCCAGGAATGCCCCGCCCCTGGAATGCCCGGCCACGCCCCTGTCATGCCCCACCCAGCCCCACTGGCGCTACGCCACAGTTTGAATCCCACCACCATGGGAACCTGTTACTAAATTTTTTGGATCCCACTACTGGTCAGAGGTCGCTGAAATGCCCAGTCAAAGGATGATGGTCTATCTTTGGCTGATACCCAGAGAAGCAGCTGTGAAAATGGACAATAGTTTGCACAAGTCAGCAACGTGTCTTCATTTCTTTAGCTTTATAGGCTGCTTCAGCCAGAAGCGGCATCATAGCTACAATGTCACTCAAGGACCTGGGCAGAAGAGTTCGGGCTCATACCCCACCTTTCTCTCCTGTAAGGAGACTCAATGGGGTCAACAAACTCCTTTCCCTTCCTTTCTCCACAAAAGACCCCTTGTGAGGTAGGTGGGGCTAAGAGAGTTCTGAGAGAACTGTGACCGGCCCAAGGTCACCCAGCAGGCTTCATGCGCAGGAGCAGGGAAACAAATCCAGTTCACCAGATAAGAGTCTGCTGCTAATGTGGAGAAGTGGGGAATCCAACCCATTCTCCAGATTTGAGTCCACTGTTCTTAACCACTATACCATAGTGCAGTGATGGTGAACCTTTTTGAGACCGAGTGCCCAAACTGCAACCCAAAACCCACTTATTTATCGCAAAGTGCCAACACGGCAGTTTAACCTGAATACTGAGGTTTTAGTTTAGAAAAAACGGTTGGCTCTGAGGCGTGCGCTACTCAGGAGTGAGCTCGGTGGTAGTCGGTGGCTTTGCTTTGAAGCAACCGTGCAACTCTTCCAAAGAGTGAATCACGACCCTAGGAGGGTTTACTCAGAAGCAAGCCCCATTGCCAGCAACCGAGCTTACTCCCAGGTAAAGGATCGCGCTTTAGTTCTTTGCATGAAAATCAGTGGGGTTTAACAGTGCTTAACAGGGTTACCTACACTGCTTCTGCAAAACTAGGTGTTAGGTTTAATGCTAATAATCGAGCCCAGCGGCCCAGGCCAGCCTAAATGAGTGGGGAGGGGGGACTCTGTTTGCACATGCCCACAGAGAGGGCTCTGAGTGCCACCTCTGGCACCCGTGCCATAGGTTCGCCACCACTGCCATAGTGGGAGGCAAGAGATCAAACCCTTGCTGTGCCATGAAGCTCAATGGAGAAAGTTAGGCTAGTGATACACCCTAAACCTAACTCACCTCACCGGACTGTTGTGACATTTCAGTGGAAAAGTCAGAGAACGATCAGGGCAGCCTTAAGTTCCGTGAGGGAAAGTGATGATAAAAATGCAATAAAAAGATATACTGCAACTGTGTGTGGATGTATCCCTCTCAGCTGCCCTACTCCTCTGGCAGTGTTAAAGTAGTTACAATAGTAATCATTTGATGGATGACTAAAAACTAGTACTGACCAAGGTCATCAGGTCAAGCATTTGGCAGAGTTTCAAAATGGCGTCTACCCACCCACACTGGCACCCTAAGCATTCCTCTTGATTCCCCAATCCTCCACCTGAGTGGCAGAAGCTTGTCTGGTGAACCGTATGTGTTTCCGCACTCCGACGTTCCTGCTGGGTGACCTTGGGCTGGTCACAGTTCTCTCTAAACTCTCTCAGCCCCACCTACCTCACCAGGTGTCTGTTTTGGGGAGAGGAAGGGAAAGGAGCTTGAGTCTTTTTACAGGAGAGAAAGGTGGGGTATAAATCCAAATTATTATTATTATTCTGATTCCCAGTTTTTGTTTTGTTGTTTGGGAACAGGATTCTGAGCTGCCAGGGAAAGGGGAAGGTGGGAAAATTGTAGCCTAGGGGTAGAAGTGCTTGCTTCTGTGGAGAACCTAGATTCTAGGGCAGGGGTTTGTGCGTGTGCCTGGTTGCGACAGAGGGATTTTGCGGGTGTGCGTGCCGTCAAGTCACAGTTGACATATGGTGACTTATTGCAAATTTAAGACCCTTTAACCACATGTTCTGCCTTTGATCCATTTGTATATTATACCCAAAATTACCGGCCCATTTTATCATCCAGTTTTTCACTCGCTCTTCCACCACTTCAAATTTCTTCCGAAGCTAATGCATTCGGCAATAACATGTTCGTCATTCGTACACTTCTAATTCAGCCTTAGAATATTCAAACCCATGAGATATATTTATGTGTTTTAAATCTTTCGAATAATTGTGCATAATAAGACCAAACGACAAGTATGTCCTTCTACTGCTAAACGTTCTCTTGATTTCATTTTGCATTCCCCTTGAGAAAAACTTCATATAACACGATATGTTAACCACCTATTTTCGAATATAATTTCTCATCTGCCTAAGGCTTCTTGTGATGAAAGCCATAACCGTGTTTTCTGACACAACCTCGGTGTTTATTTGTCCCGTATTCTCAGAACGGTACTTCTAATATAACAATGTTTAAAATCCTTATTGACTTTCTCATACTATAAATAGGCATGCCATCCAAATCTGATATTTTGTCCTTCTAATTCCACCAGTGTATTTCTCAGCAGGACCCAATCTTTCAATCAGACCATGAAAGAGACCACAAAAACATGATTTCAGCTCAGGTAAAAAACAAATCCTCCTCTTTCCTAGGTGGGCTCAAGATATGGAAAAGTGCCTTAATAAATGTGGCCCTCCATATAACATCCATATGATCAAAAATTGGGATCATTTTAAAAGTGAACTTACCCAAAGAATCAAAGATGTATCACGACAGTCTGATCTGGCAAGATATTCAGATTGTCCTCTATACTAGACACAGAAATATATCACTGCCCCTGCTCCTTATTTAACTTATCTGGATAATAAAGATCTAAGGAGAGCTTTAACTCTTGCAAGAAGTGCACATTTACCTTCTGCTGTCTTAGAAGGGAAATATCAAAAGATACCTTATGCTGCAAGGTTATGTTCTTGCTCTCTGAATTCTGTAGAATCTATAGAGAATATGTTATTAAAGTGTCCCCTTTATGAGGAGGCAAGGAAAAATGCCTGTCACATCTACTACACAAAATGACATATTGTTCTGATAAAGTTTGTTGTGAAAAACTATTACAAGATTAGAAGGAGAATACTACTAAATGGATAGCCAAATTCTGTCTATTCGTTATGAAAAAGAAAAAATGATGTGAATATGGTATCCCCCTTAGATATTTTTGTGTTGTTTAGTATTTTTATGCTGTTTGGTGTGTTTACAAAGTATAATGATACTTTGGATGGATAGTGCTGGAATACGGGAGAGAGATCTGCATTCTGGTTTTGTTGTAGATATTTTGGAGATTTGTAATATATTTGGTCATTGACTGTAAAGTCTTCTTCTTCTTCTTTTTAATCTGAGGTTTTTATCCCTTGCCAAACAAAATTTGATATATCCTTCTGTCATTGTTTAAATGAAACATCAGTTGCTAACAAAGGTTTTATTTGAAACAAAGATAACATTCTGGGAAAACATTCCTCTTAATTACCAGAATTCTCCCCAGCAACAATAGCTGAAGCTTATTCCACCTTGACAAATCTTTTTTGACTCCATTTCATGTTTTGACATAATTATTTTGAAATATATACAGTTCATATTTGTCAGTTTAATACTCATATATTCCATCCTTTTTTCAACCTTACATTCATCAGCTCTATTTGATCTTGTACTTCCCATTCTTTTGACAAAACCCTTGTTTTCTGTTTCTTTAATTTTGAAACCTGGTAATCACCAAATTATTTCAGTTTTGACATTAAAAATTCAGCTCCCCTTAAGGGGTTTTCCAAAACCAGCACTAAGTCATCTGAACGCTCTCAATTTATGTGTTTCATTCTTAATGTTTATACCCCCAATCTTCTCATCATGTCTCACACCTCAATACTTCAAGAATTCGAATAAACGAGACAGTAGACAGTGAAAAATCTCGTTCCTTTCTTTATCTCCCACGGTTTACTTAAATCTCCATTAACAATTATTTGTGCTGACTGTGAAGTATAAACAGCTTTCACTCATTTTATAAAATTCTCTCCAAAATCCATATTTTAAAAAATATTAAATGAAGACCAGCTCAAATAATCAAAAGCTTTCTCTGCATCTAGAGTAATCAGAGCTGCTTCTTTTTCATCATGTTTCTCCAAATATTGCAAAATATCCAATACAGTTCTAACATTATTCTTTATTTGTCTTTTGGGCAAAAGTCCAGTGTAATCTTCAAAGAAGAAGAGGAAGAAGAGGAGGAGGAGGAGGAGGAGTTTGGATTTATATCCCCCCTTTCTCTCCTGTAGGAGACTCAAAGGGGCCTACAATCTTCTTGCCCTTCCCCCCTCACAACAAACACCCTGTGAGGTGGGTGGGGCTGAGAGAGCTCTGAAAAGCTGTGACTAGCCCAAGGTCACCCAGCTGGTGTTTGTGGGAGGGCACAGGCTAATCTGAATTCCCCAGATAAGCCTCCACAGCTCAGGCGGTAGAGCTGGGAATCAAACCTGCTCTTAGCCACTACGCCACTGCTGCTTAAGTAAATTCTTGCAAAACTATTTTCAATCATCCAACTAAAATTGTTGCAAATAACCTATAGGCCTTATTCAGTAATACTGGTCTACAGTCTCTTGTCAAAGTCAGGTTTTTCGTCTTTAGGTAGTCATGTTATATTAGCCTCTTTCCATGACTCTGGCAGCGTTCTCCCTTACAAGATGAACGTCACCGTATTTTGAAGATATCATAAAATATTATCTTAAAAACATAATACAATCCTGGTATTGTATTACAGAATTTATTCTATAGACCTTACCAACTTCTATTTCCATATTCTCCTCTGTAATTTCAAAAAAAAAAATCTACCAAAGCTATGATAATCTGGATTAATCTACATCCACTTTTCTTGGGCCCTGCCCTGTAACATTTCCTCACACATATAGAATTTTGTAGGTTACGAAATAAGATTGCCTGTGTATTGTCAAAGGCTTTCATGACCGGACTCAACTGGTTGTTGTGGGCTTTCCAGGCTGTGTGGTTGTGGTCTGGTAAATCTTGTTCCTAACGTTTTGCCTGCATCTGTGGCTGGCATCTTCAGAGGTGTATCACAGAGAGAAGTGTGCTACTGGACACAGTGTGTAACAGACTTCTCTACGTGATACACTTCTAAAGATGCCAGCCACAGATGCAGGGGAAACGTTAGGAACAAGATCTACCAGACCACGGCCACACAACCCGGGAAGCCCACAACAACCAAGAATGCCTATGTTATTATTTGAACAGGTCATGTCATGGTAATGACTGTTGTGGATTTGGTGGACGGTATGGTCATGGTGTGCTAGCTTTTGCTCCTAACGTTTCACTCAAATCCGTGGCTGGCATCTTCAGAGGCCTATCTCAGTGAGATGTGTTTCCCTCCATACCACAGTGTGGAGTGTGCTACAGAATCCACGCTCTACTATGAAGAGAAGCATGTCTCACTGTGACATGCCTCTGAAGAGGCCACACAGCCTAGAAAACCCACAACAGCCAGCTGATTCCAGCCTTGGACAATATAATGGTAATGAGTTTGGAAGCTGCCCCAGGGCCCTACAAACTGGGACAGTGTATTTATTCGTCCAAGAATTTATACTTTGCTTTTCATACAATCATAGAGTTGGAAGAGACCCTAAGGGCCATCAAGTCCAACCCCCTGCCATGCAGGAACACACAAGCAAAGCACTCCTGACAGATGGCCATCCAGCCTCTCTTTAAAAACCTCAAAGGAAGGAGACTCCACCGCACTCCGAGGTAGCTCATTCCACTGTCAAACAGCCCTGACGGTCAGGAAGTTCTTCCTGATGTTGAGGTGGAATCTCTTTCCCTTCACCTTGAACCCGTTACTCCTGGTCCAAGTCTCTGGAGCTGCAGAAAACAAGCTTGCTCCCTCACCAACATGACATTTCTCCCATATCTGTGGATACTGGTCTGCCAGCTGTGGGTTAGGAAATTCCTGGAGATTTGGGAGGGCAGGGTTTGGGAAGGGGAAGGACCTTTGCGGGCTCAATGCCATGGGGACTATCCTCTAAAGCAGTGGTGGCGAACCTTTGGCACTCCAGATGTTATGGACTACAATTGAAAATGATGGGGGAAGAATTAGGACTAATAAAAGGAAACACTTCTTCACGCAACGTGTGATTGGTGTTTGGAATCTGCTGCCACAGGAGGTGGTGATGGCCACTAACCTGGATAGCTTTCAAAGGGGCTTGGACAGATTGATGGAGGAGAAGTCGATCTGTGGCTACCAATCTTGATCTGAGATTGCAAATGCCTTAACAGACCAGGTGCTCAGGAGCAGCAGCAGCCGCAGAAGGCCCTTGCTTTCACCTCCTGCAGGTGAGCTCCCAAAGGCACCTGGTGGGCCACTGCGAGTAGCAGAGAGCTGGACTAGATGGACTCTGGTCTGATCCAGCTGGCTTGTTCTTATGTTCTTATGTTCTTAATTCCCATCAGCCCCTGCCAGCATGACCAATTGACCATGCTGGCAGGGGCTCATGGGAATTGTAGTCCATAACATCTGGAGTGCCAAAGGTTTGCCACCACAGCTCTAAAGCATCCATTTTCTCCTGGGGAACTGATCTCTGTAATCCGGAGATAAGCTGTGATTCTGACACCTCTCCAGGCCCCACCTAGACGTTGGCAACCCTAGGAATCCTAGAGGTTTACAAAATAAATTTATTTTTATTTTATTTTATTAAACTTATAGGCCGCCTATCCCCGAAGGGCTCAAGGCGGCTTCCAACATGGCTGTTACATAGACAGCAATCAACAACATAAAATACTAAAATCATTAAAACCTAAGAACTAAGCAGCAGTTTACTACAGAACTATAGGTTAAGCAACCCAGTTCATAAATTAATTAAGACAGGCGCCCCGCCGAAGGCCATTAAAAGAAGAAAAAGGGGAGGGAGTAAGTAGGGCCTGGGATGGAATTTATAAGTAAGACAGGCCCAGCTTTAATAGAATGGAACGGCAGTCTCAGTTTTGATTTCAATTCCAGTGTCGATGCAAAAATATAGTTTAGAGGGAGACACCAAATGCAAAAAATATAGTTTAGAGGGAGACACCAAATGCAAAAATATAGTTTAGAGGGAGACACCAAACTATGCTTGAACGTCTTGGACTGGTGCAGGTTTTGCTAATCCCAGGCAAGGGGTCACTGAGAGGCAAAACAGAAGGCAGCCCTTTGGAAAAAGCTATCCTGCCTCCTTTCCCTGTTAGACGAGCCTTCGGAAGAGGGAGCAGACCCTTAATGCAGATCTCACAAAGCAGGCAAAGTTATTGCTCTCCCACCACTGTTTTGAGAGCTACATAATCACACAAAGGCCACAAACGCTTGATGTGAGGGTGCGTCAGCGGACCCAGTAGAGCCTCAGGAAGTGCACAGGAATGCCTGCGCCATCTGTGCCCTCCTGGGCTCCCACGTACGCACATCACGAGATCCCCCTGACTCACAGGTCACCAGATGCCCGAGTCATGGGTCACAAGACCCGCAGATATGGAATTGACCCAGATGGAGACGTTTCTTCCTACACGTACACTGCCCCCGCAGGCCATGAATTGCACAACTTTCTCCCGCTCTCCCGCCTTCCCAAACCATTAATAAAAGGTGCCAGGGACCACGGTACGGCAGATTAGCCAGATCCACGGATCGCGCTAGCCCGCCGCTGGCTTCTCTCCACCAGATGATATTGCTGCATCTCGTCTCTTCATTGCGTCGCCGTGCCGACTTCAGCTTGGGTTCTTATGAGGTCCAGCAAAAACAGGCAGTGGCCTACCACTAATGGGGACATGGGGTATCCTATGTCCCTGGGTGCCCTCCGTTTCATCATGTGGGGGGTCCCAGGCGTCACTCCACATAACAAAACAGCGAGTGCTTGAGCCCCCCGCCACCGAGCCCCCCTCCCAGCCTCCCTGCAGCCCAGCTCCTGCCCTTCCCAGGTCCTGGGGAGGGCAGCAGCTGGCCTGCAGGGAGGGCAGGGTGCCGCAGTGCAGGTCAACTCAGGAGCTGGCCTGGCACCATGGCACCCATCTGAGCAATACACACCCTGAGTCTCACCCTCCTCCAGGCCCTCTGCTGGTTCCCGTAAGTGGGGCATGGGGGGAGGGGGCAGTGGTGGGATCCAAACACTGGCATAGAGCCAATAGGGCTGGGCGGGGCACAATGGGGGCGTGGGCGGGCATTCCGGGTGCGGGGCATTCCGGGGGCGGGGCTGTGGCAAGGATGCAGCCGCTGTGCTGGTCCTTGGGCAGGAAACGAATGCACGCAGGCGCAGGCTACCACGCACGCCGGTGCACCTCCTGCTAGACTGCTTCCAGTTCTGCGCGCTACTGCTGAGAGGAGGGGCGTAACTAAGGGCAAAATCACGTGGCAAAAGCACCAATTAGTAACCCCCTCTCAGCACACACAGATAATTAGTAACCTACTCTCGGGAACCTGTGAGAACCTGCTGGATCCCACCTCTGGGCAGGGGTAAGGGGAGACGGTCATGCCTCCAGGCGCCATTAGGCCCGGTACACCACTGAGACCAGGTTTGTTTTTTTGTGGGAAAAAGTGACCAGTGGCCATTTTAATCACCCATCTGAGGACAACGTTTGTTGTTCAAAACTAATAACTCGTGTCAACCGTCGGCAAGCAAGTATCAGTTGGGGAATAACTAGCTGAGCTCCGAGTGGGGCCTCACGAACCATCCTCCCGTGAAATCGGCCTACCCATCATTAACTCGCTCAGATGTTTCTCTTAAGAGTTTCAAGGAACTCTTCAAATGTCACCGTTTTCATTCCGCCAGCAGCTCTCTCTCCCTCTCGGGCGCATTTGTGTTTCAAAGAAGAACACGGTGTCACGCTGAGAGGCCCGGAGGTTTCTTTATTCATATAGTTAAAATGTAGAGGGCTGGGGGCTGAAGCTCGGATGCTAATCTAAACCATTCAAAGTGAAGTTGCCTTTTATTCTCCCCGTTCTTCATGCGACTATTATCTTCTTGTTTACAGATGGCAAACGAAGTGGCCCCGAAGACAAAGCGTTTCTTTTATTGGCTGGCTGGGTTGCTGAGAACACGTATCGCTCGAGATGAAGGCGTACGCCCAAAGACAGCGCCAGATGCGGCCCTTTCCACGTGTTACTGTGACTTAGCACTGGCTCTGCCTGATCAGGGTCACTAGATTGGAGGCCGTTGCTCCTGCATTATACGGTGAGGGAGAAAAAAAGCTTTTACTGAGGCGGGAAGGGGAAAACACGGAGGCACGATTCTGCCACTTGAGAGGAAAGAAGTGAGAAAATGTAGAAAATTCCTCCAAGAGGCAAGAGAGGAGGAGGAGGAGGAGGAGGAGGAGGAGGAGGAGGAGGAGGAGGAGGAGGAGGAGGAGGAGGAGAAGGAGAAGAAGAAGAAGAAGAAGAAGAAGAAGAAGAAGAAGGAGAAGGAGAAGGAGAAGGAGAAGGAGAAGGAGACGGAGACGGAGACGGAGAAGGAGAAGGAGAAGGAGAAGGAGAAGAGGAGGAGGAGGAGGAGGAGGAGGAGGAGGAGTTTGGATTTATACCTCACCTTTCTCTCCTATAAGGAGACTCAAGGTGGCTCACAAGCTCCTTTCCCTTCCTCTCCCCACAACAGACAACTTGTGAGGGAGGTGGGGCTGAGAGAGTTCTGAGAGAACTGTGACTAGCTAAAGGTCACCCAGCAAGAATGTCGGAGTGCGGAAACACATGTGGTTCACTGGATAAGCCTCTGCCACTCAGGTGGAGGAGTAGGGGATCAAACCTGGTTCTCCAGATTAGAATCCACCTGCTCTTAATCACTATATCATGCTGGCTCTCTGAAGGACTAGAGGAAGGGTCTGCAACCTGTGGCTCTCCAGATGTTCATGGACTACAATTCCCATGAGCCCCTGCCAGCATACCCGATGAACATCTGGAGAGCCACAGGTTGCAGACCCCTGGACTAGAGGATGAGATGGGAGGGAAGGACTGCTTACTACACAAGGTCTGTAGTGGGGAGGGAATGGGAAAGTGATTGTAATCTGCTTTGAGACCCCTTAAAGGTAGAGAAATGTGAGGTATATAAGCCGCCGCCGCCGCCGCCGCCTCCTCTTCTTCTTCTCCTCCTCCTCCTCCTCCTTCGCAGCTGTTGCTAGCCAGATCGCAGAATCGTCCTTCCCCACCAATATCCTTTGTTGTTATAGACTTAACCAATGCATGTGACAGACCCGTCGGAATCCATCTTTAAACATTTGTGTAAGCTAACCAAGAAGTGTGTCCCAGATGCTTCCAGTCTCGATGGGTATGGTTTGAGAAGGGATTTAAAGGGGGAAGGATTCAGAGTGACTGAAGGCCAGCAGGAAATAGAATAGACTGGAACAACGTAGAAAGGAGCAGAGAAGCCACGAGATATTGATTGAAGGCAATCTTGTGTGCTATGAAGGTTCCAGTAAAGCAGTGGGTATAACTGAAAGGCTTCTAAGGAGGGGTGGATGGATATCACCCGTTTGCTTCCATACTGGTTATATAGTTTTGTGTGGCACTGAGAATTTCATTCTGCATCCGTCAGAGGATCTGCCATATATTACCATCAAACTCTTACGCACGAATGTGTGTACAACATTCCTTTGGGTATGAATTTCAGACAGAGTGGATGTACTATCCACACTTCCATATAATATGCGCCCAAAAGCATATCTGGCACATGTTCAGTATATTTTTTTAATGCCCTTGGGATACAGAAAGGGAAAAGATAAGTGTCAACATGAATTTCCACTCTGCAGCATGGATAACAGACTAGAACTGTGCACGGTGGGGAGAATTCCTACCAGGAAGGAATTCAGAAGCATCCCCTAATTTTTAAGACCGTAATGATATGAAAGGATGACTATGTTCATATTAAATGGTGGTGGAAAGAGCTGTCAGGTCACAGCTGACTTATAAAGGCCCCGTATAAAAGAGGCAAACAGAGGTGGTTTTCAGCTGCCCATCTCTGCACAGACGCCCTGGACTCCCTTGGCAATCCCCCAGTCAAATACTAATCAGTGATGCTCAGTTCCGAGTTCTGGTGAGATTGGGCTCATCAGAGAGCCAGCACAGTGTGGTGGTTAAGAGAAGGTGCACTCTCATCTAGAGAACCAGATTTGATTGCCCATTCTGCCACTTGAGCTGTGGAGGCTTAACTGGTGAACCAGATTAGCTTGTGCACTCCAACGCATGCCAGCTGGGTGACCTTGGGCTAGTCACAGTTCTTTGGAGCTCTCTCAGCCCCACCCACCTCACAGGGTGTTTGTTGTGGGGGAGGGGGAAGGAAGAGAGAAATAAGATTGTAAGCCCATTTGAGTCTCCTTACAGGGGAGAAAGGGGGGATATAAATCCAAACTCCTCCTCCTCCTCCTCCTCCTCCTCCTTCTTCTTCCTCTTCCTCTTCTTCTTCCTCTTCTTCTTCTTCTTCTTCTTCTTCTTCTTCTTCTTCTTCTTCTTCTTTCTTCTTTGGCCATCCAGGTGGGGGCTCATACCATATGGTTCTGTATATTTTGTATTCAAGCTACAAGCCTCCTCAACTGCTCTGTGAAACTCTAAGGCAGGGGTGGGCAATTATTTTTTCCATGGGGCTGCATAAGAAACAGAAAATATTGTGGAGGGCCAGGCCATAAGGTAGGGGGGTGAGGTGCTTTTGAAAGCCCCGCAGAAGCCGGCAGCCAAGGCAACCGGCTTCTACGGGGCTTTCAAAGGCGCCTCGCTCCCCAGCAAGACAGGGGGGCCGGTCAGGGTCATCCGGCGGGCCGGATGTGGCCCACGGGCCGTATAATGCCCAGGTCTGCTCTAAGGTATGCGTTTCCTGTCTCCCCCTCCCATGTATTTCCAATGCAACGTTTTGTCTCAATGCTCCAACTCTCTCACCAGAAGAAGGCAGATCTGGGTCCACTCGGGGCATGAGGCAAGTCCATCATCCCCCCCTTGCCCCACTGAACAAAAATACTGGGAGGGGGTTCTTCCTAGGGCCATTTTGTAATGTGCAGATGGAGAGGTCATGTGGTCTCAGAAGAGCAGGTTCCTTTGAAACAGTGAAATGATGCAAAGTTTCCATTGCCACGAAAAAACACTACGTTCTCACAGATCTGCTGTACTTCCAAAGAGCTAGAAATCATAGAATCATAGAGTTGGAAGAGACCCCAAGGGCCATCAAGTCCAACCCCCTGCCATGCAGGAATACACCATCAAAGCACTCCCGACATATGCTCATCCAGCCTCTGTTTAAAAACCTCCAAAGGAGGAGACTCCACCACTCTCCAAGGCAGTGAATTCCACTGTCAAACAGCCCTGACGGTCAGGAAGTTCTTCCTAATGTTTAGGTGGAATCTCTTTTCCTGCACTTTGAATCCATTACTCCATGTCCTAGTCTCTGGAGCAGCAGAAAACAAGCTTGCTCTGTCTTCGACATGGCTTTCAGAATGTTGAAATGTGGTGTGGGAATAGAGAAAACAGGCCCATTTTGATGCTTGTTGATTAAATGAGCAATGATAAATATCACTCGTAATAGTTTCCAACACTCCAGTGACCACAGAATTCTTGAACACAGTGTTATCATCATAATCACATGAGACATCTTTTAGACAGCCAGTTACACAGCCAGGCTTTCGGCATCAAACAGAAGAAGAAGAAGAAGAAGAAGAAGAAGAAGAAGAAGAAGAAGAAGAAGAAGAAGAAGAAGAAGAAGAAGAAGAAGAAGAAGAAGAAGAAGAAGAAGAAGAAGAAGAAGAAGAAGAAGAGGAGGAGGAGGAGGAGGAGGAGGAGGAGGAGGAGGAGGAGGAGGTGGAGGAGGTGGAGGAGGTGGAGGAGGAGGAGTTTGGATTTATATCCCCCCTTTCTCTCCTGTAGGAGACTCAAAGGGGCTTACAACCTCCTTGCCCTTCCCCCCTCACAACAAACACCCTGTGAGGTGGGTGGGGCTGAGAGAGCTCCGAAAAGCTGTGACTAGCCCAAGGTCACCCAGCTGGCGTGTGTGGGAGTGCACAGGCTAATCTGACTTCCCCAGATAAGCCTCCACAGCTCAGGCGGCAGAGCTGGGAATCAAATCTGGTTCCTCCTGATCAGAGTGCACCTGCTCCTAGCCACTGCTCTTGGCCACTACACCACTGCTGCGTACTACGCTACTGGTCATGAATGGAGAGATATGGGGGGGGGGGGAACCCTTTTATGAACTTTAACACCTTCGGACTGAAGGAAATGGTGGTTGAGGAATGCATGTAGGCTTCCCAGTAGAAGCTGTTGATGGTATGAATGGAAAGTTCTTACATTTAGGGAACGCAGTAATGTCTGTCGGATGCATTTGCACCAACATTGGAATAAGAACCAGTACATTTCTTAATATAGTTAATTAAGCTCTCAATTCATCTCTCCTCTCCACAGTCCCAGAACCAGCAACATTGAACTAGTTGCAATGATAGTAAACACAAACCTGTTATACCAGTTGCCAAGGTACAAACTGGACAATCAGATATGAGACACAGGTAGATGACGTGGAATCTGAGGAAGAATTAAGAAAATGCTGGGGGGAAGAATTAGGACTAATAAAAGGAAACATTTTTTCACGCAACATGTGATTGGTGTTTGGAATATGCTGCCACAGGAGGTGGTGATGGCCACTAACCTGGATAGCTTTAAAAGGGGCTTGGACAGATTTATGGAGGAGAAGTCGATTTATGGCTACCAATCTTGATCCTCTTTGATCTGATATTGCAAATGCCTTAGCAGACCAGGTACTCGGGAGCAGCAGCAGCAGAAGGCCATTGCTTTCACATCCTGGAGTAGATGGATTCTGGTCTGATCCAGCAGGCTCTTTCTTATGTCCTTATGAGTAAGGGGGAATTGGTTGGGATCCATGGGGAAATGCCGAACAGCTCAATCCTGCATCTTATGTTCTTATGTTCTCAAGTATTGTTGCCCTTACTGTCCTCTTCGAACATCACTGAACAATGGGTTGCATGCCAAGATCCATAAACGCAAGAGCTGTGGATCTGTCCCACACGAGCATACCCTTCTGACCGAGTCGTCACACAACCCATGTGATTTAATAGACTCCTGCAACAGGAAGCTGTAGTGGAAAGGGGGGAAATTTGAACCCAACTCAGTAGCCTGAAGTAGGACAACACTATTAAATGTACAAAATCCAAATGTATCCAACACAAGCTATTTGTATAATACAAATAAATAAGCAAATGTGTGGTTCTCAAATATATGGATTTTGTTGTTGTTGTTGTTGTTGTATACCGCCCTCCTCCTGAGGGCTCAGGGCGGTTCACAACAAGGTTAAAACATACATTAAAACATAATTTAAATATTAATTACATAAAAACATGGGTAAAGGTATGGGTAAAGGTAAAGTTTCCCCTTCAGTCATGTTCGACCCTGGGGTACCACTGCAAGGAGTGATTTCATTGGCAATCCGTTTTTGTGGGGTAGTTTGCCATTGCTTTCCCCGGCTATTCTTTACCCCCTAGCTATGCGCTAGGTACTCATTTAACAACCAAGGAATGGATGGATGGATGGCTGAGTTGACCATGAGCCAGCTGCCAGGATATCTGACCCACAGGGGGCTCGAACTCCTGACCGTGTGGCAGTGCAAGCACTTAACCACTACGCCACGCAGCTCTTCTAAGCATGGGCACCACTAAGCAAATTTCATGAATATACCTATTCAGCAATACCATGGGGAAAGCTTACTATGCGGTAAGAAAAAGCGGTGGATGAAACTTGTCCTAAAACAGTGGTGGCGAACCTTTGGCACTCCAGATGTTATGGACTACAATTCCCACCAGCCCCTGCCAGCATAGCATGGGGCTGATGGGAATTGTAGTCCATAACATCTGGAGTGCCAAAGGTTCGCCACCACTGTCCTAAAACCACAGCCCAAGTACGAACACTGCTGCAAGGACATCAACTTACCCACCATATGTGCATCCCCATTGCTCTTTCCTACCAAACAAGATGTCTGGTCACGCCAGCTTTGTGGAACTTTCCTCTGCTGCTTGGAATGACCGTGTTCCTCTTCTTCTGGGATGGTAGGAAGAGCTTCCAGAGGTTGGTGGCGCTTGTGACTTTGGTGGATTCCGTGGCAGGTCAAAGAACCGTCATCGAGATATTCCGAGATGAGTCTGCTCCTCTCTCCTTCTCCCCAATATTGACTGGAAGCACTAGAAGAGTTCAATGAAGTAGGGTCATGACACCCGGACGTTGAAAAGCGGTCAGAGTCTTCACTCTCCTGGCTGAGGGTACTTTCATCTTCTGAACCTTCGGAGTAGCGTTCATAAGGCCCGTCGCTGTCTTCTAAGTCCTCGTCGGTCTCGACGTTGTTTCGCCGACCGGTCAAGGAAGACGTCAAAGAGTCACCTGCTAGTTGGACAGCCTCGTACATCTGAGACAGCCAGGAGGAAAGAGGCTGGAAGAAACTCTGAACATCCTGAGAAGAGGCCATGTTCCCAATCACCAACCCGAGCGTGCGGTCCAGCGATCACGAACGACTCCGGCTCATCTTTCTCAGCATGCCAGACTCACAGTTTTGCAAGCTATGGAGTAAGCATTACAAGGCGTTATCACAGGTCCCCCGTTCCTTTAGCCTCCGTTGACAACAAACACCAGTGAGCCGCGGGGACAGAAGAAAGAATGCAAGCGCCGGAACAGAGAGGAGAGAGCGCTTCCACCTATGCCGGAAGGAGAACCAGGGAATCACCAAAGCAAAAGCCAAGCAGCAGTGGCGTAGGAGGTTAAGAGCTCGTGTATCTAATCTGGAGGAACCGAGTTTGATTCCCAGCTCTGCCGCCTGAGCTGTGGAGGCTTATCTGGGGAATTCAGATTAGCCTGTACACTCCCACACAAGCTAGCTGGGTGACCGTGGGCTAGTCACAGCTTTTCGGAGCTCTCTCAGCCCCACCTACCTCACAGGGTGTTTGTTGTGAGGGGGGAAGGGCAAGGAGATTGTAAGCCCCTTTGAGTCTCCTGCAGGAGAGAAAGGGGGGATATAAACCCAAACTCCTCCTCCTCCTCCTCCTCCTCCTCCTCCTCCTCCTCCGATGAATAGTGCCCCAGCTGAGGAACAATTGGTGTGGTAAACCCTGAACCCACAACATTAAGTCCCGCTTTCACAAACACTTGGGTTAGTATCTGATGAAGGAAGCTCTTACTCTTGAAAACGTATTCTTTGACCATTTTTGTGATCTCTTATATTGCTGTTTGTGGGTGGGGGTGGGGGGGAGGTTCTGTTCAGTGCCGCCTGCTGGCTCCCAGACCCTTGAGGAGTTCGGAAGTGTGCTTACATTGTGTTCAGGTTTAATAACCTGAAAATTTTGGGGGGAGGGATGAAAAAACCAATATGTAGTATGTCAAATAGTCCAACTGTAAATGGAGGGAAAGTAGCATGGTATAGCATGATCTCGTCAGATCTCAGAAGCTAAGCAGGGTCCGCACTTGGAAGGGAGACCACCAAGGAAGACTCAGCAGAGGAAGGCGATGGCAAACCACCTCTGCTTCTCACTTGCCTTGAAAGCCCCTTGCTGGGGAAGCCATAAGTTGGAAGCTAAGCAGAGTTGGTACTTGGATGGGAGACCACCAAGGAAGACTCAGCAAAGGAAGGCAATGGCAAACCACCTCTGCTTCTCACTTGCCTTGAAAGCCCCTTGCTGGGGACGCCATAAGTTGGAAGCTAAGCAGAGTTGGTACTTGGATGGAAGACCACCAAGGAAGACTCAGCAGAGGAAGGCGATGGCAAACCACCTCTGCTTCTCACCTGCCTTGAAAGCCCCTTGCTGGGGACGCCATAAGTTGGAAGCTAAGCAGAGTTGGTACTTGGATGGGAGACCACCAAGGAAGACTCAGCAGAGGAAGGCGATGGCAAACCACCTCTGCTTCTCACTTGCCTTGAAAGCCCCTTGCTGGGGACTCCATAAGTTGGAAGCTAAGCAGAGTTGGTACTTGGATGGGAGACCACCAAGGAAGACTCAGCAGAGGAAGGCGATGGCAAACCACCTCTGCTTCTCACTTGCCTTGAAAGCCCCTTACTGGGGTCACCATAAGTTGGAAACTAAGCAGAGTTGGTACTTGGATGGAAGACCACCAAGGAAGACTCAGCAGAGGAAGGCGATGGCAAACCACCTCTGCTTCTCACCTGTCTTGAAAGCCCCTTACTGGGGTCACCATAAGTTGGAAGCTAAGCAGAGTTGGTACTTGGATGGAAGACCACCAAGGTAGACTCAGCAAAGGAAGGCGATGGCAAACCACCTCTGCTTCTCACTTGCCTTGAAAGCCCCTTACTGGGGTCACCATAAGTTGGAAGCTAAGCAGAGTTGGTACTTGGATGGAAGACCACCAAGGAAGACTCAGCAGAGGAAGGCGATGGCAAACCACCTCTGCTTCTCACCTGCCTTGAAAGCCCCTTGCTGGGAATACATAAGTTGGAAGCTAAGCAGAGTTGGTAATTTGGATGGGAGACCACCCAGGAAGACTCCAGCAGAGGAAGCAAGGATGGCAAACCACCTCTGCTTCTCACTTGCCTTGAAAGCCCCTTACTGGGGTCACCATAAGTTGGAAGCTAAGCAGAGTTGGTACTTGGATGGAAGACCACCAAGGAAGACTCAGCAGAGGAAGGCGATGGCAAACCACCTCTGCTTCTCACCTGTCTTGAAAGCCCCTTACTGGGGTCACCATAAGTTGGAAGCTAAGCAGAGTTGGTACTTGGATGGAAGACCACCAAGGAAGACTCAGCAGAGGAAGGCGATGGCAAACCACCTCTGCTTCTCACCTGCCTTGAAAGCCCCTTGCTGGGGACGCCATAAGTTGGAAGCTAAGCAGAGTTGGTACTTGGATGGAAGACCACCAAGGAAGACTCAGCAGAGGAAGGCGATGGCAAACCACCTCTGCTTCTCACCTGCCTTGAAAGCCCCTTGCTGGGGACGCCATAAGTTGGAAGCTAAGCAGAGTTGGTACTTGGATGGGAGACCACCCAGGAAGACTCAGCAGAGGAAGGCGATGGCAAACCATCTCTGCTTCTCACTTGCCTTGAAAGCCCCTTACTGGGGTCACCATAAGTTGGAAGCTAAGCAGAGTTGGTACTTGGATGGAAGACCACCAAGGAAGACTCAGCAGAGGAAGGCGATGGCAAACCACCTCTGCTTCTCACTTGCCTTGAAAGCCCATTGCTGGGGACGTCATAAGTTGGAAGCTAAGCAGAGTTGGTACTTGGATGGGAGACCACCCAGGAAGACTCAGCAGAGGAAGGCGATGGCAAACCACCTCTGCTTCTCACTTGCCTTGAAAGCCCCTTACTGGGGTCACCATAAGTTGGAAACTAAGCAGAGTTGGTACTTGGATGGGAGACCACCAAGGAAGACTCAGCAGAGGAAGGCGATGGCAAACCACCTCTGCTTCTCACCTGCCTTGAAAGCCCCTTACTGGGATTGCCATACATTGGAAGCTCAGCAGGGTCTGTACTTGGATGGGGGACCACCAAGGAAGGCTCTGTAGAGGAAGGCGATGGCAAACCACCTCTTGCTGGGGTTGCCATAAGTCAATTGTAACTTGACGGCACTTTATACACACATAATCGTATAGGCCAAGTTATTAAAAGGCTGCATTTTAGGCTGTTCAGGCATAACTGGAAAGTTTTCCAGAGATTTCAATTCTTCCTTAAATTTCTGCCCCCTCCCAAAACCCCCCCCCCCCCCCCTGAAAATAAGCCTTGGGTTTCATTCCCATGCCTTAAAAGTTTCCAGAAATGTTATATGTCTAAATGCCTGCGTGCAACGTGTGACCTTTTGGACACAGGTTGAGTCAAAATATACAGAAAGGCCAACCTTCTCCAACACACAAACAACTCAAAAAAGCCACACTGTTTCCACCGATATTTTTCGGCAATATCTTGTCTTGGTTCCTCCAATATGAAACACTCCACCATTTCAAATAGAATCAATTCACAGAGATGGGGAATTAAATAATGGTTCTGCTATTTAACATCCTTTCGGCCTGCTGCTTCTCTATTATCCCCCAAAGCCTTTTGTGCTTCACTAGCCAATTAAAGCGGCAACAACTACCCAGTTACTGATCTCCACCACAGAACAACACGCACATACAAAAAGGGAGTAAACTTGCATTGTTTACACCTGACATTAATAATTCTGCTCAGCACGAGAAGCTGTTCCGGAATCCAAGGCTGACATTCGGAACAAGCGGTCACTTTTGCTGAGTGATTGCACCACAGGTAGTCCCACAGATAAGAAAGGGATGTGGCAGATAACGATGTGGTTGGCCTCCACTCGGGCCAGGGCCTTTACAGCCCTGGCCCCTGCCCGGTGGAACGCTCTTCCTCCAGTTGTCCGGGCCCTGCAGGATCTTGCTGCGTTCCGCAGGGCCTGTAAGACCGAGCTGTTCCACCGGGCTTTTGGGAGAACCAACCGCTGATAGCCAACACATAACACCAGTGGACCTAGCTTTTAGCAGGGGTTTAGGTTAATGGGGCATACATCTATTGTGTTTTGTAATTAGAACGCTGTGTTTTAATGGAGTTTGGTTTTAATATGTACAGAGATATAATTTAATTATTCCTGGTTGTTTATTGATTTTGTTTTGTGCTCTGTTTATATACTCTGTGTTCACCGCCCTGAGCCCCTTGGGGGAGGGCGGTATACAAACGTAATTGTATCATCATCATCATCATCATCATCATCATCATCTTCAACAACAACAACAACAACAACAACAACAACAACAACAACCTGGAGGCGTTCTGGGCAAGAAGTCTCAGTGGGGTCCCGCCTAAAAGGTAGCATTCCCAGTGCCGGATTAATGTCAGGGATTGCACATAGTTGATTGAGACACATTCCTAGTTCAATGTAGTTGTTACAAAATATATTGCCGGTGATTCTGTCTAGTTGATCGAGATGCATTCCTACCTCAATGTAACCGCTACAAGATATATGTGACCAGCCTGCTATATGTTACCACTGCTGTAATGGTACATTCTTTCCTTGATCTTTTCTTTATGGCTTCACACGCTCAGTAGATAACTAGGCTGACCCCTGACACTTCTGCTCTCATGGGAAACGGGATGTTTCCGTTGCTCTGTGGGGGGGGGGGAGGCCAGGTGGCTTTATTTCTGTCTGTCGCCAACCTTGGGGTGCCTCGGCTCTGAAATAATTCTTTCTCACATTCTTTGGGAAAACGGGAGGGGGGATTGGTTTTAGATAAACGGGATTGCAAAGGCCAGGTTCGCCAGAACTGGCTTTAACTAGCTAAGTGCTTTGTTGCCTTCCAGTAAACGCTGCTGATCAACAATACAGAGTCCGTTTATTGATTCAAGGTCCGAGACCTAACACCTAGTAGCAACAGTGGCATATGCTACAGGCCCCGCATTTTCAGCAGCCCCATACTAAGTGTCTGCAAGCTGTCTGAGGAAATCGGCATGAAGACAGCATCTTACCATAGTCTCATGACCTGGAAACACTGTTGTTTACATCCAGACCTCAACAAATTTGACCGTGCTGAACCTAGAAAGTGTAGCTTCTAAATTGTAATTTTCTTTTGACATTTGACATCAGTACCTACATGTTGTAGTAGTAGTAGTAGCAGCAGCAGCAGCAGCAGCAGCAGCAGTAGTAGTAGTAGTAGTAGTAGTGCAGCAGTGGGAGTAGGAGGTTAAGAGCTAAGGTTAAGAGTAGGAGCAGCAGTGGCGTAGGAGGTTAAGAGCTCGTGTATCTAATCTGGAGGAACCGGGTTTGATTCCCTGCTCTGCCGCCTGAGCTGTGGAGGCTTCTCTGGGGAATTCAGATTAGCCTGTGCACTCCCACACACGCCAGGTGGGTGACCTTGGGCTAGTCACAGCTTCTCGGAGCTCTCTCAGCCTCACCCACCTCACAGGGTGTTTGTTGTGAGGGGGGAAGGGCAAGGAGAATGTAAGCCCCTTTGAGACTCCTACAGGAGAGAAAGGGGGGTATAAATCCAAACTCCTCCTCCTCCTCCTCCTCCTCCTCTACTACTACGACGACAACAACAACAACAACAACTACTACTACTACTAGTAGTAGTAGTAGTAGTAGTAGTAGTAGTAGTAGTGGTGGTGGTGGTGGTGGTGGTGGTGGTGTTACTGAAGGGTCAGACATTTTGCCATAATATCTGTTCTGTACAGCAAATCAAAAAAATTGAATCACTGCACTATGAGAGTAAATAATTTATGTTTTAATATTTATGCACATTTTAAAAAACATAAGGGCCTCTTTATAACATATGTTTACAGGCCCCGGACTAGCTTAATCCGGCCCTGGGAATCCCTTTGACCGAGCCTTGTCTTAGGGCAGGTTACTCAGTTGTCTCTCTCTCTGCATCAGAAGTGAGTGCACGATCCCACTGCGAACGATGCAAAAAGATGACATACCTGTTGGGCCTTCCCTTGCCTTTTCCAGGTCAGAGACTCTTACAGAGGCACAGCCCTTCCATGTTGGAATCACAAGATAATGCTTTAATTCGCACATCGATCCCCAGGTAAATCCAGTTGCGTAAGCAGCAGGAATGGTTGAACACCTGCCAGCTCAGCTCACGCCGTTCTCCAGATCTGAAGAGACCAGGCTCAATAAAACATTGATCTGTTTGTGGGTGTTCAGTAGACTTTTTTTCACCGTATTCTTTACTAACCTTGTAGCACAGAGCGATTGGCTTTATGCAAGAGCGTGTTCCCACGCAGCCTGATTGAATTTTACCCCACCGTTGCTGCGGGGCTGCTCGGCTCAGAAGGCAATTGTTTGAATTGACGACGAGACCATTCACAAATCGCACAAGGCAGTCACCCAGAAATGCAGCACTTTGGTAAAACCCTGCCTTTCGTTTGTGTGGACCTCAGTTGAAGCAAGCCTTTATTGGCATAGCAGTACAACAATAATAAAAACAGACTAAAAAGCATATACAATGCAGGATATACATGTCAGGACAAAGGAAATCTACTGGCATTTAGTAATTTCCAGGAGAAAGTCTGCCACTATCATACAGAGAGAAGGATCAGGGTTGTCCAACAAGTAGTGTAATCTAAATAAATCGGGGAGATCAGGTAAATGTAAAGGAGTGAGATTCACATACTTGGACCTGATTTCCTTGAATCTGAGACAGTGAAGTAATTGGTGGGCCAGAGATTCAACTGAGCCATCGTTACATGGGCACAATCTTTTAGCCTTTTCTTGCTTATTACATCTGCCATGTAACAAGGCAGAAGGCATAACATTAAACCTGGCGAGCATTATGGCTCTCCTTTGAACAGGGTTTATTAAGCAATACAGGTAGTGTGCCAAGTGGCCCCGTTCAAATGGGAGAGAAAAATACAGGGGGGAGCACATTTTCTTGGCTGCGGTGATTAGGTGTGGTCCTCAGTGATGCTAACTGCTCTGGTCACCTCATTTGGCAGCATCTTTGTGCCTGTGCAGTTTTGGAAAAAGCTGGCAAACACCGGTTTGGCCAGCGTTCACAGATACTCAACACTGAACCAACCACACCACGTGATCGGGTCATGTTCGGTAACCACCTTCAAATACAGTCCAACAGTCCAACAGTCAAACACATTTTGTGGATAAATTTGCAGCACCCCTGATAAGAAGGGCATTTTAAATCCTTGATTTTTGCAGTAGATTCTATTCTAGAACCTTCTTCCAGAACTTCCAGAACTCTTCAAGACAGGCAAAGTATGCTATTCTTTCTGGAGAGCCAGCATGGTGTAGTGGTTAAGGGCAGGTGGATTCTATTCTGGAGAACCAAGTTTGATTCCCCGCTCCTCCACATGAACAGCTGACTCTTATCTGGTGGACTTGACTTGTTTTTCCACGCCTACATTCCTGCTGGGCGACCTTGGGCTAGTCACAGTTCTCTCAGAATTCTCTCAGCCCCACCTACCTCACCAGGTGTCTGTTGTGGGGAGAGGAAGGGAAAGGAGCTTGTAAGCCACCTTACAGGAGAGAAAGGCGGGGTATAAATCCAAACTCTTCTTCTTCTTTCTCCCATCCCACTCTCCATCCTGAATTCTACCATCTATGTCCTATGTACTGTTTGGTCTTTAGCTCTTCCATCTCCTGTTCATGGCTGTCTGCCTACTATTAGCTGTTTACTCCTCATTGTATCTCCAATCTAAATAGGGGCTCCTACTCTTTTAAGCTAAAATTCCTTCCCTGTGCATTCTGCTGCATCCCTTCTCAGCAACCCCTCACCTCTCTCAATTATTACGATTGCTTTCCATGTTGTACTTCTTATTCTCTTGATTTCCCTATTTTTTACTCTGCATCTTGAACAGGGCAACACAGTTATTCACTGATTATACGTTCATGCCATGCTTTTATTCTCAAGGATGCATTGAGCCAAGCTTTGTATACAATAGGCTAAAAGATCCATTTTTTGCCTCAAGAACCTTTGTTCTAGTTTTTCATATGGCAGCTCTGACACAGGGACTGATTTGGATGACACCCTCCACATACCCTTGGTTCATAGTTCTTGGTTCTTAACATATTAAAATTGTGTGTCGATGCAAATGTGCAGCTGATAAGGGACAGGGCAAGTGCAGTATAGAGATTAAGAGCAGTAGCTCTAATCTGGAGAACCAGGTTTGATCCCCCACTCTTCCACGTGAGCAGCAGACTCTTATCTGGTGAACTGGACTTTGTTTCCCTGCTCCTCTACATGAAGCCTGCTGGGCGACCTTGAACTAGAACAGGGGTAGGGAACCTGCGGCTCTCTAGATGTTCAGGAACTGCAATTCCCATCAGCCTCTGTCAGCATGGCCAATTGGCCATGCTGGTAGAAACTTGATAGAGTATGGTCCTGAACATCTGGAGAACACTGGAGTTCCCTGAACTAGAAAGAAGAAGAGTTGGATTTATATCCCCCTTTTCTCTCCTGCAGGAGACTCAAAGGGGCTTACAATCTCTTTGCCCTTCCCCCCTCACAACAAACACCCTGTGAGGTGGGTGGGGCTGAAAGAGCTCCGAGAAGCTGTGACTAGCCCAAGGTCACCCACCTGGCGTGTGTGGGAGTGCACAGGCCGATCTGAATTCCCCAGATAAGCCTCCACAACTCAAGCGGCAGAGCTGGGAATCAAACCCGGTTCCTCCAGATCAGAGTGAACCTGCTCTTAGCCACTGCTCTTAGCCGCTACGCCACTGCTGCTCCCTAGTCCCAGTTCTCTCAGAACTCTCTCAGCCCCATCTCCCTCACAAGGTTTCTGGTGTGGAGAGGGAAAGGGAAGGCGTTTGTAAGCCACTTACGGTGGAAGAAAAGTGGGGTATAATTTATTTGGAAATTGATGCGAGAGACCTCGGGCCTTTGGGCTAAAAATATTATCAATAAATGCATTCAAACACCAGCCATTTACCTCTTTGGCACAACCCTAGAATATGGATGCAATTTGTTATTAAGATGACTTACAAATGTCCTTTCAGAAAGATGGATGTGATTCTCCCTTAGCCAAGGACGAGATGGTGCTATGCACTAGGCAACACGCCAGCCTCTAATGTGCGCTTCCAGGGATTAGCGCATAAGAGAATGCAAATTCTTACAGAACCCAGGTATTCAAAAGCAGGTCAAGGCCTGGAATTAGAACAGCTAAAAGGTTGGCTTATTTACAGAAACAAGATGCCGCATAACGTCTCCAAAGGAGCCATAAAGAATCCAGACTCAGGGTTAGGCGAAAAGCAGTCCAAGATACACAGAGCAAAGTAGAGAGCAGAAGCAGAGATATTAACCCAGTTTAAAAATGAATAGGTCTGCATGAGGCTAGCCACTTAACTATGTTTGGGGGGGGGGGGCAGGGCCTACCTGAAAACTGGTAACTCTGCCTGTGGCTCAGTCATAAGCATCGCTGAGGTAGGCGGGTAATTTTTAATGGGCGATGGATATAATTCCTTTCTGCTGCTGTCGATCAGATAAGATTTGGCAGCGCTTGGAGCAAAACAAAGGAGGGGAGAGCGGTAGGACATGCCTCTAAGCCCCGCTTGATGGGCGAACAGCATGGCACTCCAGATGTTATGGCTACATTACCAATTCCCATCCCAGCCCTCTGCCAGCATGGCCGAATTGGGCCCAATTGGCCATGTTAGCCCAGGTGGGGGCCTGATCAAAGTATGATCCATAACATCTGGAGTGCCAAAGGTTCGCCACCACTGCCCTAAGCTATAAACCCTCTTTCAAAATAGCTTCAACTCCTATCCCTGGCCCTAGACCAGGGGTAGGGAACCTGCGGCTCTCCAGATGTTCAGGAACTACAATTCCCATCAGCCCCTACCAGCATGGCCAATTGGCCATGGCCAATTGGCCATGCTGACAGAGGCTGATGGGAATTGTAGTTCCTGAACATCTGGAGAGCCGCAGGTTCCCTACCCCTGCCCTAAACCAAAAGAAAATCTTCTTCAATAGCCTTCCTCCATGCCAGTTAGGTAGCCACAGAGTTGAATGACTCCCAAACCATTCCTTGGGCAGCCATTTTTGTTGACTTGCCGTATTCTAACTTGGGCCTGAATTTTCTAAACAGTGATGCCAAGGACACCATGACCCTGGGCCACGACACCCACCCAACCACCAGAACTTAAGGCCGGAACAGGAGATATCGACACCGATCTGCAAGGCCTATGATGACGTCTGAGGCGCACCGCTTCTTCAACCCTATTGTATTACAGCCCCCTAGAGGATTCTATAATTAATTCTTCATTTTAGCTTCTTGGGTTCTCTTGTCCCTCTCACAATCGCTCCGGCAATTCTGCCGAGCACAAATCTAATCAGAGCTCGAAGCAGCCAGATGCGTCCTTCGGAATCACAGCGGAGGATGCTTTTCCTCAGACTGCGCCTAAGCTGGCCCTCCAACCGATCGAGGGCCTCAGTCTCCGCTGAGGTAGTAAACCTGTCTCTCTGCCTGAAGAACAGTCTCTCCCGGAATAAAACTATGTGCCCAATCACATCCCCTTTGGGTTCTCTTATGACTGCGCCTCTCCTAAATCGTGCATCTCCAACAAAGTGTCTGTCATCTGTAAGCACCAGAATCCTAAGCACTCTACCTGATGAGTAAGGGGCCAAATTGGCAGTTTTCCCTTGGGAAAACTACCAGCACTTTAGGCCAGCTGAGGGGAAATGAATGGAAATGGGGAAGGAACACAGGCATCATAATGGAGCATGGTATCATCCAGTGGTGGGATCCAAAAATTTTAGTAACAGGTTCCCATGGTGGTGGGATTCAAATTGTGGTGTAGCGCCAATGGGGCTGGGTGGGGCACTGATCGGAGGCGGGGGAGCATTTCCTGGGGCAGAAGGGCTGTGGCAAGGACACCACAGCTGCTATGCGCCAGGTCCCTTGGGCAGAAAATATGTGAATGCCTTGAAGCAGGCGCAGGCTGCCACGCACGCTGGTGCACCTCCTGCTAGACTGCTTCAAGTTCTGCGCGCTACTGCTGAGAGGAGGGGCGTAACTAAGGCAAAAATCACATGGCAAAATCACCAATTAGCAACCCCTTCTCGGCACACACAAATCATTAGTAACCTACTCTCGGGAACCTGTGAGAACCTGCTGGATCCCACCTCTGGTATCATCACATCCTAAAGCAGTGATGGTGAACCTATGGCACAGGTGCCAGAGGTGAAACCCAGAGCCCCTCTCTGTGGCACACAGAGTTCATCATGGGGGGGGGGTGGAAAATCACCCCCCCCCAAACACATCTAGGTTGGCCTGGGCCACTGAGCACGACGTGCGTGCACTGCGGTGAGCAGGGAGGACTCAGCTGGCGGGCCTGGTGCCTGTGCTCTGGGTGGCTGCTGCCCGAGGGGGGTGGGACAGAGGAGGCAGAAATGCTAGAGAGGCACAGAGCGGTGCGCGTGGGACTTGCTGGAGGCTAGAGCAGGCTGGCCCCTGCTTGAGCGATTGGGGCGGAGGAAGAGGGAGCCAACTGTTTTTTTTTTCTAAACTAAAACCTCTGTATTCAGGTTAAATTGCCATGTTGGCACTTTGCGATAAATAAGTGGGTTTTGGGTTGCAATTTGGGCACTCGGTCTCGAAAAGGTTCGCCAACACTGGCCTAAAGTGCTACCCCAATAGCCAGCATACTAATTCAACTGATTCAGTTTTTTAAGTTTGGGGAAAAAAACTTCCTGAAAGATGGACACAACTTACACACACAGAAGCACACACTGGTGTTTTTAGCCTACTTTCTCTTGACAGCGGTATATTATTTGTGGTCTCCATAGCACAACTAGATCTACAGATCCCTTCCACTCTGTTAAGACAGCTGAGCAGGAAATTACAAGTTCAAAACAGCCTCCAATTCTGGCTGTCCATTATAGTAAAAAAGAAAGTTATTTCTTTCTTGACTTTCCCAGTATAATTAATACATTCCAATCCCCTACAATTATATTTCTAGGACCACAAGAAAGCGTATGCCACTGCCGTCTTACAGCGCGCTGCACAAGCTGTGGTTAGACTCGACATCAGCCTTTCCATTATAAAACCGCTTTTCTAAGGACGGATGCGTCAGTCATGCGAGAATTACTTTGAAATGCAAATTGCTGCCGCGTGGAAGCAAATCCTCCCCCCCCCCGCCCGCCTCCCACTTTACTCGATTTTAAAACCTACCCTGTTTATTAATAATTCACATTTTTTAAAAGGTTCAGTAAATATATGTTTGCATGATTGTCTGTGGCAGTTCCAGAAAGCGTCAACGCCCCCGCCTGCCGTTAAGGAGAGAAGTTGTCACTTAGAAGCCCGAACGGTGTTCTTCTTGTCAACCAGGGAGGGGGGGTGTGGTTGAAAAGATAAAGAGTTTTACAACGTTCTTATGAAAGAAAAAGAAGAATGTTGGCGTTTATGTAACATTGAGAGTATTGCAGAGAACAGAACCAAGGGGAACAATGGAAGCCGTATTTACAAATGGGTATTAATGCGTGGAGAAGGAGCAGGAATCGGCATTTCCCCTGGGTCCCAACCAATTCCCCCCTGCTCATAAGAACATAAGAAAGAGCCTGCTGGATCAGACCAGAGTCCATCTAGTCCAGCACTCTGCTACTCGCAGTGGCCCACCAGGTGCCTCTGGGAGCTCACGTGCAGGAGGTGAAAGCAATGGCCTTCTGCTGTTGCTACTGCTGCTGCTCCTGAGCACCTGGACTGTTAAGGCATTTGCAATCTGAGATCAAGGAGGATCAAGATTGGTAGCCATAGATTGACTTCTCCTCCATAAATCTGTCCAAGCCCCTTTTAAAGCTATCCAGGTTAGTGGCCATCACCACCTCCTGTGGCAGCAGATTCCAAACACCAATCACACGTTGCGTGAAGAAGTTTCCTTTTATTAGTCCTAATTCTTCCCCCCAGCATTTTCAATGAATGCCCCCTGGTTCTAGTATTGTGAGAAAGAGAGAAAAATTTCTCTCTGTCAACATTTTCTACCCCATGCATAATTTTCTAGACTTCAATCATATCCCCCCTCAGCCGCCTCCTCTCCAAACTAAAGAGTCCCAAACGCTGCAGCCTCTCCTCATGAGGAAGGTGCTCCAATCCTTCAATCATCCTCGTTGCCCTTCTCTACACTCTTCGATATCCTTTTTGAGATGTGGCGACCAGAACTGGACACGGTCCTCCAAGTGCGGTCGTACCACGGCCCCATCTATCTCACCCATTCAGCGGCCGCTCTCCTCGGGCTCCTGCCAATATGTTTTAAACCATATTTATGTTTTTAGAAGATGTTTTATTTGTACACCGCCCTGAGCCCTTCGGGGATAGGGCGGTATATTAAATTCAATTATTATTATTAATTTATTATTAATTTATTATTATTATTATTACATTACCATTACAATTAACAACAACAACAACAACAACAACAACAATAATAATAATAATTATAATAATAATTATAATAATAATAATAATAATAATAATAATAATAGGTCCACGTGTGGCCCAGGGCCACCAGCCGCAGCAGAGGCAGCGGCAGCTAGAAGCCCAGCCTCTCCATGGCACCTTCTCTGCAGTCGTTGCTTGGCAACAGCATTGGGTGCTCTTGCATGGCTCTTGGCCTTGGGCTTGCCAGGGTGCTCGGGGATGGCATGGCGTGGGGCGGGGTAAGGCAGAAAGAAAGCTGCTCCCCGCGGCCAGGGGAAGTCACAGGTGTGACAGGGCAGGTAGAGGAAAGGCAGGACCGCTAGTCGGGTGGCAGAGGGGGAGGCAAAGGAGTGAATGGCGGTGGCAGAGAGACGCACAGGGGATTGCTGAGGGAATGGGAAAAGTGGACTGGAGGGGCGTAAGAGGGCCTGGTATGCCTAGCAGCTGAGGGGCTCAGTTTTGCATGGAAGGGGGGGACTTGAGGGTACAAGGGAGGGGGCGCAAAATCAGTTCTTGCCCCGGACGCCATTTTCTTTAGTACGCTCCTGTTCACTGGGGAGTGAAGGGCAAGGCAATCGAACCAGAAGACCCTTGAGATCCATTCCAACTCTCTGTTTTTGTGTTTTTATTTATTTTTGTGAGGGCCCTTAACACACCACATCTCCGCTCTCTTTCCCAGAGACACTACCAAACAGGGCAGCCCAGAGCCAACGTGGTGTAGTGGTTAAGAGGAGGTGGATTCCAATCTGAAGAAGAAGAGGAGGAGGAGGAGGAGGAGGAGGAGGAGGAGGAAGAGTTTGGATTTATATCCCCCCTTTCTCTTCTGAAGGAAGAAGAAGAAGAAGAAGAGGAAGAGGAAGAAGAAGAGGAAGAGGAAGAGGAAGAGGAAGAGGAAGAAGAAGAAGAAGAAGAAGAGGAGGAGGAGGAGGAGGAGTTTGGATTTATATCCCCCCTTTCTCTCCTGCAGGAGACTCAAAGGGGCTTACAATCTCCTTGCCCTTCCCCTCTCACAACAAACACCCTGTAAGGTAGGTGGGGCTGAGAGAGCTCCGAGAAGCTGTGACTAGCCCAAGGTCACCCAGCTGGCGTGTGTGGGAGTGTACAGGCTAATCTGAATTCCCCAGATAAGCCTCCACAGCTCAGGCGGCAGAGCTGGGAATCAAACCCGGTTCCTCCAGATTAGATACATGAGCTCTTAACCTCCTACGCCACTGCTGCTCCAGGAGACTCAAAGGGGCTTACAATCTCCTTTCCCTTCCCCCCTCACAACAAACACCCTGTGAGGTGGGTAGGGCTGAGAGAGCTACAAAGAATTATGACTACCTCAAGGTCACCCAGCTGGCATGAGTTGGAGTGCACAAGCTAATCTGGTTCACCTGACAATCCTCTACAGCTCAAGTGGCAGAGTGGGGAACCAAACCCGATTCCCCAGATTAGAGTGCGCCTCCTCTTAACCACTACACCAGGGGTAGGGAACCTGCGGCTCGAGATCCGCATGCGGCTCTTCTGCCCTTGCACTGCGGCTCCACGAGCCGAGCGGCTGGCCTTGCCCGCCCTGCAGGCAGCAGGGCGGGCACACCAACTGCCCGCAGCCAGCTGGGCTGCGCCGCGGGCTTCCCCTCTCGCCTGCCCCGTTGGAGCGGGATGGGCGTTTTCCTGGTGGCCGGTGAGGCCGAGCCACTGGCCCCATCCTTGCCCGCCCTGCAGGCAGCAGGGCGGACACATCCCTGCGCTTCTCAGAATGAGCGGAGTAAAAGGTAAAAAAAGCCCCAATATTTACAGTGTTATCTTTATTTTAAATGTCAAAAATTATTTGCGGCTCCAAGTGTTTTCTTTTCCCGTGGAAAATGGGTCCAAATGGCTCTTTGAGTGTTAAAGGTTCCCTACCCCTGCACTATACAATGCTGGCTTTCTCAACCCAAACCTTATGAAAACAAACCTATAGGCTGCTCAGCTTCTCTTAACTCGCACCTGGACGCCCTCAATACGGCACAAAAATACTTCACCCGTACAATCTTTATACAGGGACAAAATTCACATTATCAAAGCCTGCTTCTGGTGCACTTCAAATGCCTATTATGAACGCAAGAGCTGCCGTGCGAGATCTGGCCAAGATACACAGAGTCCTCTCTTTGGTTTCCAACAGCAGCCACCCACGCAAACCTCCGACAGCCCACAATCAGGGCGATCGGTATCTCCGGTTGCTGCCGTTTGTGTCCCCAAGCGGCTCTGATACCTGGAGCCGCAAGAGCGAGCCCTCGAAAGCGGATACCTGGAGAGATAAGAACGGGAAACTCAATCCCAACCGAACCCATTAACCATCTGGCCACTCGACCCGACTCAAGTCCTCACGCTGCGCCACTAGGTGAAAGAGTCGCCAGCGTTTCAAATAGCTCTGCTCTTGGTGCCTGATTTGCAAACAAAAAAAGAAGTAACGCTTTTCCCGCAATGCCTGGAAAAAATCACACCTCCCCTTCTTTATTGCTGTTGCTGTTAAAGATTCATGAAAAAGGATCTGTAAAAGTAAGGAGGTATTTCCAGACATTTCTCGGGTTTTGACCCAAATTACTGACTTTCTTTTACTGGCAGCACAACCCGATCCCTTCATTTCATCTGAACCTTGGTGTGAACAAGGTTCTGCTGGTGGCGGCAGAACTGCTGGTGATCCCAGGCCCTGCGATGATGCGGCTGGCCTCGACCCGGGCCAGGGCCTTTACGGCTCTGGCCCCTGCCTGGTGGAATGCTCTACCTCCAGCTGTCCGGGCCCTGCGGGACCTCGGCGAGTTCCGCAGGGCCTGTAAGACAGAGCTATCCCACCGGGCTTTTGGAGGGGCCGGCCGCGGTTCCACCGCCCCCCATTGAAATTGAAACTGAAATCAAAGCTGCCTGCCTGGACCACCTTGGTTGGGCACTAATTCCACCTTGGGCCCTGCCTAACTCCTCCCCTTCCTTCTTCTTCTTCTGTCTTTTCTGGCCTTTAGATGGGGCGCCTGCGTATATGTGTTCTACACAATCTTGCTGTTTTAATTTATTTATTGTTATGAATTGCTGCTGAGTTTTAATGGGTTAACTTTTATGTTGTATTAATTTGCTGTTGGAAACAGCCATGTTGTGAGCCGCCTCGAGCCCTTCGGGGATGAGGCGGCCTATAAATTTAATAAATAACAACAACAACAACAACAACAACAACAACAACAACAAATAAGGCGATTATCCACCAGCACTGGTGTGCGAGGTGGGGCTGGAAGTGCATCGGGGCAAGAAATCTTGCCCTAACGGGCTTCCTGTTTGTGGCGTGATGAGAGAGAAGGCAAGTCGGGGCAAGATTTCTCATCTAGATACACTTCCTCTTGTCCCACCCACGGGGAAGGCGATAGCACATTTGGAGTGACTTTTCGCACCAGAATGGGCCAAGGGCAGGGAACAGCCAGCAGTGAGTAAGTGGCCACAGGATCCGAGGTACCTTAAAAAGGATGTTCATTGCATCTTTTGAAACCCTCAAGTAAACTCGGGATCTCATCACCAACTGAGTCTTTTTGACAGACAGGTTGATCAGCAAATGGGATGCTGATCAAGTCATGTTGCCTTGCCCTCGCCCCGTGTCATCTTATGACAGGCTGTCTTCCGTTTTTAAACTCTTTGGCAAAACACAGTTCACATGTTTAAGCAATCAAGAGTTCATCTGTGTCTTATTTTTCCAACAAAGGAAACAGATTTAAAAAGATTACCAAAGTGCTTTTTGAGGGGGGGGGGGGTGTTCAAAATGTCACAGGGCAGCAGACAACCAGCGTTTTGAACAGCCAGATTCCACTAAGAAATATAGTATGTCTCAGAAAAAGATGTTAGTGGGGTAGTATATTCCTCTGCCACACAACTAAACATGCCAGATATAATGAAGTATTTCCCTAGTTTCCTCAGTGAGAGAGAGAGGATCTGCCTCTCACATGCACAAGTGTCTGCCAACTGCCTGTGCTCTGAGGGAAATTTTTCCCTACAAAATTTAACTGACAAAACAGCTGACTGAGCTACTTTTTATTATCAGGATAAACATTTTAGTAATGTGGAGAGGATGTTTCATATTTCTATTTCAGTTTTCCCACGTATATATTTTTTTCTAAGAAGCTGTCTATTAGTTGCTCTTCCTGGGCACTTGTCTGTTAGGCAGGGTGGTATCTCTGAAAGAAAACTAAAATAACCCGTTGTCTTTCTGTCACAAACTAAATAAAGAAATGGCACCAGAGGCTTGTAAAGTTGAAGCCAGAAATTGAAAGATTTTATTTACAGGAACAAGTTTAAAAGAGCTAAACTAGCAAATGATTAAGGAAAAAAATATGTACAAAGGAAGCTGGTTTTAAAGGGGCTAGTTCGTGCAAGATTTTGTTTAGTAACTTTTTCAGTTGATACAAATAACGGATAGGCACTATCTTTGTGCCTTCCTGATGATACTGTCACTTTGACACTAGACAAAATATATCTGTTACTTCAATATAGTTGTTACAGAGTTCTGTTTGGCTGTTTAACCCCTTTTCTAAATATCTTACTTTTTACCCTCAGGTAAGTACTACACACACACAGTTCTTCGGGCACCAACACTAAGACAAACTTTCCCTTAGAGTGTCTCTCTCAAACAGTCCTTATCATAGAAGGATGGCCGCTCTCCTTGAGGAAGCTCCAATCCTCTCTTTATAACTCTGCTTCTCTCAGAAGCTTCACTGCTTCATATCTGAGTGGGATTCTCCTCAGAGAAAAAAAACAACCAAGCCAACAGTGTGATTAATCAGTGTTACTGTGTTATGTTAACTCCACAAATTCTGGTACAGATTCCTTTACTGAACTCTGTCCTTCCTGGAGCTTAATTCAGAGAAGCACAGCTCACTCTGAACTGGCCCTCTGCTTCTAGAGAACAGAGCTACCTCAGAGATACTGTTCACTCTGGCTCTCACAACAGAAGGGGGGGGTTGGAACTCCTTGTCCTCAGATTTTATAATGCTGTGCAGCTCTTATAGCCAATCCCATGGAGTTCTAAATTAACCTTTTGGGCTCTGAACAGTCCACTGTAACTTCAACTGAAAGTGCTACATCTTTTTCCGAGAAAGAATATAGCTGATTTTATTTTATTTCAAACTTGGCCCAAAGCCCGAACTGGATATGACACGCATCTCACAGTTCGACCCAAGGATGTGCCACCATTTTAAAGAGTGAGTTAAGAACATAAGAACATAAGAACTAGCCTGCTGGATCAGACCAAAGTCCATCTAGTCCAGCTCTCTGTTACTCGCAGTGGCCCACCAGGTGCCTTTGGGAGCTCACATGTAGGATGTGAACGCAATGGCCTTCTGCGGCTGTTGCTCCCGATCACCTGGTCTGCTAAGGCATTTGCAATCTCAGATCAAGGAGGATCAAGATTGGTAGCCATAAATCGACTTCTCCTCCATAAATCTGTCCAAGCCCCTTTTAAAGCTATCCAGGTTAGTGGCCATCACCACCTCCTGTGGCAGCATATTCCAAACACCAATCACACGTTGCGTGAAGAAGTGTTTCCTTTTATTTTCCCAGCTAAACTGTCTTGCGGGGGGTCCAATTCTGGTTGGGACCACCAAGGTGTGGAGGGCAGAGGGATCCTGCCTCTCTGCCCACTCTGTTTTTCCTCCTTGAAGCAAGAGAGCTTTGACACTTAAAGGCTTCTACCCTGAAGATCTTGCGGGTCTCCAAGCAGGGATGGAGTGAGGGGGAACTTGCACACCCTGAGCCGCTGCCGCAGTGTCATTCGCCCCCGCCCCAGAGTGTCGTGGCCCCGCCCCCACCCCGTTGGCGCTATGCCACAGTCTCCAAGATGCTGCCAGAGTTGAAACTAGCTATCCTCCCCGAAATAGGTGCCTTTCTGAGGAAGAAAACCAGCATTTGGGGGGGGAGGGGGGAGGACAGGATCCTCACCACCTCCCGTGCTGTGGTGGTTTTAACCAGCATCACCCCACTGCAGGACAACTTAAAGGAGTTCCTGGCTCAGAAATCACTTTTATAAAATGGTGGTGCATCCCTGGAGTAACCAGAGTATGCCTGTTGCAAGGATTCATAACAGGGGACAAGGATCCAATGAGTCTGTTTCTAGAACTCAGGAGTTCCTCTTTTTTTATGCACTTTGCATATGCTCCATTGGTAGCCAAGCCAAAAGTCAGAGAGACAGAAAGACAGCACCCATCACCGAGAAGAGCATATCTAGTAGGAAGAGCCAGAAGATTCCCGGAGGCAGCCCCCTGCCCCCACAAAGCAGCAGGACAGAGAATGGGGGCAGTATCCATATTACTTCCACGGCATTCCACACAAGGGTCATCACCGCTCAGCCAAATGGGATGGATTCTCAGGATCAAAGGACAGCAGATCATTTCTTTATATGAGTCAAAACAGTAACAAGACACACATATCTCTCCCTATATCGCCCTTCTAGGCCCCTCCGCTCATCGGAGGTGGACATGCTGGTGATCCCTGGCCCCAAGGCGATCCGGCTGGCCTCTACAAGGGCCAGGGCTTTTACGGCTCCGGCCCCTACCTGGTGGAACAGGCTTCCAGGTGAGATCAGGGCCCTGCGGGACTTACAAAGTTTCCGCAGGGCCTGCAAAACGGACCTGTTCTGCCAGGCGTTTGGCCAGCTGGGATGATGTCAACTTTGCCATAAGAACATCTGGCCTCCCGTGGGTACACAAAGGGGGGAGGAAGGGGTTGAAGCCATCTGCAAGTTTTAGTATTTTATGTATCATTATGATATGTTTTAAATTGTTTTATAACTGATGGACACCGCCCTGAGCCTTTGGGGGAGGGCGGTATATAAATATAATAAACAAACAAACAAACAAACAAATAAATAAAAAAATCTTATTCTTTAACTCAATGTGGTGCCTGCGAAAACATTTCCTGGCACCTGCCAAATGTTTGTCGAAAGTGAGTGGGGCCAGATGCAGCTTATGCCCAGCAAGACCTCTGATTGGCCACTGGAGATTTGATTGGCAATGCAGTTTTTTTTTTAAAAAAAAACAATGCTACTCTCTCAGCAGCTGCCACCACAGCACAAGGATCTTCACAGTGCGACTGAAGGGAAGCGGTGGCGGCCATTTTGTGGGTGGCTCCACCACCTGCAGCAGCCATTTTGTGGTGGCTCTCTGTGGGGCCCACAGGCTCCAGAAGGTTGGGGGCCCTTACTTTAAATCAAAGCCCAAGTAAGGTTCGACAGTTAAAGGAAGAGCCAGAATACTGGAGTGCTCACCGAGTCCCTCATGAACTCCATGTTGATCTCTGTAGCTCTTGCGCTTCCCCTGTTGTTCCAAGCAAGGGAGCCCCCCTATTTGCGCAAAACAAAGCTTCTTGTTGATGAAGAGGAAGAGGAAGGTGAGGAGGAGGATGAAGACTCCGACCGCAGAGAGGAACCCGATTGCTTCAGGGGTGACTGTCGACAAAACACATAGAAGAAAGCAACGTATTAAATTGGTGTCGTTTGGAAAAAAAAATCTACCCATAGCGGAGGCTCACGGTCCATCTGCATAACAGCTTGTTACCAAACTTGCATTTCACATGGACTTATTTCAATTATCTTATTTAACATTTATTTAAAACATTAATTAGCAGCTTGCAATGCCAAGGAAACATGATAAAAACGCAGTAAAGACAACAATGGCAACATTGCAGAAGGCACAGTTTAAAAGCTCCAATTAGGACCGCTGATAATAGAGGAGGAGGAGGAGGAGGAGGAGGAGGAGGAGGATTTATATCCCCCCTTTTTCTCCTGAAGGAGACTCAAAGGGGCTTACAAACTCCCTTCCTTCCCTCCCCCCACAACAAACACCCTGTAAGGTGGCTGAGAGAGCTCAGAAGAACTGTGACTAGCCCAAGGTCACCCAGCTGGCGTGTGTTGGAGTGCACAAGCTGATCCGGTTCCCCAGATAAGCCTCCACAGCTGAGGCGACAGAACGGGGAATCAAACCCGGTTCTCCAGATTAGAGTGCACCTGCTCTTAACCACTACGCCACTGCTGCTCCGAGAAAAAAACTTAAAATGGTGGCCAGGAATCATTTCAAGGAGGTGAATGCGAACAAAAGGGGGGTGGGATTCAAAACGTTTTATAAATGTTTTACAAACATTTTTAGGAAATGTGTGTGGAAAGGACAACTATTGGAGGACATCTCCCCACAATCTCAATTCCTGGGTAGGTGTGCATGAGAGAAGACGGTCCTTCTGGTAGCCTGATTTTGAGCCGTTTAAGGCTTTTTCCTTGCCTTGTCCTGTAAAGACCCCCAATGCAGCTTACAACAAAACTAACGGATTCCCTTCATTTCAGTCACTGCAACTTCCATCACTGTTCTGGGTTTGGTGGCCAGTTTGAAAAGATGTGGCATTATTTCCCGATTTGCCTGCCACAAACAGAGACCCTTGCTTTCCATTGCAAATAGCATAGCAAGTGTGTGTGTGGGGGGGGGGGTTCCCCCCCCCCTCCCCGGTCCAGGATATTCTAATACCTTCCAATTTGGGCTCTGGGTCCTCCACGATCATCCTGAAACTGGTGACCAATTTTCATCTTCTGATGAGTTATGCCGACCATAAATGGAGAGGTGGATGGACAGCCCGATTCTTTTACGACTACAGATTCAAGATGGAGTTAGGTCAAAACTCCTTGGAATCAGCCGCTTGGCTGAGGACCTTTAGATTCTGGCTGCGAATTCATTTTCTCTCAGACTGTAATTCCCTGGTCCACCGTCTGCTCTCTGACACCCATTCCAACCCCTGGTTTTCCATAATTGAAGAAAAAATTGCCTCTATTGGACTGTCAGTGGATTCGCACCTTGCCTTATATCCTATTCAAGCTTATAGGAAATTAAAGGTCCAACTATTGGATAGAGAGTTCTCTACCTAATCACACGCAGCAAAGAAAACGTATGATTCCCCTGTATTTTTTTCTCCCATTTTGAGGCGGGGTCGCTTGGCACACTACCTGTATTGCTTAATAGAACCTTCCGTTCAAAGAAGAGCCATAATGCTCACCAGGTTTTAATGTTCACGCTTTTCTGCCTTGTTTGCATGGCCCAGATTTAATAAGCAAAGAAAAAGGCTAAAAGATTATTGCCCATGTAACAACTGAAGCTCAGTTGAATCTCTAGCCCACCAATTACTACACTGTCTCAGATTCAAGGAAATCAGATCCAAGTATGTGAATCTTACTCCTTTACATTTACCCCATCTCCCCGATTTAATTAGATTACACTACCTGTTGGACAACCCTGATCCTTCTCTCTGTATGATAGTGGCAGACTTTCTCCTGGAAATTACCAAACGCCAGTAGATTTCCTTCGACCTAACATTTATTTCCTGTTTTGTATATGCTTTTTAATCCGTTTTTATTATTGTTGTACTGTTGTCTATGCCAATAAAGGCTTGCTTGCTACAGATTCAAGAGCAAACCAAGTGATTTGTCGGGCATGATATTTGGTTTGGATCGGGGTCCCGTGAGGGTGGCCCAGTTAGAATCTCTCTCTGAGGGCCTGCGATGGTTCCCGGCGGCCCTAGAAGGGACTTGCTGAATTAAGGGAGGGCTCCTCTCTCCCTCGCCACAAACAACAGGCTCCGTCTAGCTAATTCCAACAGGCAGCCTTATTCTAAGCAACGAGTCCCACCACCCCAATTTATTCCTGGCTTCAGGAATAAGGTGGGAGGAGACGATAAGGGAGCCATCACCACCACTTTTCCAATTATAAACCCACCGCTGCTCTGCGAGTCGCCTTACACACTGCCTGCTAATTTATCCCATTTGCGCTAATTGCTTCTCACGGCACATTATTTGCCTGCCTTGTTCCTATGGCACCCTTCATAATCGATGGCTAATTATACTGCTGTGCATGCACAGAAACACACAGAGATAGACCTGCGTGCTAAGAGATGTTGTGTGGGCATACATTCTGCGGAGGGGGAAAAACTACATCTGTTAGATTCAGGACTGCCAGATCTTTGACGGAAAAGCCTTCCTTACAAAAACTGCACTCCTCCCATTGTGGATAATATCGCCTGAGCTGTGGAGGCTTATCTGGGGAATTCAGATTAGCCTGTGCACTCCCACACGCGCCAGCTGGGTGACCTTGGGCTAGTCACATCTCTTCTGAGCTCTCTCAGCCCCACCCACCTCACAGGGTGTTTGTTGTGAGGGGGGAGGGGCAAGGAGATTGTCAGCCCCTTTGAGTCTCCTGCAGGAGAGAAAGGGGGGATATAAATCCAAACTCCTCCTCCTCCTCCTCCTCCTCCTCCTCCTCCTCTTCTTCTTCTTCGTCTTCTTCTTCTTCGTCGTCTTCTTCTTCTCCTTGTTCTCCTTCTTCGAAGAAGAAGAAGAAGAAGAAGAAGAGGAAGAGGAGGAGGAGGAGGAGCAGAATTTGGATTTCTATCCCACCTTTCTCTCAAGGTGACTTACAAATTCATTTCACTTCCTCTCCCCACAACAGACACCTTGTGAGATCGGTGGGGCTGAGAGAGTCTTGAGAAAACTGTGACTAGCCCAAGGTCACCCAGCAGGAATGTAGGAATGTGGAAACACAACTGGTGAACCAGATAAGCCTCTGCCACTCAGGTGGCGGAGTGGGGAATCAAACCTGGTTCTCCAGATTAGAATCCACCTGCTCTTAACCACTACACCACACTGGCTCCCGGCTACCTTATCCTCAATCAGACCATTAGTAAATCAAGAAAGGTACTGTGAGCTCTGAATGACAGCAGCTGTCCGAGGTCCCAGCTTGAGAACTTCCCATCATCTACTACCTAATGCTTTTAACCGGAGATAACAAGGCTTGAACCAGGGACCTTCCACATGCAAAACAGATGCTCTACTACCCAGCCACAACCCCATCTCTGCCGAGCGCAGAGAACAGCACAGCTCGCCGAAATGTCAGCCCTCCAGCGGTCCTCCCCCCCCACACACACACAAATGACGACACTTTGCTAGGCCTCACTAGCAACTTCTGAGGTGGAAGAAGCTGATGCAAGCTTGACAGAGGCTCATTAAAGCAAACCGAACAGCACACACAGCTGTCTTCACAAAATGTGGGTCACGCCGTCACAGCCGGAGAGCCCCCCCCCTCGACAAAAAGCGGCCCGCTGTTGAAAGAAGGGGGCCGATACGCGCAGTTATCAGCGGCAAACAGGTGGCACTTTTATTCATGTGCGAGGCGTGCGCAATGTGCAAACACTCCAGAAATAAATATATGTGCGTTTTTGCAGGCCGGCAGGGCTCTCTGCTGATTATCTATTTCAACAAAGCCGGAGGCTGAATTATTGCCACGCGTTGCGTGCTGCCAGAATGGTTGCGCCAATCTCCCCGGCGTCCGAAAGGTGACCTTTCTAATCAATCACTAGGCACCGAATGGGAAACAACAAGGGTTCGGCCCTAGAGGGGAGCCAAAAGTACCACACAAAGGTAACACAGTCTGAACACCTATCGAAGGAGGATGCATCCTAGGGCAGTGGTAGAAGCGAGTGAAAGACCTATGGCGACACCCGGAGTGCCATGAAGGGTGGCACTCAGAGCCCCTCTCTGTGGAGCGCACGCACAAACAGGAAGTTCTGCATCATGTAGCCATTGGTGAATTGGTGGATTGAAATCGCCCCCACACACACACACACATCTAGGCTGGCCTGGGCCGCTGGGCTCAATTATTAGCATTAAACCTAAGACCTAGTTTTGGGGAAGCAGTGTAGGTAACCCTGTTAAGTGCTGTTAAACCCCACTGATTTGCATGCAAAGAACTAAAGCGTGATCCTTTACCTGGGAGTAAGCTTGGTTGCTGGCAATGGGGCTTGTTCTGAGTAAACGCTTCTAGGGTTGTGATTCACCCATTGGAAGAGTTGCTCGGTTGCTTCAAAGCAAAGCCACCAACTATCACCAAGCTTACTCCTGAGTAACACACACCTCGGAGCCAACCATTTTTTCTTAACTAAAACCTCAGTATTCAGGTTAAACTGCCATGCTAGCACTTCGTGATAAATAAGTGGGTTTTGGGTTGCAATTTGGGCACTTGGTCTTGAAAAGGTTCGCCATCACTGATCTAGGGAAAGGGGAGATATCCCGTTTCCCCGAATATAAGACTTATCACCTCTAAAGAAAAAATAAGGCGGTAGTAGAGAGGTTTTGCTGAAGTCGCGAGGAAATATAATAAGGCATCCCGAAGAGGTACCAAAGGCGATAGCAAAGTTTTTGTTTGGAAGCATGCCCGATGAACAGAACACAGAAAAATAAGACATCCCCTGAAAATAAGACATAGCACATCTTTGGGAGCAAAAATGAATATAAGACACTGTCTTATTTTGGGGGAAATACGGTAAATCCAACTCTTCTTCATCAGATGGCCAGTACAGAAATCAAAATAGATTACATGATTGGAAGCAGAAGACAGAGAAGTTTTATTCTCTCTGCTAAAACAAAAAAAGTGAGGAAAAACACCTCTAAAAAGCTGTCGGAAGCAGAGTGAGCACTATATTCATTAGGGGCTGTGGACATCTAACCAGCAATCTTTGCACATGGCGCAAAAACACGCATGTCTGGAGATGAGTTGCAATTCTAGGGGGGCTCTCCAGGCCTCACCTGGAGGATGGCAAGCCTAATCCTCAGCCAGGGTGACTCACTCCCTTCAAACGTTGGCTGGCAGCCACCTTTCCAAGACCTAATCCAAGAGCTCTTCTGTCAAAATGACTGTGGATGAGGGAGCGCTAAACCCTTCCTCTCAAGGTCAAGCGCGTTTCTTTGGCAACCGGCCTGACCTCCATTACTCCAGGAAGCGACAACAAGATGCCAAACAGAGCATTTTCAGCTTAATCAAACCTTGCCCTTTTAATAGCCAGGGGCTTTCCCCTCTGTAGAGAATGTGCCCTGAGGAGGCACGCAAACAGGCCAGGGGGGGGG
Source organism: Sphaerodactylus townsendi (assembly GCF_021028975.2). NCBI lineage: Eukaryota > Metazoa > Chordata > Lepidosauria > Squamata > Sphaerodactylidae > Sphaerodactylus > Sphaerodactylus townsendi. Next base: position 170,665,369 of record NC_059426.1, read on the forward strand.
ACCCCATAGCTGTTCTGCAGACCTGGCTTCTCCCTGACCTACAATTATCTACCTGTCTCTCCTGAAGGCCGACTCTTTGGCCAGCAGGTCAACAGAAGAAGTAGGCCAAGGTGTACTTCACATTTCCACTACCGGCTCTCTTCCTAGTACGCCTTTTTCCTGTCAGGGGTTGCTAAATGGTTGCAATGACAGCTATTTCAGGAGGGGCAGGTGGAGAAAAAGGTGAGAGTGTCTAAGCCAGTGATGGTGAACCTTTTTGAGACCGAGTGCCCAAATTGCAACCCAAAACCCACTTATTTATCGCAAAGTGCCAACACGGCAATTTAACCTAAATACTGAGGTTTTAGTTTAGGAAAAACGGTTGGCTCCGAGGCGTGCATGACTCAGGAGTAAGCTTGGTGGTAGTCGGTGGCTTTGCTTTGAAGCCCCTGTGCAACTCAGAAGCAAGCCCCATTGCCAGCAATCGAGCTTACTCCCAGGTAAAGGATCGTGCTTTTGCTCTTCACATGAAAATCAGTGAGGTATAACAGCACTACACAGCCTCCCCAAAACTAGGTCTTAGGTTTAACGCTAATAATCAAGCCCAGTGGCCCAGGCCAGCCTAGATGTGGGGGGGAGGGGGCAATTCAGTTTGCGCGTGCCCACCAAGAGGGCTCTGAGTGCCACCTCTGGCACCCGTGCCATAGGTTCGCCATCACTGTTCTAAGCAGTCTCTGCCCCTGCCCGTGGGTTTTTCCTCACCAACGGAGCGGTCTACCATCTTGTTCCACCATCTTGTTCCATCTTGTTCTTTGTGAGTATTTCTTCCCGTAAGGAAATACTAAGATTCTACACTTTAAGATCTCTGTCAGAGATACAGTTCATATATTGCATGTATGCATGTATATAACAGAGAGCTAGTGTATCATAGAAGAGCTCCCAAAGGCACCTGGTGGGCCACTGCGAGTAGCAGAGAGCTGGACTAGATGGACTTTGGTCTGATCCAGCTGGCTTGTTCTTATGTTCTTATAGAATCATAGAGTTGGAAGTGACTCCCCAGCGCCATCGAGTCCAACCCCCTGCAATGCAGGAACACACAATCAAAGCACTCCCAACAGATGGCCATCCAGCCTCTCTTGAAAAACCTCCAAAGAAGGAGACTCCACCACACTCCCAGGTAGTGAATTCTACTGTCGAACAGCTCTTACTGTCAGAAAGTTTTTCCTGACGTTTAGGTGGAATCTCTTTTCTTTACACCTTGAATCCATTACGAGTCTCTGGAGCAGCAGAAAGCAAGCGTGCTCCTTCACCAACATGACATCCCCTCAAATATCTAAACACGGCTATCGTGTCACCTCTTAACCTTCTCTTTACGAAACTCAACGTCCCCAGCTCCCTAAGTCTCTCTTCGTAGTGCATGGATTCCAGACCTTTCACCATTTTGGTTGCCCTCCTCTGGACCCGTTCCAGGTGGGATTTCTTGATAAAAGTAGGGGTTCTACCTATCAATGGCACACTCTGTGAGGCCTTACCACAAAGATCTGGAGTTATCAGGGGCCGTCTTGATTTGGAAGTCGGGCCATGAGCTGCGAGAAGCCTGCCAAGGAGCTAAGAGGTGCTAAAGGAGTGACTATGCTGGTTAAAGGTATGCTCTGTCTGGAAAACTCCACCACACTCCGAGATAGTACATTCCACTGTCGAACAGCCCTGACTTTCAGGAAGTTTTCCTGATATTTAAGTGGAATCTCTTTTCCTTCACCTTGAACCTATTACTCCTAGGTAAGTCCTAGCCTCTGGAGCAGCAGAAAACAAGCTTGCTCCCTCTTCAATACGACATCCCTTCCAATATCTAAACATGGATATCACGTCACCTCTTAACATTCTCTTCAACCAAACTAAACATCCCCAGCTCCCTATGTTTAGTTTGGTGCAGAGAAAGTGTACCCCTTTAACAAGATTTTGGACGAGAAACCCTCAGGAGAAGACTGCAATTGAGAAAGATCGGGGCAGTGAGGAAGCAGTGCATTCCTCGGTGCACACCTGCAGCACATAGCCAGGTGACATCCTTCACAAACCTCTAACACACAGGTGTCAAACTCGCGGCCCTCCAGATGTTGTGGATTACAGTTCCCATCATCCCCTGCCAGCATCATGCTGGCAGGGGATGATGGAGAACCTGCTCAATCCCTAACATCTGAAGAGAACATTATGACACCTATCTCTAACACAAGTGGTGGCGAGACCTTTTGGCACTCCAGTATGTTTATGGACTACCAGATTCCCATCGGCCCCTGCCAGCATGGCCAATTGATACATCCTGGCGGTGGCTGATGGGAGTATAGTCCACTATCCTAGATATAAAATTCCCTCCCCTACTCGGCTCTAACATGTCAAAAAAGACTTTAAGACACCAAAATCAACCAAAATCATAAAAGAGGAGGCACATCATAGGAAACTCACCTCCAGAGCTTAGTTTATCATTTACAGAATGTACATGTGAAGGAAAGGATCTTACCCGGGTTCTTTCGTTCCGAGGAGTTAAAATACACAGAAACAAGTAACGAAACTTCACACGCCCCGCCGAAAGAAAAGAATCCAGAGAGACTTTATCACTTGCAGGCGGCGGGTTTTGTGAATCCTGCAACTCTCAGGGGGTCCCCATTTCCCAGCTCCCACGAAAAAAACCCGCACTCTCTCTTTGGAATTGTGATGTTTCAGGACCAAAGTGAGGGACGACTTCTGTAGCCCCAGGGTTTAGAATTGGGAGCGCTGACTTCACTTGCCCCGGTATTATCCCAACAAAAGGAGGAAACTTTGAGTCAGTAAATATGTGACGGACACCGAAGGAATGTTAGCAGAACTGGCCCGACCTGTTTCCCCATCAGATGTTGATAATCACCTCTCACCTCCCTGCCGAGGTGTTTTAAAAGGATATCTGGATCTCCCTTCTCATGAACTTACACAGCTCCCTAAGCCATTCCGCATAGGGCAGTGGTGGCGAACCTTCGGTACTCCAGATGTTATGGACTACAATTCCCATCAGCCCCTGCCAATTGGCCATGCTGCTTGGGGGCAAGTGGAGAGCCAATAATCCCACTAACATCTAATTACCGAAAGGACTTTCTCCGATCATAGGGCATGGAATCCAGACCTTTTGACATGCTGGTCAACCTGCATTGAACCCATTCCAGAAGAATGGTGAACTGGATTTGTTTCCCCGCTCCTAAACATGAAGCCTGCTGGACCAGCCGCAGCTCTCCCTCGGCCTCACCTACCTCACAAGGTGTGGGGAGAGGAAGGGAAGGAGTTTGTAAGCTGCTTTGTGACTTGAGAAAAGTGGGGGTATAAATCCAAATTCCTCTTCATAATCTTGGCCGGATAACTTTGTCTTACGGGGTCTGTGGAATTGCATCAAGTCCCGCAGGGTCTGGTCTCATCAGACAGAGCATTCACCAGAGCCATAGATACAGATGTTCTTATGTTCTGGCCTGGGAAATCTCTCCTTGTGGACACCAAGGCAGCAAATCCCCCTCATTCTTTGGAGGAGGAGGAGGAGGAGGAGTTTGGATTTATACCCCACCTTTCTCTCCTGTAAGGAGACATCAAGGAGGCTTACAAGTTCCTTTCCCTTCTTCTCCCCACAACAGACACCTGGGGCTGAGAGAGTTCTGAGAGAACTGTGACTGGCCCAAGGTCACCCAGCAGTAACATAGGAGTGCGGAAACCCATCTGGCAACACATTAATAGATGAGAAGAGAAGAAGAGTTTGGATTTATATCCCCCCTTTCTCTCTCCACCTGGGAGGACTCAAGGGGCTCACAATCTCCTTGCTCTTCCCTCTCTACAACAAACACCCTGTGAAGTGGGTGGGGCTAGCAGAGAGGGGCTCAAGAACTGTGACTAGCTCAAAGGTCACCCAGCTGACGTGTGTGGGAGTGTACAGGCTAATCCCAATTCCCCAGATAAGCCTCCACAACTCAAGATAAGACTCTGCCACTCAGGTGGAGGAGAGGGGAATCAAACCCGATTAGAATCCACCTGCTCTTAACCACTACACCATGCCCCAGCTCCCATGCTGGAACCCGAGCGGCTTTTTTTCCCTCTACAGCAAAGGAGTTAATTTTGCTCGTGGAAAGTAAGCCACTTAGGGATTGGCCCCTCATCCCCATTGAAGTAGCCTTTTGTGGTGGCCCCTTTCCTCAAGATCCCAAGGCCATTCCAAAAACCCACCGCCCTTTCTCAAAATCCCAACAGCGCCGACAGACTCGACACAATTCCACGCCTCCGCGCTACAGTGACGCATCTCTCCAACGGCCCAGAGCTCTGCGGGGTTACATTGAGAAGGAGCTGGGTCAAGGCACTCAACAGAAGAAGACAAAAGGTTGCATGTCCAGCCTCTCGGATCGGCTAATGGGCGGAGCCTCCCTCTCCGACTCAAGGAGTCTTCCTCCAACGCGAGAGGCTCTCGAGAACCTCGAGTGGGTTGTAAATGCACAATTCGCCATTCCTCGTGGACTCTTAAACGCATCCAAATCCTCTAGCTTTGAGCTTGTTGTGCCTAAGAAGAAACTGTTGGAGTGGCGTTCCTGCCGTTTCGGGACAGAGAGACCTCGGGTTTTCTGGGCCACGGCTACTCTGCCTTGCTCTTGGTGAGAAGAGGTAATCCTCCAGTTCTCAAGCTCTTGACGTGACTCATTAAATGATTACCCCCTTGCTGAGCAAAAAATCCAAAGGGGACAGAAACAGAGAAACGGGTAGTTGAGTTTTTTAATGGCCCCTGGTTTCTTCCCCTCTTCACAAAGCACGCAGCAGAGGTAGTTGGCACACACATTTTGATGGAAGTTTGGCATCTTATTACTGTCCTCCATCTTGCTCAGACACAAACGCACTCCAAGGACAGAAGCCAGATCTCCCACCACAGTGCAGAACAGTGCAGCAGCAGCAGCAGCAGCAGCAGCAGCAGCAAAAAATCAACAACAGTGGAGAGGCGGTTGTCATGGTGATGCTAGCATGTCACTCTATGGTTTACCACAGAGTTGTGGTGGAATGCTCGAGGGTCTTGCAGAGTGTAAACGTCACTTTCACCATGTTGCTTGATATCCTGTTTCCCCAAATATAAGACATCCCCTAAAAATAAGACATAGTAGAGGTTTTGCTGAAGTGTGAAATATAAGGCATCCCCCGAAAGTAAGACATAGCAAAGGTTTTTTTTTTGGAAGCATGCCCGACGAACAGAACACAATAAGACATCCCCTGAAAATAAGACATAGCGCATCTTTGGGAGCAAAAATTAATATAAGACACTGTCTTATATTCGAGGCTCACCAGTGAACACTGTAGAGTTAGTGAATGCTAGGAATCTTACAACGTCACTTCACCATGGCAAGCTTGATAGTTTCACCACAGAGTTGAAGCGGAATGCTAGAGGGTCTTGCAAACGTCACTTCCACCATGTCGCTTGATAGTTTCACCACAGAGTTGAAGCGGAATGCTAGAGGGTCTTGCAAACGTCACTTCCACCATGTCGCTTGATGGTTTCACCACAGAGTTGCAGCGTAATGCTAGAGGGTCTTGCAAACGTCACTTCCACCATGTCGCTTGATGGTTTCACCACAGAGTTGAAGTGGAATGCTAGAGGGTCTTGCAAACGTCACTTCCACCATGTCGCTTGATGGTTTCACCACAGAGTTGAAGCGGAATGCTAGAGGGTCTTGCAAACGTCACTTCCACCATGTCGCTTGATGGTTTCACCACAGAGTTGAAGTGGAATGGTGGAGTGTCTTGCTGATGTCACATCCAGGTTTCTGCCAGAATGGGTGTCTTTTGATCATTTCAATGTCCCTGCCCCGTAAACTCCTGCCAGTTCCTAGCACTGTCACTCTATGGTTTCACCACAGAGTTGTGGCGGAATGCTAGAGAGTCTTCCTGACATCACTTCCACCTTGTCACTCGATGGTTTCACCACAGAGTTGCTGTGGGAATGCTAGAGTGTCTTGTTGACGTCACATTCAGGTTCATGCCAGAATGGGTGTCTTGGCAGTGCCACTTTGATAATTTCAATGTCCTTGCCCCGTAAACTCCTGCCAGGTGCCAGCAACACTAATTCCAAGCATTCAGTTTAAGGGCACAGCCTTTTAGAATCAGTGGAGTTTACACTGCAGTCCTAAGAAGACCAACCCCTTTTGCAGCCCACTGATTTTAGAAGGAGATAACTCTGGCTAAGTGGGTTCAGGGCAAATCATCCTAAGAACAAAATGGATCACAACTGTACAAGCAATAGCAATAGCTGTTATTGTTAACAAAACAACAGAAGTGTCCTTGCTGTCCTCTGGCTTCTCACCATCCCAGCCCTAAGCCACTGTGGTGCCACAGTTAGCAGGTCACATGAAGTTTGGGGAGAACAAGATTCGAATCCCCACTCTGCCTTGAAAGCCTGCTGCATAACCATGGGCACTCCCCGTGCTCTCAGCCTCCTCTACCTCTATCAAGTCACAACTGAGTTATGGTGACCTTAGCAAGGGGTTTACAAGGCAAGTGAGAAGCAGAGGTGGTTTGCCATTGCCTTCCTCTGCAGAGCCTTCCTGGGTGCCCCCCATCCGGTGACCAACCCTGTCTAGCTTCTGAGATATTACAAGATCAGGCTACAGAGACCCTTCCACATCCCAGGGAAGAGAAGCTATAACCATTGCTGTGTTTTTTCCAATGAGGGTGTGCACCGGTCCCTCAAATGAAAGGAAAGTCCTTAAAACTTCAGAAGATTATTGAAGCGAAGAGCGAGACAAATCTATCGAAGCAATACTTTTTTTTCCCGGTCAAACTACCCTGCTTGTCATCCATTAACCAGATTGCAAAAAGCATTCTTGTTTCTCTGTCCTGTTAAATGTCAAGCGTCTATTTTTAAACACCTGTACAGAGATCCTTTTGCTAGAGAACGGCAGAGGAAACTATTGCCCCAGCAACGTATTTTTTCGTGCTTCCAGTTCGATGGACCATTAAGCATTTCGCGGGTTCCACGAACACAGGGGCTAAGGCACGGTTTCGGAGGAGTTGCCAGTTTTCCTTCGGAGACCTGTAAAAAATCTGTTGCCACGGTATCTCTGGGAGATTAAATGAACATCTCGGGGATTGATTTCCGATACGTTCTTGGGGGACGGTAAGGGAAGGCTCTGGCTGCCCTCCAAGAGAGGCAGATGTATCCGACGTTAAACTGCTGAATCTATCTTTCCTCACTTTCGTTCGGTTTGAAAGGGAGCCAGGCCTCTCAGTGGGCACGGGCATTTAAAAAGCAGGCCTATAAATCTCCAAATGCTAAGTGAGCTTGTCTTCCGTGGCCCGCGGCCTTTCTTTCCAACGCTGTCTGATTTCACCCACCTGCGTTTTGAGAGCCACTTGTGTCTAGTTCACAGGCGTTTCGTTTCATCCGGGTGATTTGTTGTGCCCGACCTTATCACTCTCTGCAAAGCAGCATGTGACTTGAACCCGACTCTGGAGCACGCTTTGGGTGGCGACTGCTCTACCATTGGAATAGGAGTTTGCCACTGAGTAGCCCCAACTAACCTGAATGCCAGAGTTTGGAAAGTAAGGAGGGTTGGTTGGGGTCAGTACTTGGAAGAGAGATCGCCTTGGGCTAGTCACAGTTCTCAATCACTCGCCCAATGCAACGTTAATATCAATCACTAAGCAGCAACGCGTTGCATCAACCACTTTTATACATTGCGCGTAACAACAATAAAGCGCATAAACAGTGAAATTCAGTGCAAAACAAATTGTGAAAAACACTCATTAACAATTTGACGGTACAGCTTGCAATCACAGAGGTTCGTTGTAATTAACATAAGAGGACTTCATTGAGACATATCGGAGGCACGACTAGTGAATGACACTTTGCCCTTTGTCCTATTCAGAAGCTTATAGGAAATTAAAAGGTCAACTATTGGAAAGAGAGTTCTCTACCCTAATCACCGCAGCCAAGAAAACATGCTCCCCCATGTATTTTTCTCTCCCATTTGAACGGGGCCACTTGGCACCTGTGATAGCAATAAACCCTGTTCAAAGGAGAGCCATAATGCTTGCCAGGTTTAATGTTATGCCTTCTGCCTTGTTACATGGCAGATTTAATAACAAGAAAAGGCTAAAAGATTGTACCCATGTAATGATGGCTCAGTTGAATCTCTGGCCCACCAATTACTTCACTGTCTCAGATTCAAGGAAATCAGATCCAAGTATGTGAATCTCACTCCTTTACATTTACCCGATCTCCCCAATTTATTTAGATTACACTACTTGTTGGACAACCCTGATCCTTCTCTCTGTATGATAGTGGCAGACTTTCTCCTGGAAATTACTACATGCCAGTAGATTTCCTTCGTCCCAACATGTATATCCTGTATTGTATATCCTTTTTAATCTGTTTTTATTATTGTTGTACTGCTGTCTATGCCAATAAAGGCTTGCTTCTAGGACTAGTGAATGATGCGATCTTAGTTATTGTAAGCTGTATTGTCAAATTGTTAATGAGTGTTTTTCACAATTTGTTTTGCACTGAATTTCACTGTTTATGCACTTTATTGTTGTTCGTTACGCACAATGTATGAAAGCGGTTGATGCAACGCGTTTTTGCTTAGTGGTTGACTAGTCACAGTTCTCTCAGAACTCTCAGTCCCACCCACCTCACAGGGTGTCTGTTGTGGGGACAGGAAGGGATAGGAGCTTGTAAGCCACCTTGAGTCTCCTTACAGGAGAGAAAGGTGGCGTATAAATTCAAACTCTTCTTCTTCTAGGTTCTAAACGCTAGGTAAAGACCAGTGTTGTCATCAGCCTAGAACGATACTTGCCGGAAGAGTTTTCAGCCTGAATTAGAAAGCGATTCTATGTTTTCAGACTCATAAATCAGAGGAGTTACAGGACCCGGCTTGCTTTGTTACCTACCCAGCATGCATATTGTGTGAAACCTGGTTGTATTCAAAACACCTCAAGCCTGCAATTCTGGGTGATTGCTTTAGAGTAGGGAAGTAAGCCCTCCTGCGTGAACCAGCGGGGTGAAGTGATTAAGAGGAGCATGCTCTAATCTGGAGAACCCCATTCGATTCCCCACTCCTCTATATGAAGAAGAATAGTTTAGAAGAAGAGTTTGGATTAATACCCTACTGTTCTCAACCATAAAAGGTCTCAAAAAGGTTCACAAACTCTCTTCCCATCCTCTCCCCAGAAAAGAGGTAGGTGGGAGAGTTCCCAGAGAACAGTGACTACCAATCTTGATCCTCCTTGATCTCAGATTGCAAATGCCTTAGCAGACCAGGTGCTCAGGAGCAGCAGCAGCAGCAGAAGGCCCTTGCTTTCACCTCCTGCAGGTGAGCTCCCAAAGGCACCTGGTGGGCCACTGGGAGTAGCAGAGTGCTGGACTAGATGGACTCTGGCCTGATCCAGCAGGCTAGTTCTTATGTTCTTATGACTAGCCCAAGGTCATTCGGCAGGCTTTGTGTGGAGGAGAAAGGATGCACACTTCATTTTCCAGATTAGAGTATGCGACTCGTAACTACTGCACCATGCTGATTAGAAGCAAGCTGAGTGACCGTGGGCCTGTCACGGTTCTCTCAGAACTCTCTCAGCCCACACGGAGGCAGACAACAGCAAACCACCTCCAAAAGCCTCTAGCAGAAAGCCACTTGGGAGCCGCCATAGAATTGACAGGATTTGATGGCACAGCACATGCATAAGCCACTCTGCACAGTGGTGGGATCCCAAATTTTAGTAACAGGTTCCCATGGTGGTGGGATTCAAACAGATGGCGTGGCATCCCAATGGGGCTGGGCCGGGGCACGATGGGGGGCGTGGCAGACATTCCGGCCGGGGGGGCATTAATGAATTTCTCTGTTACGGTAAAACTCTTACTGTAAAAAAAAAGTTCCTAATTTCCAGCTGGTATCTTTCTGTCCATCATTTAAACAATTTCTAGCAAGTCCTATAGTCTCCTGCCAACAGAAACAACTACTTCTCCTCTAATTATTTTAATGGGTCCAAATGCCTTAATACTTTCAAATGCTTAATTTTTGTTTCTAGAAGTCAAAGGGATACTTTTCCTTCAACAAAGGAACTTGACCATATTTCTAAAACATGTTTTAAAACAGCCCAACAGGAGAATGATCCCGTTTTCTACCTTGGCTAACCAGCCACATAGGAAACAGCAGGGACTTCATGATTTTTTGGACCTAATGGAATTTCTAGCGGAAAAGCAGACCCAATTAGTAACCCCCTCTCGGCACACACAAATAATTAGTCACCCACTCTCGGGAACTGGTGAGAACCTGCTGGATCCCACCTCTGCTCCTGCACTTCGTGACCCTTACCACCAGGCAAACAAGACTGAAAACCTCCTATATTCTCACCCAGGAAAATATACCCTCTGAAGCTGCCCTCGAGACTTCCCGCCATTCAGAGGCATAAAGGGTATTTATAGCTCTTGCAGACACGGCAGCCGGCTGGTATACCGCGGGCAGGCAGCCCTCCCCTTTGCCTGTCAAGTCAATTTAATGTTGTATCGAGGGACTCCCTGTGCCATTCATTATCGATTTTCATTTTAAGCAGTGGCTGGAGGTCGCCGGGCGGCTTCGATCAATGCAGAGATGCTTACACCGGGGTGCATTAAAGCTCTCCTGCAGCGGAGAACAGTACAGCCAAGTTGGCATCTTTCGCCCTTGATGCGGCTTTCGCCATTCCTGATTAGATGTTCTGCGCGGTTCTGGGGGGAAGGCCAGACAACCTCGACCAGACAGGCAGCTCCAATTTAGCCTCTTCGACATAGGAGGGGAAGTGATCTAATGCCCCAAGGGGGGCATGAGTAAGTGCCCTCCTTCCTGCCCGTTCGCTTCACATTTCCTTCCAGACAATCAGCGCAGCAGGTCTTATTTCAGTAGTTTTTGGTCCCGGCTTCAGAACAGCTTGAGGGAAAAACCAACAAATGATTCATCGCCCTCTAGTGGTGGGATGGAGCCATTGCTAATGTAGAAAGCTTCTCCTAAGCCAGTGGTGGCGAACCTATGGCACGGGTGCCAGAGGTGGCACTCAGAGCTCTCTCTGTGCCAGACGCAGCAGAGTCACCACCACGCACACACACACATCTAGGCTGACCTGGGCCGCTGGGCTCGATTATTAGCATTAAACCTAAGACCTAGATGTTTAGGTGGAATCTCTTTTCCTTCACCTTGAACTCATTACTCCTGGTCCTAGTCTCTGGCAGAAAACAAGCTTGTCACCAACATGACATCCCTTCAAGTATCTAAACAAGGCTATCATGTCACCTCTTAACCTTCTCTTCACCAAACTAAACGTATTGAGCTCCTTAAGTCTTTCCTCGTAGGGCAGTGGTGGCGAACCTATGTACCAGATTGCCAGAGGGTGCTTTCGAACCCTCTCTGTGGAGCGCACAAATAGAGTCACCCCCCCCTCCCACATTTAGGCTGGCCTGGGCGGTGGGCTCGGTTATTAGCATTAACCCTCAGACCTAGTTTGAGGAAGCAGTGTAGGTAACCCTGTTAGGCTGTTAAACCCACTGATTTTCATGTATGAAGAACTAAGCGTGATCCTTTACCTGGGAGTAGCTTGGTTAATTCAGCCGTGGGGCTTGCTTCTGAGTAAACCCTCCTAGGGTCATGGTCACCCATTGGAAGAGTTGCAGTTGCTTCAAAGCAAAGCCACTGACTACTACCAAGCTCTGATAGCATGCCTTGGAGCCAACCGTTTCTAAACTAAAACCTCAGTATTGGGTTAAAATAGCCCGTGTTGGCACTGCGATAATAAGTGGATTTTGGAGTTTGCAATTTGGGCACTTTCGATCACCAAAGAAAGGTTAGCCACACCACTGTCCTAAGCTATGCAGGGTTGGCCACCAGATGGGGGGCCAGCAAGGAAGCCTCTGCAGAGGAAGGCAATGGCAAACCACCTCTGCTTCTCACTTGCCTTGTAAACCCCTTGCTAAGGTCACCATAACTCAGTTGTGACTTAATGACGTCATTAAGTCACAGGCAGTTTATGCTGACCCCAGAGGCTTTTCAAGGGAAGAGATGTTCAGACGGTGGTTTGCCACTCCCTTTCAATACTGGCGTTCCTTTCTGGTCTCCCACCCAAATACTAACCGGGGCCGACCCTGCTTAGCTTCTGAGATCTGACAAGTTCAGGCTAGCCTGCGTCACCCAGGTCAGGGCACACAAATCCGCTAGTGGTGGAAAACACTCTCAGGTTGCAGCCAATTTATGTGACCTCCTTAGGGTTTTGAAGGCAAGAGAACATCGAAGGTGGTTTGCCATTGCCTTCCCCTGCATAGCAACCCTGGATTTCCTTGGTGGCGTAGGAGGTTAAGAGCTCGTGTATCTAATCTGGAGGAACCGGGTTTGATTCCCAGCTCTGCCGCCTGAGCTGTGGAGGCTTATCTGGGGAATTCAGAATAGCCTGTGCACTCCCACACACGCCAGCTGGGTGACCTTGGGCTAGTCACAGCTTTTCGGAGCTCTCTCAGCCCCACCTACCTCACAGGGTGTTTGTTGTGAGTGGGGAAGGGCAAGGAGATTGTAAGCCCCTTTGAGTCTCCTGCAGGAGAGAAAGGGGGGATATCAATCCAAACTACTACTACTACTACTACTACTACTACTACTACTACTACTACTACTACTACTACTACTACTACTACTACTACTACTACTACTCTTCTTCTTCTTCCAAGCACTAACCAGGGCCCTTTTGACATGAGCAGGAAATACGTTAAGGGATGAGTATGAAACAGCCATGTGTTTGGTTGGTGGTAGAAAGTGCTGTGAAGTTGTAGCTGGTGACCCCAGAGGGTTTTCAGTGCAAGAGATGTTCAGAGGTGGTTTGCCATGGCCTGCCTCTGCATAGCAACCCAGGGCTTTCTTGGTGGTTTCCCATCCAAGTACCAACCAGGACCAACCCTGCTTAGCTTCTGAGATGGGGCGACCCTTGGTTTGACTAGCACACAAGCAATACCTGCATTAGCTGTGGCTGCTTCACCACAGGACGACGCAAAGACATACCAAAAAATCCTGCTAGAGCCGACCAAGGATCTAGCTAGTCTACATTTCCAGCTTTGCCCAGACATGAAGCTTCCAAGAAGCTGCTGGTGACCCCTCACTCTACGGTTGTTCAACTGTCCTCAACCATGGCAGGGCCTTCTCAGCCCTGGCCCCAGCTTGGTAGAATGCTCTGTCAGTTGAGGCCCAGGCACTGCAGGGTTCAACACAATCCCACAGGGCCTACAAAACAGAGCTGTTTCACCAGGCCTATGATTAAAGCAGCAATGGCATTCCATCGTGCGGAAACACCTCTGGTTCACCAGACAAGCCTCTGCCGCTCAGGCGGAGGAGTGGGGGATCAAACCGGGTTCTCCAGATTAGAATCCACCTGCTCTTAACCACTGCACCACGCTGGCTTTCAAGAGGTCTTCAAGGCAAGTCAGAAGTCCTCCTGTCATTGTCTTCTGCTGCAGAGTCTTCTTCAGTGGTCTCCAATCCAAGCGTACCTTCTCAGATCTGATCAGTTGGGTTATTTCAGTGATGGCGAACCTTTTCGAGACCGAGTGCCCACATTGCAACTCAAACCCCACTTATGTGCCAACAAGGCAATTTAACCTGAATGCTGAGGTTTTAGTTTAGAAAAAAACTATTGGTTCCTTCTTCCTCCGCCCCACCTGCTCGAGCAGGGGCCAGCCTGCTCTAGCCTCCAGCAAGTCCCACGGACACCGCTTCTCTAGCATTTCTGCCTCCTCTGCTCCCCGCAGGGCAGCAGCCACCCAGAACACATGCTCCAGGCCAGCCAGCCAAGACCTCCCTGCCACCCATGGCCCTTGCGCACGCCCGTGCTCAGTGGCCCAGGCCAGCCTAGATGTGGGGGGGGGATGATTTTCCACCCCCCACATGATGAACTCTGTGTGCGCGTGCCCTCAGAGAGGGCTCCGATTGCCACCTCTAGCACCCGTGCCATAGGTTCGCCATCACTGGGTTATTTCATGCTGCCTTCCCTCCCTGGTCCTGATTGAAAGATATGTTTATATCCATACTGATGTACACAACAGTCAGAGGGGTGGGAATTCAGGACCCTGGATAGCTCCTTCGCCCTCCTTACAGCTTGCAAATCCCGCAGAATAAAAGACCTTGCACCGGGAGTCCCCAAACTTTTTGAGCCAGTGGGCATGTTGAGAATACCCCAGCAAGGGGTGGAGCCAGCCACAAAGTCATTGCCTCGGTTTCACTTCAGTTACACAGTGTAGAGCAGTGGTTCTCAACCTTCCTAATGCTGCGACCCTTTAATACAGTTCCTCATGTTGTGGTGACCCCCAACCCCAACATTTATCCATTTTACAGATAGAGAACACTGATGCAGAGAGTCTTAGGCGACCCCCGTGAAAGGGTTGTTCGACCCCCAAAAGGGGTCCCGACCCCCAGGTTGATAACCACTGGTGTAGAGCCTTCTGCTTTAGGGGCAGCTGCTGCCAAAGCAACATTTTTTGGGGAAAATCTAAACAGCCAAACAAATTTCCAGCATTCATTCAGGATCCTTGCTGGAGGAAAGCCCAATGTGACTCCACCTACTTCCTAAAAACATCTGACGGGCATCAGAAAAGAAGAAGAGGAGGAGTTTGGATTTATACCCCACCTTTCTCTCCTGTAAGGAGACTCAGGTAACACAAGACTCCTTTCCCTTCCTCTCCCCACAACAAATACCTGGTGAGGCAGGTGGGGCTGAGAGAGTTCTGAGAGAACTGGGACTAGCCCAAGGTCTATGGCTACCAATCTTGATCCTCCTTGATCTGAGGTTGCAAATGCCTTAGCAAATCAGGTGCTCAGGAGCAGCAGCAGCAGAAGGCCATTGCTTTCACATCCTGCACGTGAGCTCCCAAAGGCACCTGGTGGGCCACTGTGAGTAGCAGAGTGCTGGACTAGATGGACTCTGGTCTGATCCAGCAGGCTAGTTCTTATATTCTTATAAGGTCACCCAGCAGGAATGTAGGAGTGCAGAAACACACCTGGTTCACCAGATAAGCCTCTGCCACTCAGGTGGAGGAGTGGGGAATCAAACCTGATTAAAATCCACCTGCTCTTAACCGCTACACCACGCTGGCTCCCTAAGGTTTCAGCGGGCACATGTCGGGGACTCCTGCCCTCCTGTCAGGCACACGTCGGGGACTCTCGTGCGTACAACATTAAAAGGTCACAGAGTATTCATGGAGCAGAGTTTTGCAATTTAAAAAAAAATTAAAGCTGAGTATAAGAAGCTGTACTCCAGACCAGGGGTCTGCAACCTGCGGCTCTCCAAATGTTCATGGACTACAATTCCATCAGCCTCTGCCACCATGGCCAATTGGTTCTTGAACATGCAGGAATTTGCAAACTCAAAAACAGGGGCATCCAACTTCTTTGCATTCGTCGTGCATTATGTTTAATGCTTTGCAGACAGGGAAACTGTCACAAAGTCATACACAATTATTCAAGGAGAGTGTTCTGCTGCCCTCTAGAGGTCAATTTTGGTCAAGTGGGAGTAATCTCTCAGATGCCTTTTACATCTACTAGGATAAACCTCGCTCTCATATCAAATCAAAGCAAGCAACAAACAGCAGTTCCTTTCTCCACCAATACTAAGAACTACAACTGCTTTTTGGCTGTCCAGTGTCCTAACCCCAAGGGAACTAACCAGGGGAGGTGGGAAGTCTATCAAAAGTACTGCTTTTCTCACCCTCCTTTCTAAAATATCACCCGCTCGTATTTTCTCAGGTCTGGACCTTTTCCAAGTTCCAAATGCTGTTCTTCTCTAGAAATAGCTTAAAGATTCGACTTCCCTAAGACGGATTCCCTCTGCCCTGGTCTGCGTTCACAAGGCCAAGACTAGCCCCATCAAACAAGATCTCGGAAGCTGAACAGTGTTGGCCCCAGTTACTCTGTGGGTGGAATGCCATCCAACAGTCCTGGGTGCAGAGGAAGAGACAGACAAATGGTAAACCACCTCTATTCATTTACTTTATTGGATTTGTTAACTTGCCCTTTCCTGGCCAAAGCCGAGCTCAGGGTGGCTGACGCACATAATTTAAAACAAGCCCATTTGTAATAAAAAATAGTTCACAACAGCAATATTATTTAAACCTACAACATTGAAATACAAATATAAATCACCATCCAAATAGTGACTAACGTGCAGTCTAAAAAATATCCATCTCTGATGACTTGTTACACATTGTTATTAAAGGTAAAGTTTCCCCTTCAGTCGTGTCTGACCCTGGGGTACCACTGCAAGCAGTGATTTCATAGGCAAGCCGTTCTTGTGGGAATGGTTGCCATTGCTTTCCCTGGCTATTCTTTACCCCCTAGCTATGAGCTAGGTACTCATTTACCGACCAAGGAATGGATGGATGGCTGAGTTGATCATGAGCCAGGATATCTGACCCACAGGGTGCTCGAACTCCTGACCTTGTGAGTGGCAGTGTAAGCACTTAACCACTACACCACGCGACTCCTTTGTTATTACTATACTGTTAATATATTGTTTTGCTGTTAATGTATAATCTGGATTTATTGATGTATGTTGACGTGTATTAACGAAGAGCTGCTGTTATTGCTATTAATATATTGTTATGTTTGTAGTGTTAAGTCGCCATCTGAAATTTGAGTTTATTTCAGTTTTATGTATTAGTCATAGTGTTATAATGTATTTTGTTTACTTATTTTTGCTAGCTGTCCTGAGCCCTTCAGGGATAGGGCAGGGTACAAATTAAAATTGAAATGAAAATGCACTCAACCACATCTTTGCATAGCAAGTTCCATCCAAACACTTACTGATTGGTTCCCCACCTGGGACATGGACATTGGACAATATACCCCGCTAAACTTTCCCTTCTCACTAGACACAGTGTGTAACAGACTTTTTTCTGTGACACATCTCTGAAGATGTCAGCCACAGATCAGGGACGTAGGTATAGATTTTTTTTATGGAGGGGTTCGGAGGCACACCCACCACCCAGGGCAGCAGCCCGCGCCTCCCCAAGCCCGCCCACAGCTAGTGCTTATAAAGCAATAGCCGAGGTCGGGGATGGCAGACTCACCTGCCCTGCCTCCTGTCCCTCCCCTCTGGGCTGAGGCATAGAGGAGAAAATGGAGACCCTAGTGCAAAATCTGAGTTTTGTGCCCCACCCCCCCACCAGGGCAGCAGCTGTGATGCAGGAATCACCCCAGAGCAGCATCACTTTCAATGGTGTTTGAACTAGATCCCACCAAAGGGAGAATGCAGGGTCCCTAGTTAAACAACATTGAAAGTGATGCTGTTTTGAGGGTGGATTATCCCTTTACCCTAAAAGCAAGCATCACTTTCAATGGCCAAGTGGTAGGACAAGAAGGTGCATTCTAATCTGGAAGAACCAGGTTTGATTCCCTGCTCTGCCACTTCAGCTGTGGAAGTTTATCTGGGGAATTCAGATTAGCCTGTATACACAGCTACCAACTGGGTGACCTTGGGCTAGTCAGCTTTTAGAGACTCTCAGCCCCACCCACCTCACATGGGGTGTTTGTTGTGAGGGAGCAGGGGCAAAGGAGATTGTAAAGCCCTTTTGTGAATTCCTACAGGAGAGAAGGGATATAAATCAAACTCTTCTTCTTCTTCTAAACTGAGGGACCTCAAGATTCTCCCCTTTAAATCCCATGCAGAGGTGGTTTGGAGAATCTATAAGAGGAAGTAGAGGTGCCTGCTCTAAGGGGGGTGCAATGGTTAAGCTAGAAGCACCAAACTTTCCGGGTATCTTTAGGAGTCTCTCTAATGATACCATAGGTTTGGTGAAGTTTGGTTCAGGGGTCCAAAGTTACATGGACCCTCAAAAGAAGTCAACCAACCCCATCTCCTAAGCTCCCCATTGGAAACAATGGGATGGGAACACCCCTTTGGGAATCCCATAGCTTTGGACTCCCTGGACCAAACTTCCTACAAAACCTACATTAGTATCAATAGAGGCTCTCGATGATCCTCCCAGGTTTGGTGAAGTTTGGTTCCATGAACTCCCCTCAAAGATGTAGCCCTGTCTTCTAGCTCCCATTATGAAAACAATGGAGGGATGGGGCCTCCCTTTGGAAGTCCATAGCTTTGGGCCCCTGGACCAAACTTCACAAAACCTGAGTGGTATCAATGAGAGACTCTCCTGATAATGCATCCCAGGTTTGGTGAAGAGTTTAGTTCAGGGAGTCCAAAGATGCTCAGACCCTCAAAGATGTAGTCCCCATCTTCTATTAGTTTCCATTGGAAACAATGGAGGATGGGGGCACCAAACCTCACCAAACCCGGCTAGTATCATCAGGAGAGTCCCCCAAACAATCCCTTAAAGTTTGGTGCTGAAACGATAAGCCCTGCAGACCAAACCGAAAAAAAAAGCACTAAAGCGTTTTAAAACCCACAAGCTTGGTGTGAGGCTTCAGACATGAATGGGGGGGTTCAAACCCGAGAATCCCCCCCTTACCTACGTGCATGCCACAGATGCAGGCGAAACGTTAGGAACGCGATTCACCAAACCATGGCCACACAGCCAGGAAAACCCACCATAACCTGTCATGTATCCTGTTTCACATATAACCTGATTGATGTATCCACTGATTGTTATGTACAAGGGGTCTGTTTCTCACTTTCTTCTGTTTCCCCTTTGATGTTTATTGCTTGATAACAAATGTAGATACCTAGGCAAGACCCTGAGAAACATCCTGGCCTCGGGCAACAGGAAGTGTCCATTGCATCACAGGCGGGAGGTTTCGTAGGTGACATAACTTTCTCTTTTCTGCATCCCTGAGACGCCTGAGCTCTTAAACCTGTGGTGGCGAACCTTTGGAACTCCAGATGTTATGGACTACAATTCCCATCAGCCCTACCAGCACGGCCAATTTGCTGGCAGGGGGGGCTGATGGGGTGTAGTCCCACATAACTGGAATACCAGGTCGCCACCAGTGCTCTTTTCACACTTTAAGCTGGGGAAGGGAGGGACTGATTTGGGGATAAAAAGGCCTTGGAAAACTTGCTTGAAAATTTTACCACTGCCAAAGCTTTTTAAATTTTATGTTAAGAGTCACATTTTAATTGTTATTGGGCTGGATTTTATGGTATTATATTGTCTATGCGTGAGCCCTGAGTTTGGCCTTTGGCTGGGGTAAGGCAGGATGTAAGCCCCAAATAAAGCGAAAGTAAAGTTCCTGGGAGTTTGCTGTTTCTGAGCCAATTCTGTGTTCCTGACAAGCAACAAAGCTGTAACATCTGCAGAACATCTACAAATGAAGAAGAGTTTGGACTTATACCCCACTTTTCTCTCCTGTAAGGAGACTCAAGATGGCTTACAAGCTCCTTTCCCTTCCTCTCCCCACAACAGACACTTTGGGAGGCAGGTGGGGCTGAGAGAGTTCAGAGAGAACTGTGACTGGCCCGAGGTCACCCAGCAGGAATGGAGGGAGTGTAGAGCATCTAGTTCACCAGATAAGCCTCTGCCACTCAGGGGGAGGAGTGGAGAATCAAACCCGGGTTTTCAGATTAGAATCCACCAGCTCTTAACCACTACACCATGCTGGCTATCGGACTCTCTTGCAACTTATTGTATTGTCGAAGGCTTTCACGGCCGGAATCACTGGGGTGCCGGGTGATTTCCGGGCTGTATGGCTGTGTTCTAACAGCATTCTCTCCTGACATTTCGCCTGAATCTGTGGCTGGCATCTTCTTCCTATCAGATCCTCTGAAGATGCCAGCCACAGATGCAAACAAACAATCGGGAGAAGTCTGCTAAATACAACCATTATGAAGCTCCCACCACAACATCTTGCAACTGTTGGAAATCTTGTCCAATGGCCCCTTCAGCCCTTTATGAAGTTGTGTCGTGATACCTGGTCACCCTGAGGACTAGAACCATGCTTTCAGAGATAATAAAACAGAGGGTGAGATTCTCAGGCCACCTAATTCGGTGTATGTGTTACGACAGCCGGATCACACATAGCTCCATGTTAGGGGTTTCAAGGCAAGGTGATTTCAAGGAATACAGAACGGGATCTTTCGGCATACCATCTGGCATGTTGTACTCAACACAGAAGCATTAGACAGCACAGAATATTACGTGAGCAAGAGCCACCCAACATCTCTCCCGCAGCCATATGGACTGGCGCAGACTCCTATTAGCCGATGTCTGAATTTAGGTTAAACTATGAAGTAATGGAGACAATCGATTGGTGATTTACGTGTACTTCATGATCAAGGTTGTACCAAGATAAAGAGCTTGCAGCACTTGAAAGGATTCTTGTGCAAGTATTTAAACAACTACCTCGACGAGCCGCTTTTCTCCTTCCGTCTTTCAAGAGAGCAACGAATTTTTTTTTGGGGGGAAAAAAACCCACGCCCATCTGTCCCCGGTTGAGGACAGCTATTTTAATCTTGATGCTGAATGCAGGCATTTCACACACGGGCTGAGTGACTTGGAATACGACGATTCAAACCAGCAAGGCATCAAGTGCCCATGAGTTCCTCCATCCCCCAGCAAGGGAGGGACTCAAGCGGCTGAGCACTTCAGAAAACACAGATGTGCAAGCGCGGGGGAGGGGGGAGTCCACTGCAGGAGGGGCAGAGGAGAGGACACATCGGCTCAAGTTGCACTACCATTTGGAATGCGGCCTGCAAAGGCAGAGGGTGGATAGGGGAGCGGTTGCACTAGATCGGGATCTCCAACGTGGTGCCCATGGACCATGTGGTTCTCAACCTTCCTAATGCCGCGATCCTTCACTACAGTTCCTCATGTTGTGGTGACCCCCAATCCTAACATTTATCCATTTTACAGATGGAGAACACTGATGCAGAGAGTCTTAGGCGACCCCTGTGAAAGGGTCGTTCGACCCCCAAAGGGGTCCTGACCCCCAGGTTGAGAACCGCTGTCCTAGTGGATGCCAAGTGTTTGCAGAAATTGGGTGGGGCCGGATGGGGCTATCGGTGTAGTGGTTAAGGCTGGTGGATTTTAATCTGGTGTACCAGGTTTGTTTTCCACACTCCTCCACATGAGGCCTGCTGGATGCCAGTCACAGTTCTCTCAGAACTCTCTCAGTTCCACCTGCCTCTCAGAGAACTGTGAATGGCATCCAGCAGCCTCATGAAGAGTGGGGGAAACAAACCTGGGATATAAATCCAGACTCCTCCTCCTCCTCTTCTTCGAAAGAGCTTTGGCAAGAGAAGACAGCATGAAGGTCTGGGGCAGAACTGATTGCAAAGGGAATTGGTGTTGCATTAAGGTGGCCTAGTTATACTCTGGTCACATTATGAGAAGACAACTTTAATAGGAAAAGACAATAATGCTAGGGAAAAAAATTGAAGGCAGGAGGAAGAGAGGAAGACCCAAAATGAGATGGATGGACTCTGTAGTGGAAGCCACAGATTTCAGTTTCTAAGACCGGAGCATTCTAAGACCTGAGCAACTGATTCATAGGATTGCCGTGAGTTGGAAGAGATATGACAGCACTTCACACACACACACACACACACACACACACACACACACACACACACACACACACACACACACACACACACACACACACACACACACACACACACACACACAGGAGAATCTTAGTAGGGCACCTTGCTGATTCCCTGGTCTGAGGCCACTATTAACACAGCATGCTTCAAACGAATGTAATAGACAGAACATAAGTAAATATGCATTCAAAGGCAGGTTGCAGTAAAAAGAAAAAGGTTAAATACTTGGGGGAAAATCCTTCTTGGTACTTAAAATGCATCACCACAATTCTGTGCAGACTAGGGCCTCTTCTGCACATGCCAAATAATGTACTTTCAATCCACTTTCAAAGCACTTTGCAGCTGTCCACAATGGCAAAATCCACTTGCAAACAATTGTGAAAGTGGCTGAAGATCTTTAGTTATTCTATGGTGAGGAAGGGCCTAGATCAAACCCAATGAAATGAACGGGCTCAGACTGGACTAACCTCTCTTTCGGAGCGCCCTTTTCGGACAGTCTCTTGCTCTGATCTGGTTGGCCCAGGCTTTGAAGCAAACGAGCCGTGACAGGGATGGGAATTCTCTTGCTGGCAGATTCCAGAATGACGAGAGCCGTTTTTACTCAGTTTCTGTTCAGCCTGCAAGAAACGCAGCATCTCTCCAAGACCAACAGCTCCTGGCTACAGATCCGAAGATCCTCCTTACTGAAAAAGCAAGATCCGATTGCATCTCCATCCATCCACAACGTTTTTTCGAAGGGGGACGTGTTTGTCTTTCATGGATCAACTCTGCCCCCCTCTGGTGTGAATGTGCCAGGAACACAGAGACAACGAAGAAATCTCACAGCTGAAAAACCAACAGGGGGAACAAAACACACACATATGCGTATCCCAATTTGCCATCACCATTTGTGGCATTTTAACAGGACACGGCACCATGAAAACTTCCCTGTTGTGGGTTTTCTGGGTTGTGTGGGCCCGGTCTGGTAGTTTTGCTCCTAATGTTTGGCCCACATCTATGGCTGGCATCTTCAGAGATATTTTACTGTGACTTGCCTCTGAAGATCCCAGTCATAGATGCGGGTGAAATGTTAGAAGAAGAAGAAGAAGAGAAGAAGAAGAAGAAGAAGAAGAAGAAGAAGAAGAAGAAGAAGAAGAAGAAGAAGAAGAAGAAGAAGAAGAAGAAGAAGAGAGAGAAGAAGAGAAGAGAAGAAGAAGAAGAAGAAGAAGAAGAAGAAGAAGAAGAAGAAGAGAGGAGGGAGGGAGGGAGGAGGAGGGAGGGAGGAGGGAGGAGGAGGAGAAGGAGGAGGGAGGAGGAAGAGGAGGGAGGAGGAGGAGGAGGAGTTTGGATTTATAACCCAACACCTGCTTCTGCAGGGGAACTCAAAGGGGCACAGAAATCTCCTTGCCCTTCCCCCTCTGTAAACACCCTGTGAAGTGGAGTGGAGGCTGAGAGCTCCCAGAAGCTGTGACTAGCCCAAGGTCACCCAGCTGGCGTGTGTGGGAGTGCCAGGCTAATCTGAATTCCCCAGATAAGCCTCCACAGCTCAGGCGGCAGAGCTGGGAATCAAACCCGATTCCTCCAGATTAGATACACAAGCTCTTAACCTCCTGCGCCACTGCTGCTCCTGCTGCTGTTAGGAGCAAAAACTACCAGACCATGGCCACAGAGCCTGGAAAACCCAGAAGAGCCACCTGATTCCGACCGCTGACAATACAATGAGACTTAATCCAAAAAAAACTGCAAGTCACCTAATACCTTTTATTAAGACAAGCATCAATGACACAAAAGAATTTCTCAGGTGGGTAGCCATGCTGGTTTGCAGTGGATGAGATGGATTGAGGTCTGGTAGCACCTTCAAGACAAAGAACATTTCTGGCACATAAATTTTCAAGAGTCAAAGATCCTTTTGTCAGCTATAATGAAGGGACATTTGATTCTCGAAAGCTTACTGTTAAGTCTCAAACCTTGAAGCGATAAACGGACTTTGTATTGTCGATCAGCAGCGTTTACTGATCGGCATCGAAGCGCCCAGCTGGACAAAGCAAGTTCTGGGGAACCCGGCTTTTGCCACCCATTTTCCAACCTGATCGATGTTAATCCCCCCCTCCCTTTCCCCCAAGGAATGTGAGAGTTATTGTCGAAGGCTTTCGCGGCCGGATTCCACTGGTTCCACTGGTTGTGGTGGGTTTTCCAGGCTGTGTGGCCGTGGTCTGGTGGATCTCGTTCCTAACGTTTCGCCTGCATCTGTGGCTGGCGTCTTCAGAGGTGTATCACAGAGGGAGGTCTGTGATATGCCAGCCACAGATGCCAGTCACAGATGCGGGGGCCGGGGGGGGGGGGAGGCGTGGCAATGTTCGTCGGTAATACCACCATCCTTTTAGAGACTGGCCCTGTCCCGAGAGATTGATGGTCTAGAGTGTGTCGGCTTTGGTGGTTGGCCCAGGAAAGGTTGGCTGCTTCTCCTGGTGTACCCGGTCGCCCTGGCTACGGGGAGATAGCCTCGTCGCAGCTGCTAGGAGGTGGTGGCTGACTGGGCGTTCTTGCGGTTCCCCAGGCTTATTGTGCTGGGGGACTTCCCAGCGTCCATGTCCGCACTGCGCCCTCATGTTTCATGTACGGTCGCTGGACCTGGTGTCATCCATGGCGGCACTGGGCCTTTCCTTTGGTAAATTCTGGCCCCACTCATGAGGCCGGGTCCGCACACTGGACTTGGTCGCCGGGTTGGGGGTTAATATGGTCATGTCCTCTAGTATTAGAGTGCCATGAATGCGAGCCATTATGCCCTTGAAGGTCTAGGATAGACATGCGCCCAACAACCCTGTCACAAGCGTGACGGGCGTATTTTTTGTCGCCGGAGACTTATGGATCCTATTGGATTCCTGAATGCTCTTGGCGGACTCCTGAACCTCTCGGCACCCTCGATGGGCTAGTGGAAGACTGGAACTCCCGCTTTCGATGCCATCAGGTATTGATTGTTCCCCGGCGTCCTCGCTTACCTGCAAGGCTGGCCCCCTAATTTATACCGAGGAGCTCACGCCATTATGAAGCGGGAACTTAGAACTAGGCCGAGTTTAGTGTGGGCTTCAGTCGCCACGGCGAAGCTACGAACATCTTATAGGACGCTTTGCAGAGAAGCCTATGGGGTGGCGGCATTTTAAGGAGGCCGAAGAGAGCCTTCTTCTCCTCCTCTCGCGTCTGCTAGCTCATGGCACAATTGTTCCATTATTATTCGATTCCTTGACCTCACTGTCCGAGGGTCCACAAACTGTCAATTGGCTATTAGCTGTGGGAGGCATTTATGAGCTTTTTTTGCAGATAGCTAAAAGTCGTAGCGTCGGCTCCGCCACTCGACCTACCCCCCCCCACCTTAGAGACAATAAGTGAGCTGGAGGTCTTCCTTGCGATCTTCTGGCCCTTGCTTAGCCCATAGTTCTCCCTGCTCTCGGAAGCCGCTGTCGACAGAGCCCTGGCTGCTGTTAGACCTACTACCTGTCCTCTGGATCCCCAGTTACCCCTCCTGGCTTATTAAAAGCCGCTGCCAGGCCGGAGCTACGGAATCTCCACCTGTTGAGTATCATCAATAGCTCCCTTGAGCAAGGAGTCTTTCCTGGTGGGTTGGAAGGAGGCGGTGGTCCGCCCACTCTTGAAAAGCATCCACATCGTTGATTAGATCCTGGTGATCTGGCCAATTACCGCCTCCGTTTCGAATCTTTTCGTTTCTGGGGAAGCGTAATTGGCGAGAGAGTGGTAAGTTGGAGCAGCTTCGAGGGGTTTCCTGGAGGACACACATCGGCTTTTGATCCCTTCCCAACTCCGGTTTCTGCAAGCTGGGCATGGGAATGACTCTGGAGACTGTTCTCGTCGGCCGGCTTGGCACAGGATTTGCTCCGGCTTTACAACTAGACCAGGAGCGGATCGGCGCTGCTGGTTTTGCTGGATCCCTAACCGCGAGCGCTTTGATGTGGGTGATCCTGACCTTTTGGCCCACCGCCTGGCCGTTTCCGGGGTGCGAGGGGCACTGTCCTGGAAATGGATTGCCTACCGTTTCTCCGGGACCGGACTTGCCAACAGAATTAATGTGGTGCGGGGATCAAAGCCGTCCCGGAGGTGCTCACTTCATTGTAAGAGGGTGCCTCTGTGGGAGCGCTGCTGTCCCCGGGCTTATTATTTAACATCTACATGCGACCCCCTTGCTCGAAGTTGGTGCGGAGCTTTGGGCTGGCGATGTCATCAATATGCCGATGACACTCAGCTCATTCTGTTGATGGAGGGGGGAGCCGGCACGCCTCCCCTGCGGCTCTCCAGCATTGTTTGGGGAGGCCGTGGCTGGTTGGTTGGGAAACAGAGCAGGCTGAAACTGAATCCAGAATGGAAGACGGAGATCCTCTGGCTGAGACGTGGGGGGGAGGTTGGGGATTTCCAGCCGCCGGTGTGGGAGGGGGCTTTATTGGCACCAGCTCTCCCTCTGTCCGCGACCTGGGGTCCACCTGGATTCGTCTCTCTTCAATGGAGACTCCAGGTGGCTCCATATAACCCGGGTCGCTGCTTTTACCATCTTCGACAGGCCCGACGGCTGGCTCCCTTCCTCTCCCGCGCTGGCTTGGCCACTGTGGTCCATGCAACGGTCACCTCCAGGTTGGGAACTATTGCAACTCGCCTTTACGCATGGGCTCTTTCCCTTGCGTCTGACTCGGAGGATTAAAGATGGTCCAGGAGATGCATGCTGCACGCGTAGCTTGTGGGAGGTGCCATGGGGAGAGCATATTACACTGGCCACTGCTACGCCGCTTGCACTGGTTGCCAATTGAATACCGTAATCATTTTCAAGGTGCTGGTGTTATTGCCTTTAAGGCCTTCACGCAGCCTGGGGCCTCGACCCCGCACCTCACGGGACCGTCTCGACCCCATATGTCCCGAACCGGTCTCTGCGTTCGGCAGAGGCCAATCTACTGGTGATCCTCTCTGGCCTCTCCATGATAATGGCTGGCCTCCACGCAGGGCCAGAGCCTTTACAGCCGCATTCCTGGCCCAGCCTGGTGGAACGCTCTGCCTCCAGCTGTCTGGGCCCTGCGGGACCTTGCTGGAGTTCGCGCAGGGCCTGCAGAGACTGAGCTGTTCCACCGGGCCTTTGAGAGGGAGACTTGCCACGTTGATGAAGACCCCTCCCTCCCTCCCTCCCTCCCTTCTTGTTTCTTTTTATGAAGACCTATGTCGAGCCACTCTGTGTGACTTCTGTGGGAATGATATTAGAAGCTTCATCCGACTTTGTAGTATTAATGCTGCATTTTAACAGAGTATAGGTTTATTTTTACCGGAGCTCTCATCCTTATGTTATATTACATGTGTATTTTAATTGATGGTGCTCTTTGCATATTCATGCCTATCCGCCTGATTCTCGGGAGGCGGTTTATAAACCTAATAAACATACAATAATAATAATAATAATAATAATAATAAATAAATAATAATAATAATAATAATAATAATGTAATAATAATAATAATAATGTATTAGTCAAATAGCGAATAATAATAATAATTTTAAAGAGATGCTCTGTATGCTGTCACCCCAGAGAGATCCTAAAACCTTAAAAAGGCCAGACTTTGCAGAACAGGAATACCATATCTTGTTGTGCCAAATAAGCAATAAATCATGCTCAACCCCTTTCCTTGGGTCGGAATGAAAGTACCAGAACAGGGGCAATAATAGCCAAAGATCTTGAACCTATTAACTGAACCTCCCAACAGAGATGGGATCATTTACAAAGGGCTGTAGATGTCACCATGACTCTTTTCCATTCGGCTAGCCATTACAAAGGGTCGCTACGCATCTATCCCTCCTCCAGGATAGGGTCTCATTCCACACTGTAAAACTTCGCCAAGTGGGAGACTCAACATGCCTCACATTATACTCTTGACTTAAGTCCGAGATATGTGGGTATTAGGAATTTCTCTCCTGGATGGGTCTTAGACAAATCTGAAAGAGACTCTGACAACTCTGTTGTGGAGCTTTTGTTAAATAACACAGAGGCCATGCTCTTGGAAAAAGTAGCAAAATTTCTTTTACAAGTGACAGAATTTTCTAAGTAACGTCCAATGCTAGATACCGTTTATCTGTCTGTGTTTTGAATGTACTTTTGATTTGTACTTCAGAAATGTCTGTAATGCTCTGGAGCCTACTTTAATATGCCTAATAAAGGTTGTTGTATTGTAGATGCAGGCAAAATGTTAGGAACAAGATCCACCAGACCACAGCCACACAGCCCGGAAAACCCACCACAACCAATGTGAGAGTTAGTTGAGAACTAAGGCGCCCCAAGGTTGGCGATAGATATAGAGCCACCTAGCATCCTGCCCCCGTAGGACAAGGAAACAATCCTGTTTCCCTTGAGACCAAAAGTGTCAGGGGAAAGCCTAGTTATCTACTTAGTGAGTGAAGCCATAAAGCAAAGATCAAGGAAAGAATGTCCCAGGACAGCAGTGATAACACATTTCAGGCTGGTT
Organism: Sphaerodactylus townsendi; assembly: GCF_021028975.2. Taxonomy (NCBI): domain Eukaryota; kingdom Metazoa; phylum Chordata; class Lepidosauria; order Squamata; family Sphaerodactylidae; genus Sphaerodactylus; species Sphaerodactylus townsendi. The sequence continues at coordinate 170,693,361 of NC_059426.1, forward strand.
ACATATATCTTGTAACAATTCCATTGAGCTAGGAATGCATTTCAATCAACTGACACTTATACCTTGGAATTTTATTGGTTTAGGATACTACTAAACTATCATCAACCAATCAGCTTTATTGTGGTCGAAGACCAGAAATCATTAAATACAGAGTATAAAACCACAATATACAATTTCCAAATATAATTTGGAAACATGATTAAAACTGCAAAAACGTTGCAAGTGCAGAATGTTAAAACCATAAGATAAAATCAGGTCTACTACTGAACTAGAATCCAGCTCTCATCAACTGCGCTGTCTTCATTTTGGGTAAGCAGTAATTAACTGATTTGGTTTAGTAGATAAGAACAGGTGAACTCTAATCTGGAGAACTGGGTTTGATTCCCCAGTCGTCCACATGAGCGGCGGACTGGTCAACCGGATTTGTGGAGGAGTAGGGAATCAAACCCAGCTCTCCAGTTTAGAATCCACCTGCTGTTAACCACTGCACCACCAAGAAGTAGGTGACATGGCCTGTTCCCTTCAGGCTGAAAATGGCTCGCAAGGTCTTCTGGGAAGTGTAGTTCCCACCAGGACGTTTTCAGCCTGAAGGGAACAGGCCGCTTCTCCAGCCTGCACTGTTCCAATGAGGTAAGTGTGGGCAGGGGGGGCGCGGGGGGTGACTTTCCAACCCCCCCGGGTGCACGCCCGGTGCAACGCGCACCTCCCCCCACTCCCTGGTAGCTCCACTTCTGGAAAGACCTCCACCTGAGACCCTCAAGAGTGGCTACCAGTCTGAGGAGAAAATACTGTGTTTGATGAACCAAGGGTCTGTTTTAGAGTAAGGCATGTATACACATGTAGGCACGTATGAATGTGTAGCTTTTAGATCCATTCCAGATGGATGGAGAGGGGCTGGGGCTCAGTAGACCAACCTCTGCTTGGCATTCAGAAGTTCCCACCACTTCCAGTGGAAAGGAGCAGGTAGCAGGAGATTTGAAAGACATCAGCCTGAGACACTGGAGTTCAGCTGCCAGTCTGAGGAGACAATAATGACTTTGACGGTCCCTGAATTTGATTCAGAAGAGAACAGGTTCATGTATTCACATGAGTGGATTCTGTATTTGGTGCTCCATTTTGTAGCACGTAAATGGAAGAAGAAGAAGAAGAAGAAGAAGAAGAAGAAGAAAGAAAGAAAGAGAAAGAAGAAAGAAGAAGAAAGGCAAGAAAGAAGAAAGAAAGAAGAAGAAAGAAGAAGAAAGAGAAGAAGAAGGAAGAGACAGCCAAGAAGAAGAGAAGAAGAGAGAAGAAGAGGGAGGGAGGAGGAGGGAGGGGGGGAGGAGGAGGAGGAGGAGGAGGAGGAGGAGGAGGAGGAGGAGGAGTTTGGATTTAAACCCCACCTTTATTATTATTATTATTATTATTATTATTATTATTATTATTATTATTATTATTATTATTATTGTTGTTGTTGTTGTTGTTGTTGTTGTTGTTGTTAGTGTTAGTGTTAGTAGTATTATTGTTAGTGTTAGTGTTGTTGTTGTTGTTGTTGTTGTTGTTGTTGTTGTTATTATTATTATTATTATTATTATTATTATTATTATTATTATTATTATTATTATTATTATTATTATTTGGACTTGGTATATCGCCCAATCCCCAAAGGGCTCTTTCTCTCCTGGTATTCAAGGTAGCTTGCAAACTCCTTTCCCTTCCTCTCCCCACAACAGACACCTTGTGAGGTAGATGGGGCTGAAAGGATCCTGAGAGGATTGTGACAGATCTAAGGTCACCCAGAAGGCTTCATGTGCAGGAGTGAGGAAACAAATCTAGTTCACCAGATAAAAGTCCTCCGCTTATATGGAGGAGTGGGGAATGAAACATGGGTCTCGAGATCAGAGTCCAGTGCTCTTAACCACTATACCTCGCTGGTTTTTGCAGAAGATATTCCTGCATAAATTAATTGCTTAAGAACTTCTGCCTCCCGCATTTCCTAATAAAAGATTATTTAACAGCTAGCTTTTGGGCTGCTGGGGGGGAGGGTCTTTAGTTCAGTCTCTGGAACCAGCAGAAAGGAGCAGCAGTGGACAAGGCATCTGGGCCAGGAAGAACAGAGTGACTCTGGTGTTCATTTTGGAGGGCTTTTCTCAAAGCCACATCTTTTAAAACAGTGTATTTTTAACAGAGGTTTGCAGGGGTTATCTCTTTTTCTCCTTAAGGCTACTAGGAGCTGAGACTGCTGGAGGTGGGGCTTAACAGGGGTTAACAGAGGTTACTCTTTGTCCTGGGCTGCTAAAGGTGCAGGGCTCCTGAGGTGGAGATCATTCAGTCTTTAGTTCAGTCTCCTGGAATCAAGCTTGGCGCGCACCCGAAGCTTGTGCCCAGCGCAATTTCTTTCTTTTTTCTTCTTTAAAATAAATAAAATAAAGGTAATTAATAAGGACGATTTACTTGAGGGATGAAGTAGGTACATGATAGCTCCAAGGGGCACTGACTAAAAAAGCTTTAATATCTAAATATCTAAACAAAGCAGATATGGAGGCAGGAAGCCAGCAGGGGATGGGGGCTTGCCAGTGTTTTGCAACTGAGTGTCACATGTATGACTTATCTGCCACTAGGACCCAGAAAAGTCGTGGAGTGTGCCCTCGCTGCAATGAGCTCCCTGGCACTCAAGCGAACGTGTCCGTTCTCTTGAAGCCAAGGTGGCAGACCTGGGAGAAGCTGAGAGAGGCAGAGAGGGCAACAAACAAGGCTTTCAGGGACCCTAGCAGCCGGGTCCCATCTCCCAAGGTGACATCTCTTCAGATGTCATGCGAGAATGAGAGTCTGGGTGACAGAGGGTGCCAGAAGTCTGAGGTGGTGGAAAGATGCTCCCTTAGATGGGATCCCTTCCTTAACTGGTGATCAGCTATCCCTCTCGACTGATGATACCCCTCGGGGAGTGTGGGGGGGGCTCCTTGTAGTGGAGTGAATCGTGGATCATCAGGAATACGTAGAGAGTTGGGTTTGTGACAGGCGTGATTGACCTGCATAGTGACTTGCTCTGCACCTGAGTGCTGCATAGGTTGCGGATGTCACGCTACGTCTAGATAGGCTGTTAGGGACAGTGCTGGGGTGGAGTCAGCAGTTGCGGTCCAGATTGGTACCAATGAAATTGGGAAATGTAGCCGGGAGGTTCTAGGAAGCTAAATTTAGGCTGCTAGGAAAAGTGCTAAGGTTAAAATCCAGGACCCCCAAGGTGGCATTCTCTGAAATGCATACACCTGTTCCACTGGCGCAGGGCGAAGCTAGGCAAGCCAGCTTGAGATACAGGGTCTCAATGCGTGGATGAGAGAAGGTGGTGCAAGGCAGAGGGTTTCAGTATTTGTCAGGGAACTGGGGAACCTTTTGGGATAAGAGCAGGCCTGTATCAAAAGGGACGAACTTACCATCTTAACCAAAGAGGAACCAGGCTGCTGGCGCTCAACATTAAAAAAGGTGGCAGAACAGCTTTTAGAAAACTGATTCCTGGGGGAAAGCCGACAGGAGCTGAGGTGACTTCGGTTCGGAATACAGAGTCCATGGGGATGCAGACAGAGAAGGAGGTTTTTTAAATCCAACCAGGCATACAAGTGAGGAACATAAGCAATGTGATAAGTGATAGTGTCTACAAAAAAGGCTAGATGGGCAAACATTGACATAAATCCCGTGCTGCAGGTTAGGGACAGAGACAGAGTATACAGTGTCTCTATGCTAATAGTAGAAGCATTCGAACCCTAAAATGGAGAAGCTGGATACAGAGTTTTCGGAAGGAGGGACATTGATACGGATAGTTAAGGCATCACAGAGGGGTATGGTGGAATCGAGGAGAACCAGTGCGGGATGCTGTTATCCCAGGTTACAGGAAATTCTACAGGAAGCGATGTAGGACAGGGACTTTATTGGGGGTGGGGTGGCCCTCTACATCAAAGAGAGCATAGTGTCACATAAAATAGACAATGCAGGGGGAGCTGATTCCTCTACAGAAGCACCTGTGGATATCAATACCAGGGGTGAAGCATAGTTTAACATTAGGAATATATTATCGCCCCCCCCTGACCAAAGCACACAGAGAGGATTCTGAGATGGAAAAAGAAATTAGAGAGGCCAACAAAAGCAAAAATATGCCATTGGTAATGGGCTTTATTTTAACTATCCCCATATATAACTGGAAAAATGCATGTTCAGGTCATAGTAAGGAGAGAACATTCCTGGATATGCTAAATGACTGTGGCTTTAGAGCATAGATGGTTGTAGAACCAACCAGGGGAGATGTGATCCTAGACTCTAATTCTATGTGGGACCCAGGACCTGAGTGCTGAGGGGAAGTCAAAAGCTGTTGGTTTGAGGCGATAGGGAACAGCGACCACAATGCTGTCAGGATTCAGTATCTCTGCATGCTTAACAAGTGACAACTACTGAGGTAGTTACATTCGCCTTCAGAAAGGGAAATTTCTCAAAAGATGAGGGATGAAAGATGCATGGGTAAAGTTGAAAGCGAAAATCAAAGAGGAGTCAAAAATGTCCAAGATGCTTGGAGCTGTTATTTAAAAAACACAGTCTTAAAAAGCTCAATCTGGAATGTGTTCCCACAGGTTAGGAAAGGCAGCGTTTCCAGTCCAAAAGAAAGCCACGATGGTTAACAAGGGAGGTTGAGGTAATTGTTAGGAAGAAAGGATGTATTTTAGAAAATGGAAGTCCAACTTAATCTGATAAAGAATACCAGAGAGGCAACACAAATGGTGGCAAAAGAGAAGCAAGTTAGCTGTAAAGGGGAGGCAAAAAAAAGGGATTATGGGGGAACGCATGGCTGTGAACATCAAAACCAGCAACAAACAGTTCTTCAAGTACATCAAAAGCTAGAGGGAAGCCAGCAAGGGAAGCCCCGGTGGAGGCCCGTTAGGATGACAAAGGAACAAAGGGTGTGCCTAAAGATGACAGGGAGTTACGGCAGAAAAGCTGAAATGAATTCTTTGCATCTGTCTTCACTCCAAAAGAGGGGAGGTGCGAGGAAAATCTCCTGCACCTGAACCAAGCTTCTTAGGAGGCCGAATCCTGGTGGAACTAACTTGAAGATAGTGGTAGACAAGGAAGAAGTTCTGGCAGCCATTGATAAACTAAATGCTACCAAATCCCCTGGCCCAGATTGGCTGTATCATTCAACCCCAAGAGTTCTTAAAGCAGCTCAAAGCATGAAATTGCTGATGTTCTCACTTTAATATGCAACTTCATCCCTTGAAATCCTAGGCTCCATCCCACAAGAAGACTGGAAGATGGCCAATGTCACACCAATCTTTAAGAAAGGATCTAGGGGGGACCCGGGAAATTACAGGCCAAGCCAGTTTGACATCTGTTCCTGAAATGCAAATTAGTAGAATCTGTCATTAAAGATAAAATTATAAAGAAACATGTACAAAAGCAAAACCTGCTGAGAAAAGTCAGTCCAGCATGGCTTTGCAGAGGCAAATCCTGTCTTACAAACTTCTACTAGAGTTCTTTGAGGATGTAAGTAGGCATGTGGATAAGGGGGAACCAGTGTACATTGTCTACTTGGATTTCCAAAAGGCTTTTGACAAAGTTCCTCACCAGAGACTATTGAGAAAACTCAGCAATGAAGGAATAAGAGGGGAAGTCCTCCTATGGATTAAAAACTGGCTTGAGAAACAGGAAGCAAAGAGTGGGTGTAAATGGGGAAATTCTCGGGCCAATGCAGAGATGTGGGGAGTGGTGTCCCCCAAGGCTGATCCGGTGATGTGGGACCAGTGCTCTTTACTAACCTAGGTTCATAAATGACCTGGAAGTAGGGGTGGGTAGCGTGGTAGCCAAGCCTTTGCAGATGATACTCAAATGCCATAGTAGGGTGGTGGAGAACCAAAAAGGATTGCGAGGAGCTCCAAGCCGGAGCTTGATAAATTAGGTGAGTGGGCTAAGAAATGGCAAATGCAGTTCAATGTAGCGAAAATGCCAAAGTGATGCACATGGGGGCAAAAAATCCAAACTTCACATACATCGCTACATAGGGGTCAGTGCTATCGGTAGTCCTGACACCAGGAAAGGGATTTAGCGTCTTAGTTGATAGTTCCATGGGAATGTCAACCTCAATGTATGGCAGCTGCAGGAAAAAAGGCAAACTCTATGCTGGGGATAATCAGGAAAAGAATTGATAATAAAACCTGCAAAAGATTGTCATGTTCCTTATATAAAGCCATGTAGATGCGACTACTAACTTCTGGAACACTACTGTGTCTCAAGTTCTGGTCACCACATCTCAAAAGGATATTGAAGAGATAGAAAAAGAAGTGCAGAGAGGGGCAACGAGGATGATTGAGGGACTGGAGCACCTTCCCTTATGAGGAGAGGCTGCAGCGTTTGGGACTCTTTAGTTTGGAGAGGAGACGTCTGAGGGGGGATATGATTGAAGTCTCCATAAAATTATGCATGGGGTAGAAAATGCTGACAGAGAGAAACAGAAATTTTTCTCTCTTTCTCTCACAATACTAGGAACCAGGGGGGGGCATTCATTGAAAATGCTGGGGGGAAGAATTAGAACTAATAAAAGGAAACACTTCTTCACGCAACGTGTGAATGGTGTTTGGAATATGCTGCCACAGGAGGTGGTGATGGCCACTAACCTGGAATAGCTCTCGTAAAAAGGGGGGCTTGGACAGATTTATGGAGGAGAAGTCAATTTATGGCTACCAATCTTGATCCTCTTTGATCTGAGATTGCAAATGCCTTAACAGTCCAGGTGCTCGGGAGCAACAGCCGCAGAAGGCCATTGCTTTCACATCCTACATGTGAACTCCCAAAGGCACCTGGTGGGCCACTGCAAGTAGCAGAGAGCTGGACTAGATGGACTCTGGTCTGATCCAGCTGGCTTGTTCTTATGTTCTTATGTTCTTAGGGTGTAAAATCTGGTTTCATAATATGCTTTTTATTACTATAAGCCTCCATAAGACCGAAGCGGTTAATAGACAAGCGTTTTAATGGTTTAATATTAAGGAAGTCAATCTGGCATAGTTTTTGGAGTGTTGGGCCCCTTCCGCACACGCAAAATAATGCTTTTTCAAACCACTTTCACAACTGTTTGCAAGTGGATTTTGCTATTCCGCACAGCTTCAAAGAGCACTGAAAGCAGTTTGAAAGTGCATTATTCTGCATGTGCGGAATGAGCCTTGGATTAGAATCTGGGAGCCTCGGGTTCAAATCCCCACTCTGCCATGGAAGTTTGCTGGGTGATCTTATGCCAACCATGTATTCCCAGACTAACCTACCTCACAGGGTTGTTTTGTGCATAAAACCAGAGAGAGGAGAATAATGGAATCTTTTAGTTTCAGACTGGAGAAAAAGGCAAAGTAGGTCAACAAACAACAATGAAACGAAATAAAAACAAAGGCTTGTATAAGTGTTTTCAGCACAGATGCAAATGTCAGTCACCCAAATAGATATTTACATCAGGTGCAGGTAGAAAAACCATTTAAGTATACCAAGGTACAGCAGAGGGCCCCAGAGGCAAATAAGGCTCACTGAGGAATCAAAAATGGATCTTTAAAGAGAAAATGGAATATTGAAACCCAGATATATTGAAAGGGTCAGTAGGGTAGAATCATAGAAGCATAGAATCATAGTTGGAAGAGACCCCAAAGGCCATCAAGTCCAACCCCCTGCAATGCAGGAACACACAATCAAAGCACTCCCGACAGATGGCCATCCAGCATTGGCGTAGGAGGTTAAGAGCTCGTGTATCTAATCTGGAGGAACCGGGTTTGATACCCAGCTCTGCCGCCTGAGCTGTGGAGGCGTATCTGGGGAATTCAGATTAGCCTGTGCACTCCCACACACGCCAGCTGGGTGACCTTGGGCTAGTCACAGCTTCTCGGAGCTCTCTCAGCCCCACCCACTTCACAGGGTGTTTGTTGTGATGGGGGAAGGGCAAGGAGATTGTAAGCCCCTTTGAGTCTCCTGCAGGAGAGAAAGGGGGGATATAAATCCAAACTACTCCTCCTCCTCCTCCTCCTCTTCTTCTTCTTTAAAGACCTCCAAAGAAGGAGACTCCACCACACTCCAAGGTAGTGCATTCCACTGTCAAACAGCCCTTACTGTCATGACGTTTTTCCTGATGTTTAGGTGGAATCTCTTTTCCTTCCCCTTGAACCCATGACTCCTGGTCCTAGTCTCTGGAGCAGCAGAAAACAAGCTTGCTCCCTCACCAACATGAGATCCCTTCAAATATCTAAACATGGCTGTCATGTCCCCCCTCAAACTTCTCTTCTCCAGACTAAACATCCCCAGCTCCCAAAGGCTCTCCTCGTAGGGCATGGATTCCAGACCTTTGACCATTTTGGTGGCCCTCCTCTGGACCTGTTCCAGCTTGTCAACTTCCTTCTTGAATTGTGGTGCCCAGAACTGAACACAATATTCCAAATGAGGTCAAACCAATGCAGAACAGAGAGGTGCAAGTACATCCCTCGATCTAGACCAGTGATGGTGAACCCTTTCGAGACCGAGTGCCCAAATTGCAACCCAAAACCCATTTATTTATCGCAAAGTGCCAACACAGCAATTTAACCTGAATACTGAGGTTTTAGTTTAGAAAAAACAGTTGGCTCTGAGGTGTGCGTTACTCGGGAGTAAGCTTGGTGGTAGTCGGTGGCTTTGCTTTGAAGCAACCGTGCACCTCTTCCAACAGGTGAATCACGACTCAGAAGTAATGCCCATTGCCAGCAACCAAGCATACTCCCAGGTAAAGGATCGCGCTTTAGTTCTTTGCATGAAAATCAGTGAGGTTTAACAGCGCTTAATAGGGTTACCTACACTGTTTCCCCAAAACTAGGTCTTAGGTTTAATGCTAATAATCGAGCCTAGCGGCCCAGGCAAGCCAAGATGGGGGGGATTCTGTTTGCGCGTGCCCACAGAGAGGGCTCTGAGTGCCACCTCTGGCACCCGTGCCACAGGTTCACCATCACTGATCTAGACACTATACTCCTATTGATACAACCCAGAATCGCATTGGCTTTCTTGGCCGCCCTTCCTCCTCCCTCAGCCCCGTGTCACCAGCTCACTCCAGTTTTCCCCCCTCTTTCCAGACGCCTGTATTGCCACACTCAGTTAACGGTTTAGTTGCAGCCGCCTGCAGTTATGACTTTCCCCTAGAGAGCAGCCGCTCATCTTCAGACTGCTACAAATGTTACAATGACTAATTATTCAGCAGCAGAGGAGAAGTGGAGCGCAAGAAAGCATGTAACTACCACTTTCTGCTGTTTTGTTGGGGGGGTTACACATTGTGCTTAAGCCCCACCCCCAAGCTGTACGTGCATGGCAATTGGCTGGAAACATGTTGTCGCCACCTTGGCTAACCTTTCATATAATAGGACTCCATTCATTCATTCATTCATTCATTCATTCATTCATTCATTCATTCATTCATTCATTCTACTTATCGGCCACCCTTCCCCTTGCAAGCTCAAGGCAGTTTCCAGCATAAAATTAACAATAACATCTATGCACTGTTTCATAAATTTATAGCCATATGACATAATTTCAACCAGATGGCATTAAAAATTCAACAAGTTAAACACAGATAAATGTCCTACAGTTCTCATTTCATACTGTGTAAGAAGGGAAAAGAACAAAATACAGGGAGGAGGAGAAACGTAGGCCTGCTTGATGGCATTATATCTTGTTGAAGTCCCTCCCCTTTAACCCTCCCCCCCAAATCTTCAAGAATTTCCCAACTCAGACTTGGCGAAGAAGAAGAAGGAGGAGGAGGAGGAGGAGGAGGAGGAGGAGGAAGTAGTGGTGGTGGTGGTGGTGGAGAAGTTTTGATTCTCTCTGTAAGGAGACTCAAGGTGTCTTACAAGCTCCTTTCCCTTCCTCTCCCCACAACAGACACCTTGTGAGGGAGGGGGGGGGAGGCTGAGAGAGGTCCAAAGAACTGTAACTGGTCCAAGGTCTCTCAGCAGGAATGTAAGAGTGCAGAAACACATCTGGTGCACCAGATAAGCTTCTGCCATTCAGGTGGAGGAGTGGGGAATCATACCCAGTTCTCCAGATTAGAATTCACCTGCTCTTAACCACTACACCACACTGACTCGCAAATCTAAACAGATGCCACATCTGTAAGTTATAACTGATAACAAGGTGCAAACAAGGAAGTGCAGCTAGTGTCATCCATGAGGTGCTGACATCCCACAGCTCCAGAGTCAACGTTACCAGCTGGGTTCAAGCTCTGGACCTCCCACCCCCCAACCCAGGCCATTCTGCAGCATCTTCTCGGATAATCTCCACTGACAGTCAATGGTGGTGGAGATTCCATTCACACGTGGAAGCTACCTTATACCTGTCGAGACGTTATTTTAAGCCCAAGGGAATTCTTGGTCACCAAACCTCAAGCTCTGCCTCAGAGCTGGGAAAAAAAAGGGTGTGCTGAATTTGTACTGAAGCCACAAAAGAGCATCACAATGCTATACTCTTTTCCACCAAAAGATCTAAGTAGAATTGTAAGTAGAATTAACAGCCTTGTGGCGTAGTGGTTAAGTGCTTGCCCTGCCACTCACACGGTCAGGAGTTCGAGCCCCCTGTGGCTCAAATATCCTGGCAGCTGGCTCATGGTCAACTCAGCCATCCATCCATTTCTTGGTCGGTAAATGAGTACCTTGCTCATAGCTAGGGGGTAAAGAATAGCCAGGGAAAGCAATGGCAAACTACCTCACAAAAGAGGCTTGCCTATAAAATCACTGTTCGCAGTGGTACCCCAGGGTCGGACACGACTGAAGGGGAAACTACTTTTTTTTAGAATTGTAACTTCATCCATCACATTCTGGAACATCTTTGTTTTAGAATGCTCCCCTGAGGTCCTAGTGCCTACCTGACAGAACTAGGTAGTGATAAATGTATTTAAGTAGAGTACAAGTTTCCAGACAGAACATACCTTTAAACAGCATAGTCCCCCCTTTAGCACCTCTGAGCTCCTTGGCCGGCTTCTCGCAGCTCACGGCCCGACTTCCAAACCAAGACGGCCCCTGATAACTCCAGATCTTTGTGGTAAGGCCTCACAGAGTGTGCCATTGATAGGTAGAACCCCTACTTTTATCAAGAAATCCCACCTGGAACGGGTCCAGAGGAGGGCAACCAAAATGGTCAAAGGTCTGGAATCCATGCACTACGAGGAGAGACTTGGGGAGCTGGGTATGTTTGGTGAAGAGAAGGTTAAGAGGTGACATGATAGCCATGTTTAGATATTTGAAGGGATGTCATGTTGGTGAGGGAGCAAGCTTGTTTCCTGCTGCTCCAGAGACTAGTAATGGATTCAAGGTGTAAGGAAAAGAGATTCCACCTGAACATCAGGAAAAACTTCCTGACAGTCATGGCTGTTCGACAGTGGAATTCACTACCTCAGAGTGTGGTGGAGTCTCCTTCTTTGAAGGTCTTTAAAGAGAGGCTGGATGGCCATCTGTCGGGAGTGCTTTGATGGTGTGTTCCTGCATTGCAGGGGGTTGGACTTGATGGTCCTTGAGGGTCATTTCCAAACTCTATGGTTCTATGATTCCCGGATCAATCACATTACCTGCCCAATCTCGGTGAAGCTGCTAAAGGCATTACCTTCCGAATGCCCCCTCTCCCAGCACTAGGCAGAATCCAGAACGTCTCCTCGGATCAAATGGGTCATCTCCCCTCTTCACTGGAGTGACAAATTGATGTACATGACCAGGCACCAAGGCAACAGTAAGGAGGCAGCTAGATATTCTTCACGCCTGCAGCCTTTATTTCTGCTGGCAACTGAGAGCACAGTTACGCAAGGCCATCTGTACTAGCCATTTGTTAACTTTCAAGAAACGACAGACAACTTAGAATACTTTGCCAAATCATCCCAACCACCCCACCAATACAAAATTAATAACAGACAATATTATAATATATTGTCAAAGGCTTTCACGGCCGGAATCACTGGGGTGTTGTGTGGTTTCTGGGCTGCATGGCCGCATTCTGGTAGCATTTTCTCCTGACGTTTCGCCTGCAGCTGTGGCTGGCATCTTCGGAGGATCCTCTGAAGATGCCGGCCACAGATGCAGGCGAAACGTCAGGCGAGAATGAACTGGAACACAGCCATACAACCCAGAAAACCCACAACACCCTAATCAGCTGTGATTTGTCGGCAAAAAAAAAGCTGTAGCTTTTCCATGTCTTCAAATGTTTTGCAAACCTGGACTTTCTCACTGGTCCAGTATTAACCAGGGCTGACCCTGCCTGGCTTCTGAGATCTGGTGAGACTGGACCGATCTAGGCCACCCTGGTCAGGGTTGACAAACAGAGGTGGTTTGCCATTGCTTGCCTCTGCATAGCAACCCTGGACTTTCTCACTGGTCCAGTATTAACCAGGGCTGACCCTGCCTGGCTTCTGAGATCTGGTGAGACTGGACCGATCTAGGCCATCCTAGTCAGGGTTGACAAACAGAGGTGGTTTGCCATTGCTTGCCTCTGCATAGAAACACTGGACTTTCTCACTGGTCCAGTATTAACCAGGGCTGACCCTGCCTGGCTTCTGAGATCTGATGCGACTGAACTGATCTAGGCCACCCTGGTCAGGGTTGACAAACAGAGGTGGTTTGCCATTGCTTGCCTCTGCATAGCAACCCTGGACTTTCTCACTGGTCCAGTATTAACCAGGGCTGACCCTGCCTGGCTTCTGAGATCTGATGCGACTGAACTGATCTAGGCCACCCTGGTCAGGGTTGACAAACAGAGGTGGTTTGCCATTGCTTGCCTCTGCATAGCAACCCTGGACTTTCTCACTGGTCCAGTATTAACCAGGGCTGACCCTGCCTGGCTTCTGAGATCTGATGAGACTGGACTGATCTAGGCCACCCTGGTCAGGGTTGACAAACAGAGGTGGTTTTCCATTGCTTGCCTCTGCATAGCAACCCTGGACTTTCTCACTGGTCCAGTATTAACCAGGGCTGACCCTGCCTGGCTTCTGAGATCTGATGAGACTGGACTGATCTAGGCCATCCTGGTCAGGGCGGACAAACAGAGGTGGTTTGCCATTACCTGCCTCTGCTCAGCAACCCTGGATTTTCTTGGTGGTTTCCTGACCAAGTTCTAACCAGGACCGGCCCTGCTGAGCTTCTGAGATTCAATGGGATGAGGCCACTCATCCCACTATTTCTTCTCAAAACTCCAGAAGTGCCTGCAAGCTGGGATCCTTGATCGAGGTGTATCTAGCAAAAATGTAGCCCAGTGAAAAATCTGAATTTTCTGAACCCGCCCCACCCACACCCACCCCGGTATGCGAACCCACCCTCCCCCACCACAACCAAACAACTTTTTTGTACCAGGTGTTGAAGTCAGTGTATGGACCCGAGGGGGGGAGGAGGGGTGTGGGGGCAATTTTCCGCCCCCCCCCACCTAACTAAATGGCCACAGCCCGAGGACATTTGACCCCATGTGTCCCCCTGGGCGGTACGCCCTGTCCTTGATTCGGAATCCAGTATTTAGATCATGAGCCCCTTGGGGGTGGAAACACAGTTGGGAAAAAAAACCCTCCGTAAGCCTCTCTAAGTGCACAGGACACCGCCGGGAATCAATCAGTCGAAGAAAGAAATCAATCTTGGCTGCCTTGCCTCCTTCACCTTTTGCTATTGGATCAGACGTGTGTTACAACCAGCCCGGGAACAGCCGTCCAGAACAAAAGTCAAACTTACAATCCTCAGAACAGAAGGTGGCGATTCCCTTTAAATCAAAGAATTTTGGGAGGTTCGGCTTCAAGGGTCATCTTGCTACAGTGGACAAAAGAAGCTGCTAAATTCGTTGACACCATCAACGAACAACTAAAGTATAAATCCACACTCATCATTTAGGAATTGTTCTTCCAAACCACAAACGTGGGTATCCAGCATGGTGTAGTGGTTAAGAGCAGGTGGATTCTAATCTGGAGAACTGGGTTTGATTCCCCACTCCTCTCCCTGAGTGGCAGAGGCTTATCTGGTGAACCAGATGTGTTTCCCCATTCCTACATTCCTGCTGGGTGACCTTGGGCTAGTGAGTCACAGTTCTTTGGAACTCTCTCCGCCCCACCTACCTCACAAGGTGTCTGTTGGGGGGAGAGGAAGGGGAAGGAGCTTGCGAGCCACCTTGAGTCTCCTTGCAGGAGAGAAAGGTGGGGTATAAATCCAAAACTTCTTCTTCAACCATGACCAGTTGTACTTGGACATTCTACACCCAGCAGGTGTTCAAAAAGGTGACATCCTAAATTTTCAAAACAAGTAATCAATATCTGCGTGGCTCAGTGTAGCACTGATGTATGCTGTGATCTAAGATGGAGATTTGCAGGAGCGAAGAAGCGAGTTAAGGCACAAAATATACTATCTGGCAAGTTTTAACAAGAATTCGCTGCAGTCAGCTTGAACTCAGGGTTGTGTTTTGCTTGAAGATTGTGTGCTTTGATTGTGTGTTTCTGCACTGCACTGGGTTGGACTTGATGGCTGTTGGGGTCTCTTCCAGCTCTATGATTCTATGATCCTAATGGCCACCTCTCAACTGAATGGCAAAAAACCGGGAAGGAGTCATCAGACAACCCGGATGGCATTTTGACTCATTCCAGTCATGACGCTCTTTGATGCAACTTGCGTGCGGAGTCTTTCATGACCATATCTTTAGGGAGGGAGGGAGGGAGGGAGGGAGGGGAGGAAGAAGAAGAAGAAGAGGAGGAAGAGGAGGAGGAGTGTGGATTTATATCCCCCCTTTTTCTCTCCTGTAAGGAGATTCAAAGGGGCTTACAATTACAAACTCCTTTCCCTTCCCCCCCCCCCTCACAACAAACACCCTGTGAGGTAGGAGGTTTCGAATTATAGGAAGAATTCTTAGGGGAAAAATTATATTGTTGATGCTCTTGTTTGCATTTACCATTCTGCATTTTTATGTTTACACGCACAGTTTATTCAACAGGAAAAGTGTGAGCAGTGGTCCAGATCGAACCTGAGACCTTCCCTATGCAAAACAAAAAACCCAAACAACAACAGCGCGTGCTCAGCCCCAGGGCCAGATGGAAGCCGAGACGGTATGCAAAAAAAGGCACTCTGTGCCCAAGCGCCAGATTGAACGAACAGCCTTCCCTACGCAAAAGAGACCAGTTCTGCCCCAGTGCCAGGCTAAACCCAAGACCTTCCCTATGCAAAAGAGTCCCACTCTACCCCAGCGCTTGTGACTTGGGGAGAAGAGGCCATCTGACCAGCCTGGTTGATTTCTAAGGGGCCACCGGCCTCAAATCAGTGGGGCAACATTTATTCCACGTCACAAACCAATTGGGCCACGATGCAAGTTGCTATTTCAGGAGCAGAGCCTGCAATCGGACAGACGCGGCCTTGCATTAGGTAAAGCCCCCTCCCAACCCCCCCCCCCAAAAGACAAACCACCCCTTGCCCTATTTCACGTCCCAGAGCCCCCCTCCCCCCCAGCAAGGCCCTATTATTGAGAAGCTCTGGACTAGCAGGGAGACGGGGGAGCCTTCTGCTGCGGCAGCCACACGGGAGATAAAACTGGGGGCGCAGGTGAGGACATGGGAGGGGGGACAGGTAAGCGCGGGGGGGAGGCTGAGCCAAGAAGGCTGCAGACAGCGCAAAGCCCAAAGGGATGCACGGATGGATGCACGGATGGGGAAGGTCCCGCGGCTCCCGGGAAGAGCATCTCCTTGAGGCGCACGACAAGGTCCCGGGTTCAATCCCCAGCATCCCCAGGTCTTTAAAATAAATGCCGGAGGGGCTTTGCCAAGACTCCGCAGAGCCCCGGGGGGCAGTCAAAGCAGACCCGGCAAAAGCACCCCCCGCCCCCCGCCCCCCGAGCTCACTTACTGTCCGTGGCCATCCTGGCTCTGCAGCGGGGCGCCCTCCGGGCTCGCTCGCCGCCTCCTCTTCCTCCTCCTCCTCTCCCTCAGGCGCCGCTGCCTTCAGCCCATCCCTCCGGCCAGGCGCCGCTCGCCCAGCCAGGGAGCGGCCGAGGCAAAGCGGCCCGGCCGGGTTTGCACACGAGCGCGCGACCCGGAGGGGAGAGGGGCGCGCGCCCGAGCGGCGGGCCGCTCGGCGGGGACGCGCGCCCCCCGGCTGCCCGCGGCGGACGTTCCGACGTGCACGTGGCGCGGGGGCTCCGGTTCGCGCGTCTGCTTGTGGGGAAGGTCGGCTGCCTCCTCGCAGGGATCGAACCGGAGACTTTCTGTGCAGGGAACGCCAAGCCACGCAGCGGCGAAGCTCCCAAGGGAAGGGGGGGCCCAGGGGAAGAGGGGGTGCGCGACGCACCGAGCGCACGAATTTGGGTCAGGTGGGGGGCGCAAAATCCCCGCCCCTTTCCCACCCCCCACACTTATTTTAGGAAACCCAGCAGGCTGCAGAACAAGCCTTCCTGTTCTGGTGGGAACTACATTTCCCAGGAGACCCTGGGAAATGTAGTTCCCACCACAACAGGAAAACCTGTTCTCCAGCCTGCTCGGTTTTCTAAAGTAAGGGGGGGGGGGGGTGGAGCCAGAGTGCACACCGGCCACACTCTGGCCCAGCTACGCCTCTGAGGGCGGGAGCTTCCTTGGTGGAAGGGATTGCACCTAGTTGATTGGGATGCATTCCTAGCTCAATGTAACCACTACCGGATTTATGCCACCAGCCTGCTATATGTTGCCACTGTTCTTCCCTTCATTTTTTTTCTTTATGGCTTCACACGCTGAGTAGGTAACTAGGTTGACCCCTAACACTTCTGCTCAGGGCAGGAGGCCAGGTGGCTTTATCTCTATCTGTCACTGACTTTGGGGCGCCTCACGGGCGCCATGTTGCAGAGCCAGGATAGATAACTCTTTCTCACGTTCTTCAGTAGAGATGCCAGGGATTTTCCCCAAACCTGTGACTTTCTTCGCTGCTACCATAAATTTAATTCCAACCCTCTTTTTAAATTTTTCTACAGTATTGTATCCAAGCTCTGAAGCCATTTAGAAGGTCTATGGCAGGGGTCTGCAACCTGCGGCTCTCCAGATGTTCGTGGACTATAATTCCCATCAGCCCCTGCCAGCATGGCCAATTGGCCTGGTCTGTGGGGTTTTAAGAAAGAAACCCTAATAAGTTACTGGTGTCAGATTCCACATTTTTTGGAACAAATTATTTTTTTTATTGATGGCCACTGGATAGCTTTAAATCGTTTCTTTAGCTGAATGGCTATAAGAGACCATTTATCTTCTCTCTCCAATGAGTAAAATAATCCAAGGCGATAACTTCTGGTCGAGGTGATTTTCACTTTACAGAAACAGTCTGTCTCTCTAAATCCCTGGGACCATGTTAGCATTTGACTCCGTTTCTGGCTTCCGGTATCTTCTATGTGTCTTCTCCCTATTTCTTCTGGCAGTTTTGTATAAAGTTATATACACCAGAAAGGAGTCTAGTCAGAAATCTGCTTTCTAAACGTCCTCATGTTTACAGACCCAATTTGCGTGCTTATTATTCACGACGTAACATCTGACGTTGAGGCTGCCCTGCAAAAGTCACACAACGTAACCGGGATATAGATGGTTGATCTGCTCCATTCAGTTAAGCACAGGAACAGAGAACAGTTCTGCCTCAGGAAGGCTTTGCACAGAGCTGAGGGGAAGAATAAAAGCCTTGGGGAGCGAAGGGTTAATAGCTCCTTCTTTTGTAATTGAGCACTTTTGTGCAAGATGGCTGGGCCTCACCCCTCCAGAATGTTCATAGCTTAGTGTGACCAGACGTCCCGCTTTTGGCGGGACAATCCCGCTTTTGACTGATTTGTCTCGCGTCCCGCGGGGTTTTTTAAATGTCCTGATTTTTGGAAGGCTGCCGCACTGCCTTCTGGTGCGCTCCTTTTCCTGCCCTGTGGGCGGGAAACGGGAGTGCCCCAGAAGGCAGTGCAGCAGCGCAGGAGGCTGGCAAACCTGTTTCCCGTGCTGTCACAGGGGAGCGCCCCAGAAGGCAGTGCGGCAGCCTCCGCTGCACTGCCTTCTGGGGCGCTCCCATTTCTCGCCCTGTCACAGGGGTTTGGCAGTATGGCAGCCACCTGCTCTGCCGCACTGCCTTCTGGGGCGCTCACCAGAAGGCAGTGCGCTCCTGCAGCTGCGTGCGCGCATGCGCGCGTGCATGGTGTTCCACTTTAAAAAGGTGAAAATCTGGTCACCTTATCATAGCTGCCTCTTTCAAGCATTAGCATGTTGGTCAGAGGTATGGGGGAGAGGGGGGAGTACAGGGCACCAACCAACCACACACACACACTCTGGAAATCTCTACTTACAGCCACAGCTATGGAAGCCAGGACAAGGAAACGCAGGAAGTTGCAAAATATAAATAATAATTTAATTCAGTATCTTGTATGCAATCACTGGTACAACCATAATGACATCAATCATTGAGGTGCAATGACAAACATACAATTCTATGTATCAGACAAAGTTAAAGGATTTTGAAAAAAAGCTTTCTATCAAAAATCTACTTCAAAGGTGAGGTATCTGTAGACTTTTCCATACATAACAGCTTGCCAAGGTACAGAAGTGCAAAATCCCCTCTGAAATGCAGAACCCTCTGCTGCATTTGTGCTGTCTTTCCACAGGGAGGGTTCTTGCTTTGTGCCTTCTGAGCGTATACTGGGCCACCCCCCTGCCCCTTCCGCTAGTGGCTTCCACGGTTCGATCAACAACAGTTTTTGATTGGGTGATCTTTTCAAAGCATCCTTTTCTTTTTACCGGGGATGAAATCTGAAAGAGAGCAAAGTGATAAGACATCAGCATCGGTCAGAGGCGTATCTAGGGAAAAATGTAGCCTGGTACAAAATCTGAGTTTTCCGCCCCCCGCCCCAATGGGCGGCCGCCCACCCCCACCACGACCAAATAATGTTTTTTGCACCAGGTCATGAAGTCGGGAGGGGGGGAGGAGGAGAGGTGTGGGGGGTGCAAAAATAATGAATGAAATCACCTTTCATTCATAAAATAAAAATGTCTTCATCTGGTCTCTCCATTGCTGAAATGTACTCTCTCCAGAAGAAGCAGTAGCCAGGAGCAGAGGTGGGATCCAGCAGGTTCTCACCAGTTCCCAAGAGTGAGTTACTAATTATTTGTGTGTGCCGAGAGGGGGTTACTAATTGGGTCCGCTTTTCCGTTAGAAATCCCATTAGGTCCAAAAATCATAAAGTCCTGTTGTTTCCTATGTGGCTGGTTAGCGAAGGTAGAAAACGGGAGATAATTCTCCCTGTTGGGCTGTTTTAAAAACATGTTTTAGTAATATGGTAAAGTTCCTTGTTTAAGGAAAGTATCCTTCTTTTGATTTCTAGAAACAAAATTAAGTATTTGAAAGTATTAAGTATTTGACAGGCAGTCAATTAGAGGAGAAGTAGTTATTTCTGTTGGCAGTAGACGATAGGACTTGCTATAATGAGTTTAAATTATGGACAGAAAGATATCAGCTGGAAATTAGGAACTTTTTTTTACAGTAAGAGTTTTTTACAGTAACAGAGAAATTGTTAGTGCCCCGCCCTCGGAATGCCCGGCCACGCCCCCGTCGTGCCCCGCCCAGCCCCATTGGCGCTACGCCACTGTTTGAATCCCACCACCATGGGAACCTGTTACTAAAATTTTTGGATCCCACCACTGGGTCTCTCCATTCCTGAAATATATTCTCTCCAGAAGAAGCAGTAGCCAGGAGGCAGAAGAAAATACTCTGTACGAGATATCAGGCTAATTTGATCTCATCAGATCTTAGAAGCTAAGTAGGCTTGGATGGGAGATCACCAAGGAAATCCAGTGTTGCTATGCAGAGGCAGGCAACGGCAAACCACCTCCATTCATCTCTTTCCCTAACTTGGATGCCCAAGGCTAGCCAGGCTCATCAGATCTTGGAAGATAGGGACAGTCCCCTTCTTTAGCAGTCTGATTTACATCTGGATGGGAGACTACCAAGAAAATCAAGGGTTACTACATCTGGAGAACCGGGTTTGATTCCCCGCTCTGCCACTTGAGCTGTGGGGGCTTATCTGGGGAACCAGATTAGCTTGTGCACTCCAACACATGCCAGCTGGGTGACCTCAGGCTAGTCACAGTTCTTTGGAGCTCTCAGCCTCACCCTCTCTGGGGTTTTGTTGCGGGGAATGGGTGGGAAGGGAAAGGAGATTGCAGCACCTTTGAGGAGAGAAAGGGGGGTTATAAATCCAAACTCTTGTTCTCTTCGTCTTCTGCTATTTGAAAAAAGGCATCCGATAACACCCCCTTAACTTACAACGGCCTCACACACTTTCTAAAAAGCTCAGCCGATGAAAATGGAAGGAATGGTGGGTGCCACGCCACGCATTAAGTGGGGAAACCTTGTCCTACAGCATACCTTCATCGCTAGAATGATCTGTTTCTTCATCATCATCACTTTCTTCAGCCTCGTCCTCTGCTATCACGGGCATACTGAGGGGCCGAACGGCCCCAGATTTCCCTTCTGCTTGCGGTGTTGCTGTAGGAAGAAAAGCAAAATAAAAAGGAAATATTTCTTCGCTTCGGGTTCATACTGGAGTCAGGTCATGTCCTCACCCCCATCAATTTTGCAAGATGCTGCTCAGATACTCAAAGCCTGCCTGCTCGGCTAGTGGATAGAGCTGCTCCCGCATTCTGCCGTTTCCAGTTTTCTTTTAAGCAGGTAAACAGTGAGAACTTACATGACCCCATAACACGCTCTACATGTGCACAGGCTGTGGAGCCCTCCTGAGGCGAGGGCGTGGAGGCGAGGGCATGGGAGATGGAAGGCAGGGGCGTGGAGGCGAGGGCGTGGAGATGGAAAAGCGGACCCAATTAGTAACCCCTCTCGGCACACACAAATAATTAGTAACCCACTCTCGGGAACTGGCGAGAACCTGCTGGATCCCACCTCTGTGTCCGATCCCCCCAGTTTGCAGGATTTTCTCCCACTTTTTTTGTGTAGCCTTCTAGCTGTTATGGGATGTGAGTCTAAGCCTATGCGTGCATGATCCCTAGATATGATGGAGTGAACCAGGAAGTTAGGATGCTGGGTGATATTTAGTCTGGAGAACAGAAGGAGCAGCAGTGGCGTAGGAGGTTAAGAGCTCGTGTATCTAATCTGGAGGAACCGGGTTTGATTCTCCGCTCTGCCGCCTGAGCTGTGGAGGCTTATCTGGGGAATTCAGATTAGCCTGTACACTCCCACACACGTCAGCTGGGTGACCTTGGGCTAGTCACAGCTTCTCGGAGCTCTCTCAGCCCCACCTACCTCACAGGGTGTTTGTTGTGAGGGGGGGAAGGGCAAGGAGATTGTAAGCCCCTTTGAGTCTCCTACAGGAGAGAAAGGGGGGATATAAATCCAAACTCTTCTTCTTCTTAAGGGGTGACATGATAGCCACGCTTAACTATTTGAAGGGATGTCGTGTTGAAGAGGGAAAAAGCTGGTTTTCTGCTGCTCCAGAGAGTTGGACAACAAGTAATGATGACAAGAGATTCCACCTAACCATTAGGAAACCTTCCTAACAGTAAGGGCTGTTTGACAGTCGAATAAACTGCCTTGGAGGGTGGTGGAATCTTCTTCTTTGGAGGTTTTTCAACAGAGGCTGGATGGCCACCTGTCGGGAGTGCTTTGCTTGTGTGTTCCTGCATGGCAGGGGGTTGGACTGGATGGCCCTTGGGGTCTCTTCCAACTCTATGATTCTATGATTTTTGAGCCTTGGGACACATCTGGAATTCTGACACAGCACGACGGACTCAGCAACAAAATGGCTGCTGCAAAATGACCGCCGCAAGATGGTGGAGCCCGTCACAAAATGATTGCCAGTTTAACTTCAGTAACAGAGTGCAGATCCTTGTGCTGTAGTGCCAGCTGGAATGGGGGGTGCCACGCCACGCATGGGCATTAAGTGGGGAAACCTTGTTCTACAGCAGTGGTGGCGAACCTTTGGCACTCCAGATGTTATGGACTACAATCCCCATCAGCCCCTGCCAATTGGCCATGCTGGCAGGGGCTGATGGAAATTGTAGTCCATAACATCTGGAGTGCCAAAGGTTCGCCACCACGGTCCTACAGCATACCTTCATCGCTAGAATGATCCGTTTCTCCATCATCATCGCTTTCTTCAGCCTCGTCCTCTGCTATCACGGGCATACTGAGGGGCCGAACGGCCCCAGATTTCTCTTCTGCTTGCGGTGTTGCTGCAGGGAGAAAAGCCAAATAAAAAGGAATTATTTCTTCGCTTCGGGTTCATACTGGAGTCGGGTCATGTCCTCACATCCATCAATTTGCAAGATGCTGCTCAGATACTCGCAGCCTGCCTGCTCGGCTAGCGGATAGTGCTGCTCCTGTGTTCTGCCGTTTCCAGTTTTCTTTTAAGCAGGTGAACAGTAAGCACTTCGATGACCTCACAACACGCTCTACACACACACGGGCTGTGAAGCCCTCCCGAAGTTCCAGCTGGTACGAAGTGCAACAAGGGTTAACTGTGACACTGCATAAAATACATATGACAGCCAGCGTGGTGTAGTGTTTAAGAGCAGGTGGATTCTAATCTGGAGAACCGGGTTTGATTCCCCACTCCTCCACCTGCGTGGCGGAGGCTTATCTGGTGAACCAGATGTGTTTCCACACTCCTACGTTTCTGCTGGGTGACTCTGGGCTAGTCACAGTTCTCACTGCAATACAAAGACGCGTTGCATCAACCGCTTTTATACATGTGCATAATAGACAACAACAAAGTGCATGAACAGTGAAGTTCAGTGCAAAACAAAACAATTAAAGATATAAGAGGACATTATTGAGACCTGCCAGAGACTTTATAAGTGAATGCTGCAATTATAACCATTATAAGCGGTATCGTTGTAAGAATTGCACAGTTTGTTTTGTTTTGCACTGAACTTCACTGTTGACGCACTTTATTGTTGCCTATTATGCACATATATAAAAGCGGTTGATGCAACGCGTCTTTGTATTGTAGTGAGTATTCACGTTGCATCTATATAGTTGATTGATACTAGTCACAGTTCTCTCAGAACTCTCTCAGCCCCACCTGCCTCACGAGGTGTCTTAATCCTAACACATGCAAATTACACTTGCATACTGCACCTTCACACTTGTTAACCAATGCAAATGGTTCTTTCTCCCACCCTGGACATTCCACAGGTTTATATACGCCACTTGCTTTACTGACATCAGATTCTCTGAAGATGCCAGCCACAGATGCAGGCGAAACGTCAGGAGAAAATGCTACTGGAACACGGCCATACAGCCCAGAAAACCCACAACACCCTATTCCACTGACGTCTTCCCCAATGCTTCCCCAGAATTTTCCTCTTTTTTACATACATAAGCCATTATTGGCATAGTCAGAAAAAAGTTACATGAATCGGGAACAACTGCATGGATACATGATACATAAAAGGCCCCACGGGGAGCACAACACATACGTTCTACTGGGAACTCTCAATTATCTCCGCAACGAAATTGGCGATCTCTTCACAAAGACCAGGGTCCGAGTTGTTTAACAATAGAGATAACCTAGTCCAGGGGTAGGGAACCTGCGGCTCTCCAGATGTTCAGGAACTACAATTCCCATCAGCCTCTGTCAGCATGGCCAATTGGCCATGCTGGTGAAACTGATAAGTGGATATCACTGGGATTCTGACTTTAATCAGATCAGGCAGCCCAGATTGGAAGAAAAAATGTAGGTTGGTATATTTAGATCTGATGTTATCAAATCTGGTGCAGTGCAAGAGTTGGTGAGTCAGGGTTTCAACCACATGAAGTTTGCAACTGCATAACCTTGCGGATTTATCTAAATTGCTGAACCTACCCTTTAATAGGGCAGAGGGCATAACGTTAAAACGCGCAATGGTAAGGGCTCTCCTTGCGCGTGGGTTCGTTAAGGTATGGAGGTAATAGGCCATACGTCTCTGCTCAAATGGAATTAGGAGTTGTGTTGGAGAACAGGTTCGTTTGGCTGCTAGATGCAAATTTACAAATTCTAGATCTAAAAGCCAATCTCTGAGCCTATTGTACGCTTCTGATTTTCCTCTTTTTTAAAAAATGGAAACATTGTGGGAAAGGGCAGGGGAAACAACGTTACAGGCTTCCACCTTTCTACCCACCATTTAAGAAGCAAACCATTATGGAGTCAATACGGTTCTACAGGCAGAAATTCATTCGTAGCTACCTTTGAGTTGACTCTTTCCCAGCGGCTCTAATTTTGTAACGTTTCTTTTAGTTATTCCACGATCGGACCGTGACGCAGAAGACTCCAGCTTTACTTGACGATGCCGTCTTGACTTGGAAACCTGAAAGGTTTAAATCCGAACAGGTAAAAAGTAAGTAACCGCGTGGGGGTGGGGGGGAGAACCAGTTCTGAGAAACCATTCACAAAGCAACAGTGTTCTAAAACCAGCAAAACATTTAAACGTGTAATCCTTCAACCTTCAAGTGACCAAATGCTATGCTCCCCTAAAAGCAAGCCTTAATCCAAAACATCTCAAACTGATTTTTCAAAACTAGTGCCTTTTAAAAATTGGATTGGGCAGCAACATGAGGCTATTTATTTGTTAATACGGTCATTGACCAGGCATACAAATAATCGCACTTAAAACCTCAAAAGCTCTGAATAAGAATTCTACTCTGTGTGAAAATAATCCGTCATACAAAACTTGACATAAAAAGAAAAGTCTAAAGGAAAAATAACTAAGTTTGTAAGATACCAGTACTCCATTTGGCATTTCTGTTTAGCTACCTGACAATGCATTTACACCAGTGGTGGGATCCAAAAATTTTAGTAACAGGTCCCCATGGTGGTGGGATTCAAACTGTGGCGTAGCGCCAATGGGGCTGGGCGGGGCCCGATGTGGGCATGGATGGGCATTCTGGGGTGGGGCATTCCCGGGCGGGGCTGTGGCAAGGACGCAGCTGCTGCGCCGGTGCTTGGGCGGGAAACGAATGAACGCAGGCACAGGCTGCCACGCACACCGGTGCACCTCCTGCAAGACTGCTTCAAGTTCTACGCGCTACTGCTGAGAGGAGGGGCGTCACTAAGGCAAAAATCACGTGGCAAAATCACCAATTAGTAACCCCCTCTCGGCACACACAAAGAATTAGTAACCTACTCTCGGGAACCTGTGAGAACCTGCTGGATCCCACCTCTGATTTACACAGACACGCACAAAATTTCGCAACATGTGTTAGACGAGAGCATTTTGACCGGTTCAGATCCAGATCGGTTTAGAATTAAATTTGATTGTGGACACACGAGCTTGAAAGCTTCATAGAAGGGACAGTGGTAAAAAAACATGTTCCACTGATTCAACTTGCTTTAGTTTCCATGGGCATAATGTCTTTGATCGAGGGATTTTTCTATTCCACCCCTCCAGTACCACGGTTGGTAGACCAGAGCATTACTAAGGTAAATGCTCTTCGTAGAGCCAGCGTGGTGTAGTGGTTAAGAGCAGGTGCACTCTAATCTGGAGAACTGGGTTTGATTCCCCGCTCTGTCGCTTGAGCTATGGCGGCTCATCTGGTGAACTAGATTAGCTTGTGCACTTCACCACATGCCAGCTGGATGACCTTGGGCTAATCACAGTTCTTCGGAGCTCTCTCAGGCCCACCCACCTCACAGGATGTTTGTTGTGGGGGAGGGGGAAGGAGAGGAGATTGTCAGCCCCTTTAAGTCTCCTTACAGGAAAGAAAGGGGGGATATAAATCCAAACTCTTCTTCTTCTTCTAATGCAGTGATGGCGAACCTTTTCGAGACCAAGTGCCCAAATTGCAACCCAAAACCCACTTATTTATCACAAAGTGCCAACACGGCAATTTAACCTGAATACTGAGGTTTTAGTTTAGAAAAAATGGTTGGCTCCAAGATGTGTGTTACTTGGGAGTAAGCTTGGTGGTAGTCGGTGGCTTTGTTTTGAAGCAACCATGTAACTCTTCCAACGGGTGAATCACGACCCTAGGAGGGTTTACTCAGAAGCAAGCCCCATTGCCAGCAACCGAGCTTACTTCCAGGTAAAGGATCGCGCTTTAGTTCTTTGCATGAAAATCAGTGGGGTTTAACAGCGCTTAGCAGGGTTACCTACACTGCTTCCCCAAAACTAGGTCTTAGGTTTAATGCTAATAATCGAGCCCAGTGGCCCAGGCCAGCCTAGATGTGTGGGGGGAGGGCAATTTCCCCCCCACATAACGAACTCTGTTTGTGCGCACCCACAGAGAGGGCTCTGAGTGCCACCTCTGGCACCCATGCCATAGGTTCGCCATCACTGTTCTAATGCATTACACTAATGTTTGCTGTAGGAAAAAGCATGTTTCCATGACTGTTCGTCATACAAAATTGCAGAAAAGTAGGTAAGGTGAACCAAATCAACAGTATGTGAAATTTCAGTCATTATTCTGAGATTAGAGATTTTTTTACCTCCTGACTGCTGAACACATTTCAATACACACAATCGCAACGGCACAGAACTTCCCGACCCCGCCACAGAGTCTGTAAACAAACCTGAACAACTGAAGAGTAAGACTTGGCTTTGATGCTGGCTAAGGCTTGGGCTCTTCCAAATCCCTGGGGGAGAAAAAATGAAGTTAAAAAAGCTCACACCCAGTTTCAGAGATTGTTGGCTGTCGTAGGTTTTCCAGGCTGCGTGGCCGCGGTCTGATAGTTTTTGCTTCCCAATGTTTCGATACAATAAAACTGTCTCGGCGTGCGTAGGCCCGTAAAATGAAAAGCCGAGTGGCGGTCTAAAATTTATAATAAAAATTAGTTTGATTCTCATTAAAACAGTCTAATTAAAATTTTAATAATTATTTAATACATTTAATGAATGCTACTAACTGGACCATGCCCGCTATGGCTGGATCAGAAGGTAGACTTCTGGGGTGTGACAATCACAACTTCACACCTGCAGTGGAGCGGCACAGACCCACGGGGGATTAGATGGAAAACAGCCGGGCCTCAACAGAATGTCTGCAACCTGCGGCTCTCCAGATGTTCATGGACTACAATTCCCACCAGCCCCTGCCACCACTGCCAATTGGCCATGGTGGCAGGGGCTGATGGGAATCGTAGTCCATGAACATCTGGAGAGCCGCAGGTTGCAGACCCCTGGTCTGGCGGAACAGCTCCATTTTGCAGGCCCTGCGGAACTCCATGAGGTCCCGCAGGACCCTGATCTCCTCTGGGAAGCTGTTCCACCAGGTAGGGGCCAAGACCGAAAAGGCCCTGGCCCGCATTGAGGTCAAACGGACCTCACTTTTGGGCCAGGGGTTACTAGGAGCCCCTTTGCTCCTGATCTTAATATTGCTCAGCTGGGGACTGGACTGCAAGCTATTATGCCCCTTAGCCAGTGGTGGGGTCCAAAAATTTTATTAACAGGTTCCCATGTTGGTGGGATTCAAACAGTGGCGTAGCGCCAATGGGGCTGGGCGGGGCACGATGGGGGCGTGGCCAGGCATTCCGGGGGCGGGGCATTAATAATTTCTCTGTTACTGTAAAAAACTCTTACTGTAAAAAAAAAGTTCCTAATATCCAGCTGATATCTTTCTGTCCATAATTTAAACTCATTATAGCAAGTCCTATCATCTAGAAACAACTACTTCTCCTCTAACTGACTGCCTGTCAAATACTTAATACTTTCAAATACTTAATTTTGTTTCTAGAAATCAAAAGAGGGATACTTTCCTTAAACAAGGAACTTTACCATATTTCTAAAACATGTTTTTAAAACAGCCCAACAGGGAGAATTATCCAGTTTTCTACCTTCGCTAACCAGCCACATAGGAAACAACAGGACTTCATGATTTTTGGACCTAATGGAATTTCTAACGGAAAAGCAGACCCAATTAGTAACCCCTCTTGGCACACACAAATAATTAGTAACCCACTCTCGGGAACTGGTGAGAACCTGCTGGATCCCACCTCTGCCCTTAGCGCCAGGAAACTGCCACAGGAACTTACTTCCCACTCCTGCGAAGATCCTTCGTTCTCAATTGCTGCTTCTTTGTTCCCGCTCGTTGAAGGCAGCTCCTGGAAGAGCAGACATTTCAACGTAAGGACATCAACACTGAGGCCAGAGATGCTCATACGACCGAGAGGAATTGCAGACATGAGCACGGTGCAAAATCCTAAAAAGGAGCGAATACCGGAAGTGCGCCCGTATCCACATCACAACAGGGGTCGAATTCAGTTCTTTTTTAAAAATCTGATTCCTTCATTCTATTTGGGTAAGCTTTGTTATCAGCCAGCGCCAGGACTGAATTCCACACTTCGCCTCCCAGCAAGATTAATGCCACTTGACTGTCCTGGCAGGCCACAACTTAGGAATTGCCACGGGACACCAGCACAAGATTTCAATCATATTAACGCACACCCTCCAGGACTCCAGACAATCATTTCATGGGAGCCAGCGTGGTCTAGTGGTTAAGAGCAGGTGGATTCTAATCTGGAGAACCGGGTTTGATTCCCCACTCCCCCACAGAAGCGGCAGAGGCTTATCAGAGGTGTTTCTGCACTCCTACATTCCTGCGGCGCGACCTTGGGCTGGTCACAATTCTCTCAGAATTCTCTCAGCCCCGCCTACGCTGTTTCCAGTTTTCTTTTAAGCAGGTAAACAGTGAGCACTTAAATGACCCCACAACACGCTCTACACATGCACAGGCTGTGAAGCCCTCCTGAAGTTCCAGCTGGGTTAACTGTGACACTGCATAAAATACATATGACAGCCAGCGTGGTGTGGATTCTAGTCTGGAGAGCCGGGTTTGATTCCCCACTCCTCCACCTGAGTGGCAGAGGCTTAACTGGACTAGTCACCGTTCTCTCTGAACTCTCTCAGCCCCACCCACCTCACAAGGAGTCTGTTGTGGGGAGAGGGAGGGAAAGGAGCTTGTAAGAGACCTTGAGTCCCCTTACAGGAGGGAAAAGTAGGCAGTGGTGGGATCCAAAAATTTTAGTAACAGGTTCCCATGGTGGTGGGATTCAAACTGTGGTGTAGTGCCAATGGGGCTGGGCGGGGTGCGACGGGGGCGTGGCCGGGCATTCCGGGGGCGGGGCATTCCTGGGCGGGGCTGTGGCAAGGATGCAGCCGCTGCGCCGGTCCTTGGGTGGGAAACGAATGCACGCAGGCGCAGGCTGCCACGCACGCCGGTGCACCTCCTGCTAGACTGCTTCAAGTTCTGCGCGCTACTGCTGAGAGGAGGGGCGTGACTAAGGCAAAAATCATGTGGTAAAATCACCAATTAGTCACCCCCTCTCGGCACACACAAATAATTAGTCACCTACTCTCGGGAACCTGTGAGAACCTGCTGGATCCCACCTCTGAAGGTGGGGTATAAATCCAAACTCCTTCATATACGCTTATATCTCCCCAACAGCAACCTGAATGGGTCAAACTTGTAAAAATTCATAAGCTAAGCAGGGACTGTCCTGGTCATCCACTCCTTCCCCTTTTCATTCTTTCCTCTCCTTCCCCTCTCCTTCCTTCTTTTCCCTTCCTCTTCCTGTGCCCTTCCCTCGATGTTTCTCGTTTGTCCTTTATTGGGAAATGAATGAATAACCACACCCTGACATGATGACTGAATTGCCTTTTGGGCTAATAGTTGAATTGACTGGATTGTTGGAATGTTTTAAATTTTTCTGATGTTTTATTCATATGTATTTTATCAGTGTGACATAAACAACCTCGAGCCCGAAAGGGGAGAGGCAGCCAATTAATGTCTGATAAATTGATTTGAACTGAATCACTGCAGGAAAAAGACAAGGGATTTTTGGAAAGTCTCCTGGATATATATTTCCTGCTTTGCAATCCCGTGACTCTCTATGAGACTGCAGGGTGACTCACTCCCAGACAGACCACACATTTATTTAGTTAACAAATTTAGTTAACAAAAAAGGATAACAAAGTGGCTAGCTAACTAAAATATACAACTTAGAAACCTTTAAAAGAAACAAACAAAAAACCCATATTACTAAATCAGTGATGGCGAACCTTTTTGAGACCGAGTGCCCAAATTCCAACCCAAACCCCACTTATTTATCGCAAAGTGCCAACCCGGCAGTTTAACCTGAATGCTGAGGTTTTAGTTTAGGAAAAAAAAACGGTTGGCTCCCTCTTCCTCCGCCCCACCCACTCGAGCAGGGGCCAGCCTGCTCTAGCCTCCAGCAAGTCCTGCATGCACCACTCTGTGCCTCTCTAGCATCTCTGCCTCTTCTGCGCCCCCCCCCCCCCTCAGGCCGCAGCCACCCGGAGCACAGGTACCAGGCCCACCAGCCGAGTCCTCCCTGATCACCGTGGTGTGCACACGTCGTGCTCAGTGGCCCAGACCAGTCTAGATGTGTGGGGGTGGGGGTGGGGGTGTGATTTTCTGCCCCCCACATGACGAACTCTGTGTGTGCCCACAGAGAGGGTTCTGAGTGCCACCTCTGGCACCCGTGCCATAGGTTCGCCATCACTGTACTAAATCAATTAAAACCAAGCTAAAACCCCTAAAAACAGCAATTACAAGATCAGCCTGGATGAAGGGATTGCCATACCAAACAAAAAAGCCTTCACTCGTTGCCAGAAGATGAAGAAGAAGAGAACAGTTTGGATTTATATCCCACCTTTCTCTCCTGCAAGGAGACTCAAGGTGGCTTACAAGCTCCTTTCCCTTCCTCTCCCCACAACAGACGCCTTGTGAGGTAGGTGGGGTTGAGAGAGTTCAGAGAGAACTGGGGGGAAGAATTAGGACTAATAAAAGGAAACACTTCTTCACGCAACGTGTGATTGGTGTTTGGAATATGCTGCCGCAGGAGGTGGTGATGGCCACTAACCTGGATAGCTTTAAAAAGGGCTTGGACAGATTGATGGAGGAGAAGTCGATCTATGGCTACCAATCTTGATCCTCCTTGATCTGAGGTTGCAAATGCCTGAGCAGACCAGGGGCTCAGGAGCAGCAGCAGCAGCAGAAGGCCATTGCTTTCACCTCCTGCACGTGAGCTCCCAAAGGCACCTGGTGGGCCACTGCGAGTAGCAGAGTGCTGGACTAGATGGACTCTGGTCTGATCCAGGAGGCTAGTTCTTATGTTCTTAACTGTGACTAGCCCCAGGTCACCCAGCAGGAATGTAGGAGTGCGGAAACACATCTGGTTCACCAGATAGACCTCTGCCACTCAGGTGGAGGAGTGAGGAGTCAAACCCAGTTCTCCAGATTAGAATCCACCTGCGCTTAACCACTACACCACACTGGCAACAGAAGATGGACAAGTCTCCCTGTGGAGAGAGATCTGGAGTTTGGGTGCCACTACTAAGATGGCCTTGTGAGGTAGGTGGGTGATCAAGATTTCAAAGAGACTACCGCACAGTCAAGACAACACACACAAAAACACCCGCATCACCTACCAGCTTGTCCTTCTGCCAATGCTGATGATCCAGGACAATATTCTTGAGACTGTCTACAAAGTCGTCTTTTATCAGACTAAGCGCCTTGTCGGGCTGAGACTGGTCCACGGAAATCTGGCACTTCATTTTCCAGTAGTGCTTATGAACGTTTTCGAATTCCTTAAAAAGGAGAGGGGGGGGGGGGAATGGCAAAGCAGTTATCGTAACCACACACACAAAAAAAAATCCAAGCACTTTCTCGGTTCCTGAAAATAAGAGCAAGAGGAACTGGGTGTCGGAAGGGACCTTCAGGGTCATCTGGTCCAGCCCCTTAAAAATGCAAGAAACTCACAACAACGCTCACGTTCACGCACCCAGTGACCCTTGCTCTATGTCAGTGATGGCGAACCTTTTCGAGGCCGAGTGCCCAAACTGTAACCCAAAACCCATTTATTTATCGCAAAAGTGCCAACACGGCAATTTAACCTGAATACTGAGGTTTTAATTTAGAAAAAACGGTTGGCTCCGAGGCACACATTACTTGGGAGTAAGCTTGGTGGTAGTCGGTGGCTTTGCTTTGAAGCAACCGTGCAACGCTTCAAATGGGTGAATCACGACCCTAGGAGGGTTTAGAAGCAAGCCCCGTTGCCAGCAACTGAGCTTACTCCCAGGTAAAGGATTGCACTTTAGTTCTTCCCATGGAAATCAGTGGGGTTTAACAGTACTTAACAGGGTTACCTACATGTCGTGCCCAATGGCCCAGGCCAGCCTGGATGTGTGTGTGTGTGTGGGGGGGGGGGGATTTTCTGCCCCCTCCTCACATGATGAACTCTGTGCGCGTGTGCCCACAGAGAGGACTCTGAGTGCCACCTCTGGCACCCATGCTCTATGTCCAGAGGAAAGTTTTTAAAAATCCTTTAGTATTTTAGACTTGATGGTCCTTGTGGTCTCTTCCAACTCTTATGATTCCATCCCTGGCCAATCTGGCGTGGAGGAAAATTCCTTCCTGCTTCAAAGTGGTGATCGGCAAACCATTGCTAAATCGAAAAAGGAGGTTTTCAAACCATCCGTTGGGGAATTCCTTGACTGTGTGTTCCTGCATGGCAGTGGGTTGAACCGCATACATACAGGAGTATAAGAATGGCATAAATGTGGCATAATTGTGGAGATGCCAAGGCCAGAGCCTGAAAGCTCTGGACCTTTTAGTGTGGTCTTGCAAGATTAGTAAAAAGAAAAATGGGGGAGTTGATATAAAAATTATAAAGATATGCTTGTTGCAAGATCACAGTTGAGATATACGCATAGTTAAAAATACATTTTTGTGGTTGCTCTCAGGAAATCAGCCTGCACGGACAGCCGGCCAAGATTGGCCGGAAGTGATCAGAAGGGTCTCTGCAGAAACACCTTAAATTGAGCTGTACTGCGATACAATCTTCAGAGAGTTGATACCACGGTATTGCTCTCTCCATGTCTGCAGACATGTTAATAAACCTAGCTTGCTATTAGCCAACTTGGTCTACAGTTTTCAATGGGTAAAAACTTCCATAACAACTGGATGGCCCTTCTGGTCTCTTCCAACTCCAATTGATGAAGACAGACCCTGCCGGTTGAGGGTTTCTTAGTTAAATGTACATTTATTTTTGTCTGCTTGCAAGAAAATGTCTTTAAATGGAACCCTGGACACTGACCACGAGGGCTCCTTCTGCTCTGAGTGAAGCAGGCATTGTATTGTCAAAGGCTTTCATGACTGGAAATGTCAGGAGGCCTGTGATTATGGGTTTTGCTTTTGCTGCTTTCTAAATGCATAGGGGGGTAGAGGAATGGGTTAATGCGTTTCTGTCTTTCTACTGTTTCTGTAGGATGTTATGCAGTACCAGGTGGTGCCCAAGGTCACTACCTGACCATCTCATGTTATCTTTCTTATGGTGACTTTTAGGCGCGCTTTCCCAGGCTGGGAGGTACAAGTTGTTTTAACTATTGGGTTTTGCGCGGGCAATTCTCAGTACTGGCTTTGACCAGGGAAGATCCAACACCATTAAAAACTACTGCAACAAGAGTTTGTGTGTGTTTTTGGGATTCTGACATTAAGCCAGAACTGGGTGTTGGGAGTTTTTTGGGCCCTGTGGCTTGGATCTGGCAATTTATGCTGCTGACATTTCACCCGCGTCTATGGCTGGCATCTTCAGAGGCATGGCACTATAAGATGTGCCACAGAGAGGAACACATCTTACCGGGACATGCCTATGAAGATGCCCACCATAGATATGGTTGAAATGTTAAAAGCAAAAACTACCAGACCATGGCCACACGGCCTAGAAAACCCACAACGTCCAGTAAGGAGGGCATCTTGATCTTGGGTGATTCCCACCAACTGTTCGGGAAGACAGGACTGATTTATCACTTCTTGTCTCCTAGGCAGGTGTCGATATCCTTCTTGAACTGCGGTACCCAGAACTGCACCCAATATTCCAGGTGAGGTCTGACCAATGCAGAATAGAGAGGTACAATTACATCCCTCGCTCTAGACCAGTGGTGGCGAATCTATGGCACTCCAGATGTCCATGGGCTACACTTCCCATCAGCCCCTGCCAGCATGGCCAATTGGCCTATGGCACTCCAGATGTCCATGGGCTACACTTCCCATCACTACACTGCCAGTATGGCCAATTGGCCTATGGCACTCCAGATGTCCATGGGCTACACTTCCCATCAGCCCCTGCCAGCATGGCCAATTGGCCTATGGCACTCCAGATGTCCATGGGCTACACTTCCCATCACTACACTGCCAGTATGGCCAATTGGCCTATGGCACTCCAGATGTCCATGGGCTACACTTCCCATCACTACACTGCCAGCATGGCCAATTGGCCTATGGCACTCCAGATGTCCATGGGCTACACTTCCCATCACTACACTGCCGAGTAGCAATTGGCCTATGGCACTCCAGATGTCCTTGGGCTACACTTCCCATCACTACACTGCCAGCATGGCCAATTGGCCTATGGCACTCCAGATGTCCATGGGCTACACTTCCCATCAGCCCCTGCCAGCATGGCCAATTGGCCTATGGCACTCAAGATGTCCATGGGCTACACTTCCCATCACTACACTGCCAGCATGGCCAATTGGCCTATGGCACTCCAAATGTCCATGGGCTACACTTCCCATCAGCCCCTGCCAGCATGGCCAATTGGCCATGCTGGCGAGACTTGATAAAGAAGTGTAACCCATGTAGTTATCTAGAATGCCATAGGATACTCACTCCCACGGATCTAGACACTATACTCCTATTGATGCAACCCAGAATCGCATTGGCTTTCTTGGCCGCCACATCACACTGCTGACTCATGTTCAGTTTGTAGTCTTCTAAAACTCCCAGATCCCTTTCACATGTAGTGTTGTCAAGCCAGGTGCCACCCCTCCTATATCTGTGTCTTTCATTTTTTCTGAAGACAAATTTATCATGTCACCTCACAACCTTCTTTTCACCAAACGAAACATACCCAGCTCCCCTTTTAAAAACAACTACATACTGTGATGGAACAGTACTGTAAAACTAGCAAAGTCACATATGACTGTGAAAAGCATCTTTGCCTTTTGATCTCCTGGAGGGAGGACAGGAAACTATGCAGAGGTGCTAGGATGAAACTTCAAAGCCCTAAGTTACCTCGTGGCCTGAACAGAGTTTTCCTGGGAAAGGGAAAACAAAGGTTTTTGGAATTCCATCTTGAGACATGGTCAGAGAAGGATCTCTGGGCCATGGGTTCCCGGAATGGGGACAAAGAACCAAAAGGGATATGACCACCTAAGCAATCCCTTAACTGAATCTAAGTTTTATTTCTTTGTTTTCTGTTTTTCAATAAAAATCGTTGAGACCTCAGCTGGTTGGAGTTATTGGAGAAAAGAACCCAGGTTTTAATGAAACAAGCGTGGCTCTCCCAGGCTTGCTTTCATGATACATACCAATATGGGAAAACAAGGAGCTACAACTGATAGTCTGGAGGTGAATGGATTCCAGAAACACCTTTGGCAACCCCAGCATCAGAAGATGTCACTGCAGGGTGCAAATTCATCACAAATTGCAGTGTGTACTGGTTCTGTTGGGTTTTCCGGGCTGCGTGGCTGTGGTCTGGTGGATCTCGTTCCTGACGTTTCGCCTGCATCTGTGGCTGGCATCTTCAGAGGTGTATCACAGAGGGAAGTCTGTGATACAGATACACCTCTGAAGATGCCAGCCACAGATGCAGGCGAAACGTCAGGAACAACATCCACCAGACCACGGCCACCCAGCTTGGAAAACCCAACAGAACCAGCTGAATCCGGCCATGAAAGCCTTTGACAATACAACGCAGTGTGTACATTCATCACAAACTGTAGTGTGTAAATTAATCACAAATTCATCATCTATTCGCATGAGTGCATGTAAGTCTCCAGATTGACACTGTCGTGAGACATCCATGGGAAAGAGGAACAAACTACCGTACATCTAAGACACCGTCGGTTATGAGCGTGGCGACTCTGTCACTTGGGTCCTTAAATTCCTTCTTTGTCTCCACTTTATCGCGTGGCGTCCGTTCAGTCTTAAACGACAGCTGTGGGGAGAAAGAAGGGCACGCATCAGGATTTTAAAAAGAAAACGAGAGTCAAAACTGATTAACTGGGACTCTGCGGAAGTGAAATGTGAGACGCTGATGACACTGAAGACATTTCTCGAATTCCCACAACTGTTTGTACAAGGAATGCAACAGTTCTATTAACAGAGAAAAATGTACATTTTTCTGTAAGACTGAAACTGGCAATAGGTCAGGGCTGGGCAAATCCCAGGTGTCAGACTGACATGACACCTAGAGTTTTGGAAGTTGCAATAGTTAGAACCCTGTCCTGGATAGCCCAGGCTAGAAACATAGAATCATAGAGTTGGAAGAGACCGCAAGGGCCATCAAGTCCAACCCCCTGCAATGCAGGAACACATAATCAAAGCACTTCTGACAGATGTCCATCCAGCCTCTCTTTAAAAACCTCCAAAGAAGGAGACTACTCCACCACACTCTGAGCTATGATATGATATTTAATTTGTATACCGCCCTCCCTCAGAAGGCTCAGAGCGGTGAACAGCATTGTAAGAAAACAATGACATAGGAATACAAAACCAGCAATTCAGTATAAACAATAGTGCCATCAGGTTAACAGCTAATCACAATTAATCAACTAAAATAGCAGCATCACCAACATTAATATTGCATCTCATAACAACAACATAGTAATTGCAAATTAACAATATCAGTGAGATATCAGAGAGATCAAGTTGCAGCCAATTTATGGCAATCCCATAGGGTTTTCAAGGCAATAGACACTCAGAAGTGGTATGGTCCCTGCCTGCCTCGCCACAGCAACCCTGGGCTTCCTTGGGGGTCCAATAGAGGAATGGGGAATCAAAACCTGGTTCTCCAGATTACAGACTTAACTACTACACTATGATGGGGAACCAGGGATCTCAGGATGCTGCATCTCCCCCCATAACATCTGGTATAATTAAGCTGTGGGGCACAGAGAATCTCACAATGGATCTCTAGGGGAAAGTGCTGGAAGTGGATTCAGCCAAGCTAAAGCCACAAGTTTTATCAAGGAAGGAGAGATCAGAGGGCAAGTCAGATTTTTTTAAGAGCTCATTTTTAGTACACAACAGTTATGAGAATTCATGATCAAACCAGTCCAGCCGTGCTTGCCCTTCCCTACAAAAGGAAGGTGACGAGATTGGCAATTCCATTTAAAGGGTCCGGTCACTCACCAGCGTGGGCATCGCTGTGAAGTAAAACGCTCTGTCCGTTCGCAGCTTCCAGAAAATATAAGCAGCGTCGTAATGCTGTGCGCTTAACAGTTCCTGTTGGAATTGCATGACTTCGGACCAGTCTTTGAGCGCCACTCTGATCTGGAACAAGAACCACACAGAGGGTGATTCCGAACATGAGTAAAATAGGTTCGACCCAGTTCCCTGAGAAGGGTACTGACGTAGGTCGAAGCCATTGTTGTTCCCCACTGCAACCAGCTTGATCCCAGCTCGGAGGGCGGAATCATCCTGTGTCTCTTCGCCACTCCGTTCCGATTGGCTACTGTTCTACGGCCATGTTCCGTCTATCCCCACACACATTATAAAAAAAACTGCCACAGGAATGGAGGGGCCGAAGGTGGCGTTTTTTGATTGGCCAGCTGTACGCATGCCCGAAACACTCAGCTGTGATTGGCTGAATGGGGGACTCCTGGCGCCAGAGATTCCGCACTTTACTGGAATCGAGCTGAGTTCGAGCGTGGTTCCCTGAAAAAGTAGTAGTTCCCAACTGGAGTCGGAAATTTGACCGTTACACGGGGCGAAGCTGGTACAAAACCACGTCGATCCCAGTGGTTGTCTGCGAACACGCAAAATTGCTTGCATAGCTCGAACTTAGGTTGATAACGCAAGTGCGGAATCGACCAGATACTTCTTCAGATTTGGGTCAGAAATATCATCTAAGTACAACAAAGGTGAAACAAGCCCCGTGCTGATAATCAGGAGGAAGAAGCAAATTGCAGTAGCAGTGACTAACCCATAAAAACTAAGGCCGCTTCAGAGAAACGGTAAGCCCTGGCCAGAGCAAGAGAGGGGAAGACCCAGAAATGGGGGGAGGGGGGGCACAAGAACCAAAAGAGAACAATTTGGAGAAACTGGTTGTTGTGGGCTTTCCGGGCTGTGTGGCCGTGGCCTGGTAGATCTTGTTCCTAACGTTTCGCCTGCATCTGTGGCTGACATCTTCTGAGGCGTATCACAGAGAGGAGTGAGTTAAACACTGTGTCCAGAGTATGTAACTGTGGAGAAAACCCCCTTCTCCTGCCCACTAAGGGCTTTTCCCCAAAAATGGAAGAAAATGGGGAGAGGGGGATGAGGGAGTCCTGAACAAACTGTGACTAGCCCAAGGTCACCCAGCAGGCTTCATGTGCAGGAGGGGGAAACAAATCTAATTCCCAAAACAAGATTCTGCTGCTCAAGTGGTGCTCCACCTCTCTCCCCTTCCCCCAGGGTGGGTGGATCATGACTATGACAGGCCTCCTTCCCTTCCACCTCCTTACCCCTCTCCCTAGGGTGGGTGGGCCATGAACATATGTTCTAGGACAGGGGTCTTCAAACTATGCCCCCCCCCAAATGTTCATGAACTACAATTTCCACCAGCCCTTCCACGTAGCCATGCTGGCAGGGGCTGATGGGAATTGTAGTCCATGAACATCTGGAGGGCCATAGTTTGAAGACCCCTGTTCTAGAATCAGGAAGTTGACAATGTGCACAGATGTTCTAGGACAGTGGTGGCGAACCTATGGCACGGGTGCCAGAGGTGGCACTCAGAGCCCTCTCTGTGGGCACTTGCAAACAGAGTGCCCCTACACACATCTAGGCTGGCCTGGGCCGCTGGGCTCGATTATTAGCATTAAACCTAAGACCTAGTTTTGGGGAAGCAGTGTAGGTAACCCTGTTAAGTGCTGTTAAACCCCAATGATTTTCATGCAAAGAACTAAAGCACGATCCTTTACTTGGAAGTAAGCTCGGTTGCTGGCAATGGGGCTTGCTTCTGAGTAAACCCTCCTCGGGTCGTGATTCACCCACTGGAAGAGTTGCATGGTTGCTTCAAAGCAAAGCCACCGACTACCACCAAGCTTACTCCCGAGTAACACACGCCTTGGAGCCAACCATTTTTTCTAAACTAAAACCTCAGTATTCAGGTTAAATTGCCGTGTTGGCACTGCAATAAATAAGTGGGTTTTGGGTTGCAATTTGGGCACTCGGTCTCAAAAAGGTTCGCCATCACTGTTCTAGGATCAAGAAGTTCAGAGTGCACAGATGTTCTAGGCACAGGATGTGCAGTGTACACAGATGGTCTGGAACAGATGTTCTAGGATCAGGAAGGGCACAGTGTACACAGATCTTCTAGAATAGATGTTCTCGGATCAAGAAGTTCACAATGTGCACAGATGTTCTAGGATCAGGAAGCGGACACTGTACACAGATGAGCATCGCATGGGCGTTGAGGCCTGAAGGATTCCAAAGTTGTTCAGGGAATGGGAACAGACAAGTAGCTAGCTTCATTTTCTAGAATCAAATATTCCCCATCCTTGATCTAAAGCTATTTCAGGTCAATTCTGTTGGTGCACCTGTGGCGGACAGAGAATTTGAACAGAATTCAGAGAGGGGCAGCTAGAACTCAGACACGGAGGGAAGTGAACAAACAGTGCTTGGAAACAGCCGTGTAAGCTTTAAGCTGTCCGGTGGAGGATTTTCTCCGCGGGAGTGAAAAAGGACACATTTTGGTGATTTTGGATCAGGACAGTATCCTTAACCAGATATATAAAGAAAACAGCTTAAAGGTTTATAGAGTGAATCCTAAGAATTTACTGATAGATCTGATTAAACAAGTGATCCTACGCTAATTGAAGCAAGAATCTGTGTTAATATTCCTCGCTCCTGCAACTAAGGAAACACTATGGCCCCTTCCGCACAGGACATTTAGAGCGGTGTGGGGCCGGTAAAAACGCCGATGTGGGGGAGGTGTTCGCACCGCTGCCGGAGCCCAGCAGCAGCAGCAAATACCCCCCACACCGGCATTTTCTTGACTCGCTCATTGAGCGAGACTTTTGGAAAACGCCACCTAGGAGCAGCAGTGGCGTAGTGGTGAAGAGCAGGTGCATTCTAATCTGGAGGAACCGGGTTTGATTCCCCGCTCTGCCGCCTGAGCTGTGGAGGCTTATCTGGGGAATTCAGATTAGCCTGTGTACTCCAGCACATGCCAGCTGGGTGACCTAGGGCTAGTCACAGTTCTTCTGAGCTTTCTCAGCCCCACCCACCTCACAGGGTGTTTGTTGTGAGGGGGGGAAGGGCAAGGAGATTGTAAGCCCCTTTGAGTCTCCTACAGGAGAGAAAGGGGGATAAAAATCCAAACTCTTCTCCTTCTTCCACCCAGTGCCGAGTGAACGGCATCAGGTAGAAGGCGGATTTTTCCCCATGCTGCTTTTCCCCGCCTCTTACCTCTTCTTGGCTGCCATCGCTCTACAGAGGCCAGGGGACACACGTTCTGGCCTCCATCCCTGGAAGCATTGCCACAGGGTGAACTCTGCTGAACGACGGGAGCCAAGTGGTTTATTTCAAAAAGTCCCTCGAGTGCCAAATATTTCTGACTAGCATGTTATTCAAAATAACCCTCTCCATCATAGCACCCACCTCTCTAGGATACTCAGCAAGGAAGAGAACACCTGTATTCATATGTTGTGAGTATGGATACTCACAAAAAAGGCAAGATTTGAACACTGTGCTGCCTGAACTCACTACGTACTACACTAGCCATATTTTCAACCTCAAAGACTGCTGTAGTTAAATGCAACAGAATAAAATCACAGGTGGTTTGGGGCGGGAAGGGAGGGAATGGAAGAGAAAAGAGGTGGAGACGCAAAAACGTTCCGGCTGAATCTACCTTTTGTTTCGGCTGACAAAGCTGCACGTTGTACAACCCGTAGAGAAGATAAAGGGCACCGACTCGGATCTGAAAGCTGCAGGGAGGCAGGAAGTATGGGCAGGCGAGAGCCAGGGCGTCCTGGGTTAACTTCTTCTGCTCCAGAGCTCTTATTTTCCCGCTAGACAAAACGAAGGGCACATTGTTGGTTGGGCTTATAGATCATATAGAACAAAATGCTGAAGACTAATGATATAAAAATCAATAACAGGAAGAAAGGAGGGGAGCACACAGCACAAAGGCGCTTGGAGGAAGCATCGGAGATGCTGAGGCACTTGACATGACTGCAAA
This sequence comes from Sphaerodactylus townsendi, assembly GCF_021028975.2. Lineage (NCBI taxonomy): Eukaryota > Metazoa > Chordata > Lepidosauria > Squamata > Sphaerodactylidae > Sphaerodactylus > Sphaerodactylus townsendi. The sequence continues at coordinate 170,734,509 of NC_059426.1, forward strand.
GGGATTTGCGTAAAATTTGCTTATGCTGTCAGAAGGAGCAGGAGAGTCTCCTCTGCTACCTATGACAGCATAAGCAAATTTGACAGTTTGTGAATTTTAGGCCGGTGTTATTGTTGCAGATTGTGATTGTTTTTAGGTTATCAGGTGTTATGATTTCTACGACTTTTATGACTGTGGAGAAGTCACAGCATTCAAGCATCCTCCAAAGAAACCTCAAGTACAAATTGGACCTAAGATACTCAAGGTGGAAAGAAAGCATATAATACATATCCCAAATGAAAGATAAAAATGAAGAAGGTCGGGCCCGATTGTTGACTCATACAAAAGCCCTGCAAAGTAGGCCAGGCCCAGAAACAGTGGCTGCCCCAAGGACATCCACCACCCCACAAGAAACCAGCATGACAAGGAGGGGGTTTCAAACCACGTCCAGCACTCTGACCAATACACCACACTGTCTTATTATGGACAGGTGGCAGGACTCAAAGGGCATCCTCTGATCCACGAAATTAAGCAAGGGAGGGAGAATACTCTGCACGTGCCCCAGAGCCAGCCTGCCCTCCCCACTTTGTAGCCCCAACATGCAAAGCCAAAAGGCTCCAGGGTTGCAACTCCGAGCCGGCAAAATCCCTGGAGATTTGGGGGTGGAGCCTGAGAAGGGGAGGGGCTTCAGTGGGGAAGAATGCCTTAAAGCCCGCCTCCCAAAGCAGCCGTTTTCTCCCGGGGAACTGATCCCTGCAGCCTGGAGATCAGCTGCAATTCCGGGAGATCTCCCGGCTCCGGCTGGAGATTGGCAACCCACATCACGAGAAGCGCCGCCCCGCCCCCGCGGGCGCTGCACTCACTAGAAGAGGGCGTGGAAGCGGCGCTGCCGCCACAGCGAGGCGAAGTCCTCGAAGCGGACGGTTTCGGCCTCCTGGAAGGCGCCGAGGAGTGCCTCGAAGTCCGCCTTCAGGGCCGACCTGCGCTCCAGGGCCGACCGGCGCTCCGCCGCCATTTCCCCCCGCCGGACGCCCCTGGCTTCCCTCCACAGCCGCCTGCCCCGGTTGCGCATGCGCAGGACTGTCCCGCGAACCCGCCAATGATGAACCGCGGACCTCCATTAACCCAAGAAATGCCAGGGCAGAGGGCGGCATCTGCAACCGAAACCCCCGCCTGGCAAAATCGCCCTTTTAAGAAAGTCTCGCTCGCGGATAGAAGAGGGGCGGGAGCGTCCGGTTTCAACCAGTCAAAAGTCACGGTTGGGTCGTTCACTCCGCCCCAACTGAGTTCCCTCCTATCGGAAGGCTTGTTTAGTTCCGCTATGGAAAATAGTTTAAAAAGGCACTAAACCCACCCCCACCCCTTACTGTGGAAGAAGCTTTCCTGGACTAAGAGTCCCCTCTTCATCAGACGCCAGAAGTCAAGTGTATTCTTACTTGAGAAATGCGTGTTCGCTCTGTGGCTCACCCACGTACTAGTCTCATGCTCTGAGGATAGCTGTCTGCAATCTTGCCTACTTATTGCGACAGTCCATGTGATACAGTTTTTACCAAAAACAAACAGATAATGTCAGTGGTGGGATTCAAATAATTTAACAACTGGTTATTTACAAGCACCATTTTAACAACCGGTTCTGCCGAAGTGGTTCTAAACCCAACCACTGATTACACGGCCATACAACCCGGAAAACCCACAACACCCTACAATATTATTGATGGCAACCAATCAGGTGTCCAAAGGACCACTGTATAGATCGACTTCTCCATCAATCTGTCCAAGCCCCTTTTAAAGCTATCCAGGTTAGTGGCCATCACCAACTCCTGTGGCAGGATATGCCAAACACCAATCACAAGTTGTGTGAAGAAGTGTTTCCTTTTATTAGTCCTAATTCTTCCCCCCAGCATTTTCAATGGATGCCCCCTGGTTCTAGTATTGTGAGAAAGAGAAAAAATTCTCTCTGTCAACATTTTCTACCCCATGCATAATTTTATAGACTCCAATCATATCCCGCCCCCCCCGCCCCCGAAATCTCCTCTCCAAACTAAAGAGTCCCAAATGCTGCAGCCTCTCCTCATAGGGAAGGTGCTCCAATCCTTCAATCATCCTTGTTGCCCTTCTCTGCACTTTTTCTATCTCTTCAATATCCTTTTTGAGATGTGGTGACCAGAACTGAACACAGTACTCCAAGTGCGGTTGCACCACTGCTTTATATAAGGGCATGACAATCCTTGCAGTTTTATTATCAATCCCTTTCCTAATCATCCCCAGCACAGAGTTTGCCTTTTCACAGCTGCCATGCATTGAGTCGACATTCCCATGGAACTATCAACTAAGACGCCCAAATCCCTTTCCTGGTCTGTGACTGATAGCACTGACCCCTGTAGTGTGTATGTGAAGTTTGGATTTTTTTGTCCCTATGTGCATCACTTTACATTTTGCTACATCGAACTGCATTTGCCATTTCTGAGCCCACTCACCTAATTTATCAAGGTCCGCTTGGAGCTCTTCGCAATCCTTTGCGGTTCTCACCACCCTACATAATTTGGTATCATCCACAAATTTGGCCACCACGCTACCCACCCCTACTTCCAGGTCATTTATGAATAGGTTAAAGAGCACTGGTCCCAAAACGGATCCTTGTATAGCCACTCTTTCCACTGGATAATGTGGGTTGAGGTAAAAATCTGCCATGCTGTGCCTTTCCACCAACTTTCTTGTGCTTCAGAGCCAACCTGATAAAGAGTTCGGAGGGACCCGAAAGCTCGCTTTCATTTAATTTATTTCAAAAACATGTCCAGCCTTCCTTTCTCCCCCAACTCAGCAGCTTATATTTTGTGATATTTCAGTTCCCGATTTCCTCAGGCATTCCACTAAGAACTTCTGGCATGGCCAAATGTTTATGTAACCTCCTTCTGTGGGTTCTGTGGGGCAGAACCTGGAATGAGTTGCAAAGAACCAAATTTAAACAACAAAATGGTTTACTTTTCTTTACAATTAACACTTTTAAAACATCAACATTTAACGTTACAATTCAAGGTCCTGTTCAGGTTGCATTTCAAGTCCTTCTATTTACAGTCTACTGATATTGCCAAGTCCAAATCTTCTTTGCAAGTTGGCTGGCTCCTGAAGACTCCAAGGGCTTGATGAACAGGTTGCAACATGATGAAGGTCTCCAGGAGAACTCTCACCCATTACAACCACAAAAAGGAACCCTGAAACAATAAACTCCAACATTTACAACACAGCAAAACAACAACTACCTTCCCAGTAGTTCCCAACAATATTGAAATTACCTTAACAAGGTGTTAAGGGCTTATAGAAATCAAGGTCCGAGTCTGGTAGCCTTGTTCTTCTGCAAAAGAGCTCTTTCAGCCTCTCTGCTGCTCTGAGTCTCCACCCCCTTACTGGGCCAACCCATTCTGGGCATGGGGGTTACATTTACATCTAACACCTGAGCCTAAAGTACACTGGGGCTCTTTCGCTTGCAAAATGCAACATCCTTCCTTCCTCTTTGAGGCAGAGAACTGAAAATCCACTGGCGTAATGCCCATTGGGCAAGGTGGGCAGCTGCCCAGGGCATCACCTTGTGGGGGGCATCAAAATGCAGGGTTCGTTTTTGGGTATTTTTAGTGGTTTTCCATTATTGGCCTGCAGGGGGCGCAGTTTTTAGGCTAGCGGCACCAAAATTTCAGCGTATCATCAGGAGACTGTCCTTATGATACCCCCCAAGTTTGGTGAGGTTTGGTTCAGGGAGTCCAAAGTTATGGACTCCCAAAGGGGGTGCCCCTATCCCCCATTGTTTCCAATGGGAGCTAATAGGAGATGGGGGCTACAGTTTTGAGGGTCCATAACTTTGGCCCCCCTGAACCAAACTGCACCAAACCTGGGGGGTATCATTAGGGAAGTCTCCTGATGAGACCCTGAAAGTTTTGAGACTGTGCCTTCAGAAATGTGCCCCCCCCCCAGCCTGCAACCCCCATTGACAGCAATGCAGAAAACTCAATGCAGAACAAAGATTCTTGGGCAAATTTCGGGATGTTCTTGCAGGGAGGGCATTCTTGGACGTATCAGCACCAAAATTTCAGGGTATCATCTGGAGACTGTCATTATGGCACCCCCAAGGTTTGGTGTAGTTTGGTTCAGGGGGTCCAAAGTTATGGACCCTCACAAGGGTAGCCCCCATCTCCTTAGCAAAGAATGGGGGATGGGGCACCCCCTTTGAGGGTACATAACTTTGGACCCCCCTAAACCAAACTGCACCAAACTTTGGGGGTACCATAAGGACAGTTTCCAGATGATACCCTGAAATTTTGGTGCCGATACATCCAAAAATGCGCCCCCTGCAGGCACATATGTCCTGGTGCAAAAAAAATTGGTCATGGTGGAGTGGCCGCCCATGGGGGGGCATCCAACTCAGGTTTTGCCCAGGGCTACAGTTTACCCAGGGCTGCCTCGTTACGCCCCTGTGAAAATCCCTCGGCATGAAAGACTGTGCATCTGCAAGATGAAAAGTCAAGAAACAGTTGATCATGTGCTACATCATTGCCCCCTGTACAGCATTGCTAGGACTAGGTTGCTTGAACCTGTATTACTGGGTAGCAGTGAACTTACTGAGCAAGAAAAGACTGTGTTGGGGTGCCGTGTGGTTTCCGGGCTGTATGGCCGTGTTCTAGCAGCATTGTCTCCTGACGTTTCGCCTGCATCTGTGGCTGGCATCTTCAGAGGATCTGATTACTCCACTTGCTTTTCCTACTATCAGATCCTCTGAAGATGCCAGCCACAGATGCAGGCGAAACGTCAGGAGAGAATGCTGCTAGAACATGGCCATACAGCCCGGAAACCACACAGCACCCCAGTGATACCGGCCGTGAAAGTCTTCGACAATACAAAGACTGTATTTCCTTTAAATAATGAAATTACAGGTGTTCTTGAACAGACAGCTAAATTTCTCTGTAACTTTTGTAATTCTTAAACAGTCTTAACTTTATATTATCAGCACTATGGTTATTTTAATGTCGGCTGTTTTATTTCTGTTTTGCCCACGTTTTTAAAGAATAACATTGTTTAATTTATATGCCAATAAAGGTTCTATGTATTGATATTTCTGTTAGTCGTAATGATGGGGAAAAAATACTGCACTCCTGTTGTCTTTCCGCCCTTTACCAATGACATCCCTTATTTCCTGAGGCCTGTGATTCATGAAAATGCAGTTCCTGTTTGCCAGGCTGCCAACATCCAGGTAGGACCTGGAGATCTCCTGGAATTACAACTGATCCAGACCACTGCAATCTGCCCCTCCCCCCCGGAAAAGATGACTGTTTGGGTGAGCGGACTCTATGGCATTATATGCAACTGAAGCCTCTCCCCTCCCCAAATCCTGCCTTCTTCAAACTCCATTAGCGAGAGTCAGTGTGGTGTCGTGGTTAAGAGCAAGTGCGCTCTAATCTGGAGAAGCAGGTTTGATTCCCCACTGTGTTTGAGCTGTGGAGGCTTATCTGGTGAAACAAATCAGCTTGTGCACTCCAACTGGGGGACCTTGGGCTAGTCACGGTTCTGCGGAGCTCTCTCAGCTCCACCCACCTCACAGGGTGTTTGTTGGGGCGGAGGGGCAGAGGGAAAGAAGATGGTAAGCCCCTTTGAGTCTCCTTACAGGAGAGAAAGGGGGAGGAATATGAATCCAAACTCTCCTTCGTTACAAAACCTACAGGAATTTACCAGCCTGAAGCTGGCATAAGTCCTGGGGATATCTCTTTGTGCATGCTATTCACATCAATGAGAATGACATCCCACTGTGCCATTCTAAATGTCCTTTTTAAATGTCCTTTCTTCTCGATTACTGTGCCTCTCCGTACTCCCCACCCAAGGCTGAACATTTGGACATGCAAATTCTCCCAGTGTGGTCTAGTGGTTAAGAGCGGGTGGATTCTAATCTGGAGAACTGGGTTTGATTCCCCACTCCTCCACATGAGTGGCAGAGGCTTATCTGGTGAACCAGATGGGTTTCCACCTGCTGGGTGACCTTGGGCTAGTCACGGTTCTCTCAGAACTCTCTCAGCCCCACCTGCCTCACAAGGTGTCTGCTGTGGGGAGAGGAAGGGAAAGGAGCATGTAAGCCACCTTGAGTCTCCTCACAGGAGAGAAAGGTGGGATGTAAGTCCAAGGAGCAGCAGTGGCGTAGGAGGTTAAGAGCTCGTGTGTCTAATCTGGAGGAACCGGGTTTGATTCCCAGCTCTGCCGCCTGAGCTGTGGAGGCTTATCTGGGGAATTCAGATTAGCCTGTACACTCCCACACACGCCAGCTGCGTGACCTTGGGCTAGTCACAGCTTCTCGGAGCTCTCTCAGCCCCACCCACCTCACAGGGTGTTTGTTGTGAGGGGGGAAGGGCAAGGAGATTGCAAACCCCTTTGAGTCTCCTGCAGGAGAGAAAGGGGGGGATATAAATCCAAACTCCTCCTCCTCCTCCTCTTCCTCTTCTTCTTCTTCCTCTTCTTCTTCTTCTTACAACCTGGCTCTGCAGGTCCTAAGATTGTGCATGTGCTGGCTCGGGTTCCTACAGGAGCAGACACACTTTGCAAAAGCAGATGTGTTCACAGATGGGAAGATCTCCAGCTGTGGCTCCAAGGTAAGACCAGCAGGAGTGAGCTCTGTGGTCCTGGGCAACCCCAGGCCGGCTGGCTCTCACATGCAAAAACACACGTAGGTTAGCCAAGCCAGGCAGCATCTCCTCTGACGGAGCGGCGTGGGGTGCCGAGCGGCACGTATGGTGGGCGTGGCCGGCCGAATCCGATTGGCCGGCAATGCCTGGCTTATTTGCATCTCCCTCCTGCATCCTGGAGGAGCATCTTCAGTCCCAGCTGCGGCAGGTCAATCGGGCAGCCTCTTTGGACCACAGCGTTTCAAGGGGAGCCAAAGAGTGGGGCACCCCTTCCGTCCACCCCACACTCCTGGATGTTCCTGCCCTGGGAAAGCAAAGCCCATGGGCTTCCTCCCAGGTGAGTCTAAGTCTGGATTTATATCATTAGATGTCAGCAGGGGGATATGATACTACTTTTGCAGTTGTGAACAAGTACAATATTACTCCTAGTGTTTGTGTGCATTTTATTATTTTTTTTAACTGCATTTTAATTGAATGTTTTCGTTTGTTGCCTTGTGGACCCTGATTGGGTGGAAAAGAAGCATAAAAATGTTTTTAATAAAGGGTGTAGGTTCTAAAATAGTGCCAGAGAAAAGTTATGTTAAGTTATGCAGTAGAACAGCTAGATTTGCAGTCCCGTCGCACCTTAAGAGTCCAACAAGATTTTGGGGGTATAAGCTTTCGAGAGTCAACGTAGCTGACAAAGGATGTGAGGAAGGGAGCATGAACTCTCACAAGCTGATCTCCCCCCCCCCCCCCCAGCTTCTTGGTTCTCCCAGACTTGAATTTAGCTGGTTTTAAAGTACATTATGTCACTTTTATTTAGAACATTTGACATCCTGCCTTTCCAAAAGAGGGCTCGAGATGGTTTACAGCCGGGGTGGGGGGCTGGTTTTAACAACTCATTACCACGTCGTGGCAAGAAAAACTTCAGCTGCTAAAATTCTCTCTTCTCAACCGATGTTAAAAGATTGTTCTCCTTTGGTTGCTTTGCTTAGACAAAATATTTGATGGAGGGATAATTTTTTAAGACAGTTTGTTTAGGGTTCTCCGTAGAAAGAACAGTAGAAAGGGTAGTCCTTTTATTCCGGTATCTCCTGGGTTGTGATGCACCTGGAGCACAGGTTGAATTTAGGGCATGTGGAGGACATACCTGTGGATCTGGAGAAGGAAAAGAAAGAAAAAAGAAGGGATTGGCTTAAAAAATGGGTAGGGCAAGAAAACATAATTAATGGCCCAACATATGTCAAAATGTTTTGTCGAAGGCTTTCACAGCCAGATTCAACTGGTTGTGGTGGGTTTTCCGGGCTGTGTGGCTGTGGTCTCGTGGATCTTGTTTGTAACATTTTGCCTGCCTCTGCGGCTGGCATCTTCAGAGGTGTATCACAGAGGGAAGTCCTTCCCTCTATGATGCACCTCTGAAGATGTCAGCCACAGAGGCAGGCGAAACGTTGGGAACAAGATCCACCAGACCACGGCCACACAGCCCGGAAAACCCACTGCAACCATATGTCAAGATGGTTGGCTGTTTCTCTAAAAAATGGTGCAATGGAAAGATATGTTATAAAAATTGATGGATTGTTTCAGTTGAGATACCTCTCATTTCCTAAAAACTTAATAGGATAGTATGAAGTTTTCAGAGAGCCATTTACAAGTCTTCTTTTCAATACTGTTTGTGTCGATCGTGTTTTTTGAAAGCTGAGAAACAATTTTAATGAGCGTACTTTCCTGGGATCTTACACGTCATCCCATCCCAGGACAAAGGCGTGTGTGTCTTCAAGAAAAATGGAGATGCCCTGACATTCACCTTCATACATATTGTGTCCTCCTCAAAGGCAATTAGACAAGCATAACTTCATTTGGCATAAGCAAGCACACGGTGCAGGCGCCAGCGTTTTTCAATTCGTGCAAACATTTTATTTCAGGTAAAAAATCCATTTCAGGTGAAAGTAGAGTTAAGGGGCACGCAGAAGAGAGAGAAAAGTATTTTGCTTTTTCAGAGGATACTTTTTGTGCTACTGCGTTGAGATGGGTAGAACAGGAGGTTTCTCAGTGTACGAGACTAAAACCGGGTTGAGTTGTTGGGAATGATGAGAAATCCTATCTTTAAAGAGACTGAACCTGAAAATGAGCACATACAATGCAACTGCAGATCACTGTGCTATTTTTTTGGATGCTGCAGAAGCTATACAGGTGGCCGAATAAGAGAGACATACAAGAAGAAGAAGAGTTTGGATTTATATCCCCCCTTTCTCTCCTGCAGGAGACTCAAAGGGGCTTACAATCTCCTTGCCCTTCCCCCCTCACAACAAACACCCTGTGAGGTAGGTGGGGCTGAGAGAGCTCCGAGAAGCTGTGACTAGCCCAAGGTCACCCAGCTGGCGTGTGTGGGAGTGCACAAGCTAATCTGAATTCCCCAGATAAGCCTCCACAGCTCAGGCGGCAGAGCTGGGAATCAAACCCGGTTCCTCCAGATTAGATACACGAGCTCTTAACCTCCTACGCCACGGCTGCTCAAGGAGAATGGGGTAGAGAGGAAGACGGCATCTGCGCCCAACCAGCATAGACTATAATGTTTCAAAATATCCATGTGCTTTCAGGACACATCACATCAATCAGACTGGCACATTAGAAACGTAGAGAGAAAGAAGCAGACCTCTGGGAAGTTTGGTAGATCACCATGTGATACTTCATGCCTAGCACCAATCAAACTCAGGACCAAGAGAGCTTCTCTCATTATCACATGGCATATATAGTGTAGCGACCAGTATACTGAATAACCGATGAAGAAAAGTTTGGATTTATACCCCACCTTTCTTTCCTGTAAGGAGACTCAAGGTGGCTTCCAAGCTGCTCTCCCTTCATCTCCCCACAACAGACACCTTGTGAGGTAGGTGGGGCTGAGAGAGTTCCAAAGAACTGTGACTAGCCCAAGGTCACCCAGCAGGAATGTAGGAGTGGGGGAAACAATCTGGTTCACCAAATAATATCTGCCCCTCAGGAGCAGCAGTGGCGTAGGAGGTTAAGAGTTCGTGTAACTAATCTGGAGAAACCAGGTTTGATTCCCAGCTCTGCCGCCTGAGCTGTGGAGGCTTATCTGGGGAATTCAGATTAGCCTGTGCACTCCCACACACGCCAGCTGGGTGACCTTGGGCTAGTCACAGCTTCTTGGAGCTTTCTCAGCCCCACCTACCTCACAGGGTGTTTGTTGTGAGGGGGGAAGGGCAAGGAGATTGTAAGCCCCTTTGAGTCTCCTGCAGGAGAGAAAGGGGGGATATAAATCCAAACTCTCCTCTTCTTCTTCTTAACCAATGCACCATGCCAGCTCTCTGATCAGGAGCTACAAACCATGCTGTGCTAAATCACGCAGTTTCTTTGAGAACTGCCTGTGACGTCGCACTGTATGGATTTCACGAATGCTAATTCTCGGAGAACCAAGAGTGGTGTTATAATCTGCAGCAGGTGTCTTCAGAACCTCCTGGTATCGGTACCCTCTAGAGCAGGGGTGGCCAACCTATGGCACTCCAGATGTTCATGGACTACAATTCCCATGCTGGCAGGGGCTGATGGGAATTGTAGTCCATGAACATCTGGAGTGCCATAGGTTGGCCACCCCTGCCCTAGAGATTGTACGTCCTTAGCTTGGTGTCTGATGGTACATAAAACACCTCATGCAGTATCAGGTCATCAGTCCATCAAGATCAGTGTTGTCGGCTCAGACTAGCAGCTTACTCAAGTGGGCTCGAAACAAAGGTGAATCTTCTGTCACCTTAAGGACTAGTAACTTTGCTGTGAACGCAGCTTTCCTGGACTCGGTTGCCTTCCTCATCAGATGCCAGAAGTGTATTCTCACTTGAGAAATGCGTGTAAGAAAGTTCGCTCTCTGGTCCACACACACAGTGGTATAATCTGATCAGATCAGATATAATATTACATTATGACAGTAGAATCATAGAATGGGAGGAGACCACCAGGGCTATCTAGTCTAACCCCCCGCCATACAGGAACATAAGAACATAAGAACAAGCCAGCTGGATCAGACCAGAGTCCATCTAGTCCAGCTCTCTGCTACTCGCAGTGGCCCACCAGGTGCCTTTGGGAGCTCACATGTAGGATGCGAAAGCAATGGCCTTCTGCGGCTGTTGCTCCCAAGCACCTGGCCTGTTAAGGCATTTGCAATCTCAGATCAAGGATGATCAAGATTGGCAGCCATAAATCGACTTCTCCTCCATAAATCTGTCCAAGCCCCTTTTAAAGCTATCCAGGTTAGTGGCCATCACCACCTCCTGTGGCAGCATATTCCAAACACCAATCACACGTTGCGTGAAGAAGTGTTTCCTTTTATTAGTCCTAATTCTTCCCCTCAGCATTTTCAATGAATGACCCCTGGTTCCAGTATTGTGAGAAAGAGAGAAAAATTTCTCTGTCAACATTCTCTATCCCATGCATAATTTGATAGACTTCAATCATATCCCCCCTCAGACGTCTTCTCTCCCAACTAAAGAGTCCCAAACGCTGCAGCCTCTCCTCATAGGGAAGATGCTCCAGTCCCTCAATCATCCTTGTTGCCCTTCTCTGCACTTTTTCTATCTCTTCAATATCCTTTTTAAGATGTGGCGACCAGAACTGAACACAGGACTCCAAGTGCGGTCGCACCACTGCTTTATATAAGGGCATGACAATCTTTGCAGTTTTATTCTCAATTCCTTTCCTAATGATCCCCAGCATAGAGTTTGCCTTTTTCACAGCTGCCACGCATTGAGTTGACATTCCCATGGAACCAACAACTAAGACGCCCAAATCCCTTTCCTGGTCTGTGACTGATAGCACTGACCCTTGTAGCGTGGATGTGAAGACACAATCAAAGCACCCTTGCCAGATGGCTATCCAGCCGCTGTTCAAAAACCTCCAAAGACGACTCCGGTATTTTCCACTTACCATTAGGAATGTCTTCCTAATGTTTAGGCGGAATCTCTTTTCCTTCACCTTGAACCCATGACTCTTGGTCCTAGTCTCTGAAGCAGCAGAAAACAAGCTAGGTCCCCCACCAACATGACATCCCTTCAAATATTAAAACATCGCTATCACATCGCCCCTTAATCTTCTCTTCTACAGACTAAACATACCCAGCTCCCTCAGGAGCAGCAGTGGCGTAGCGGTTAAGAGTAGGGGCATTCTAATCTGGAGGAACCCGGTTTGATTCCCCGCTCTGCCGCTTGAGCTGTGGAGGCTGATCTGGGGAATTCAGATTAGCCTGTGCACTCCCACACACGCCAGCTGGGTGACCTTGGGCTAGTCACAGCTCTTCGGAGCTCTCTCAGCCCCACCTACCTCACAGGGTGTTTGTTGTGAGGGGGGAAGGGCAAGGAGTTTGTAAGCCCCTTTGAGTCTCTTACAGGAGAGAAAGGGGGGATATAAATCCAAACTCTTCTTCTTCTTTCCTCATAAGGCATGAATGAGAGCCAACCCCATATCTCAGCCCAGCACAACTTTTCAACAACTCTACAAGTTACCAGAGGATCAATGTGACAATCTGGAAACACCTGGAAGCACACAATCATTTGCAGATATAACACTGTGTTGCAGGCCTGGTCCACGTATAGTTTATTTATGTAATAAAACAATACAGTTAGTGTTAGATCCAACCACAAAAAAAGAATGAGAAAGAACGGGGCAGGGAGGGAATATTGTCCAGCACAACGAAGGAAATCAAAATGTTTTGTGTCATATTCCCTAATTTTTTTTTTTTAAAAAAGGTTCCTAAAATATATTCAGCACTACGGAAATCTATGGTTAACAAAAAAAAATATACAGATATTAATAGCGACAAGGTGCATAAAACCCAAAACATCATATATCACGGAGTAACTCAATGTTGCATGAGGCAACTCTTCTAGCAAGGAAAGGGATGTTTTACAATTGGCTTCAAATATCACCTCTACCAGACAATGTTTAACTGGAAACATTCAAGATTCAGTTATCAGATACACAGTTTTCAGCATGAACTTTCACAGCTATAAGCAGGGGGGAGGGGATTATTTCTCTCTCTCTCTCTTTGCACTGGCAAAGAGGCTATTTCAGTAACAATTTTGAAGACACTTGTCTTTTGTTGAAAGGGGAACATACCCAGATAAACAGGAAGAGCCCTGGTGGATCATCCAATCCAGCATCTTCTTTTCCAAGATGGCTGGCCTGATGCTTCAAAAAACCCTGACACCAGGATATGAAGGGAAATCCTTCCCTTGTTATTCCGTCCCCAGGGACTCAGCTTATGTGGAAGGGCACTGCCTCTGAAAACGGAGGCATTTATTTGCCACTGTGGCCAACTGCCACAGCCATGAGCATGCCTAACCCTTCCCCAGTGACAATTATTTAATGCCTTGTGTAAAAAGTCCTTACATTCATCTCTTGACAATTGATTTCAATAGACGAGTCCGAATTCTGGCATTATAATTTCTTTCTTCACACCACATATAAACGCTTTGAGGCATCTTTTATTTTTGAAGGATGAACTAAAAAATCCCCAAACGCCGCTAGCTCCTCAAGACGAAGCCTTTCCTTGTATTTTTTTTTTGTCCAGCCACACTTGGACATCAAACACGGCATTTAAGAACTCTTTTATAGCACGACGTTACTGAAACGGTAGCATCACTACAAAAATCGCGACAAGCAATAAACTCAACGGGAAGGAACAGAAAGGAAGAGAGAGAAAAAATCAGAAGATTGTTCGCCTTGAAAAACTAGCTTTACAAACGCAGAATATATCGCGTGAGGAACTCGCTGGTATTTTATATTTTTTAATTTTTTTTTCTTAAGAAAATATATTGTGCGATTGTGGCTACAAATGCACTGCAGCAAAGCAATGTTTAGTCATATTTTTTTTTCTCCTTCTTTAAAAAAAGTAAAAGAAGTAAAAATTTATCCAGACAGCGTAGAGCTACAAATTGCAAGTCGTTTTTTTCAACTTGCCTACAGACCCACGGGTTAAAAAAAGCTGTGCCTGTTTCACCAGTGGAATATCTTCTCGGTAACAAACTCCCGGTCCAAAAAAATAAAAAAATAAATAATAATTAAAAAGGTGCCTACGTAAAAAGCGGCAAAATTGCACGCGTGTTCTAAAAACTGTCCCGAATTTCCCCACGCTTCGGTACCAAAGGTTTGATTACGAAAACGCAGTTTGAGGAGTTAACTGCTCTTTTAGGTAAAGGATACATTTTGGGAAGATAAAAGAAGAAAGACTCCAAAGTGGAAACGGGATCCTAACCGAACTAACTGAATTAGTGCAGTATTTTGTAGCCAGGCTTCTAAAATCAGATATAGAAAATATAAATAGACAGCTTTTTTTTTAGGTGGTGAGTCACCAGCGTCCAATAAAACGGAACGATAACGGTGCGGGGGGCCGGGGAGGGGGGCTCAGTTGACTTGATCTAGCGCTTTCAGGAGGTCTTCGCCCTGTAGCAGGTTTCGGTTGCCTTGGATCGGAGCGTTCACTTCACAGTCGTAGCTGGTTAGCTGCGGGAGCCCCTTCTCGTCCATTGACGGCCCTAGAAGCTTGCTGGCTATATCTGGGAGGGGAAAAAAATGTGGATGTCACTCTTGCGAGGGGGAGAAAAGCACCCAATCTGCCTCACTTTTCTCTACCACTTTTCTCTACCACTGGGGAGCAGCAGTGGCGTAGGAGGTTAAGAGCTTGTGTATCTAATCTGGAGGAACTGGGAATGATTCCCAGCTCTGCCGCCTGATGTGTGGAGGCTTATCTGAGGAATTCAGATTAGCCTGCACACTCCCACACATGCCAGCTGGGTGACCTTGGGCTAGTCACAGCTTCTCGGAGCTCTCTCAGCCCCACCTACCTCACAGGGTGTTTGTTGTGAGGGGGGAAGGGCAAGGAGATTGTAAGCCCCTTTGAGTCTCCTGCAGGAGAGAAAGGGGGGATATAAATCCAAACTCCTCCTCCTCCTCTTCTTCTTCTTCCTCCCCCATATGTCCCCAATCGGTCTCTGCGTTCGGCAGAGGCCAGTCTACTGGTGATCCCTGGCTCCTCAATGATACGGCCGGCCTCCACCCGGGCCAGGGCCTTTACAGCCCTGGCCCCAGCCTGGTGGAACGCTCTCCCTCCAGCGGTCAGGGCCCTGCGGGATCTCAGTGAGTTCCGCAGGGCCTGTAAGATTGAGCTGTTACACCAGGCCTTTGGGGAGGTTGGCCGCTGATTGGCGCCCCCCCCTCTCTTTTATAATATCAGTGGACCCTGCTGTCCCCTCCTTCTTTTCTTTCTTTTAGGGGATTTGTTAGTAGGCACCATCTGTTATGCTGATTAGTGTGCTGCGTTTTAATGGGGGGTTGTTTTTGTATAGAGCCAAATTAATTAATATTTAATCGATTTTAGTTTTTGGATTTTATTGTGCTCTACTTATGTGTATTGTTCACCGCCCTGAGCCCTTCGGGGGAGGGCGGTATATAAATATAAATATAAATATAATTAATACATACATACATACATACATACATACATACATACATACATACATACATACATACATACATACATACCATAGGAAGTCTCAGAGAGGCTTACAAACTAGGAAGTTGTGGGTTTTCTGGGTTGCATGGTCGAATTCCAGTAGTATTTTCTCCTGATGTTCCACCTGCATCTGTGGTTGGCATCTTCTGAGGATCTTGTGGCAGTGAAGGTGCCAGCCACAGATGCAGGCGAAACGTCAGGAGAAAATACTACTGGGGCCCCTTCCGCACATGAAGAAAATGCATTTTCAATCCACTTTCGATGCACTTTGAAGTTGGATTTTCCTGTGCGGGATAGCAAAATCCACTTGCAACTGTGATAGTGGACTGAATGTGCATTATTCTGTGTGTGCGGAATGGGCCTGGAACACAGCCACAACAACCTGGGAAACCCACAACATCCTAGATTCTGGCCGTGAAAGCCTTTGACAATACAAGGCTCATAAACTCCATCCCTTCCTCTCCCCACAACCACTGGCGTAATGCCCACTGGGCAAGGTGGGCAGCTGCCCAGGGCATCACCTTGTGGGGGGGCATCAAAATGCTGGGCTCGTTTTTGGGTATTTTAGTGGTTTTCCATTTTTGGCCTGCAGGGGGCGCAGGGTTTAGTCTAGCGGCACCAAAATTTTAGCGTATCATCAGGAGACTGTCCTTATGCTACCCTCCAAGTTTGGTGCGGTTTGGTTCAGGGAGTCCAAAGTTATGGACTCCCAAAGGGGGGTGCCCCATCCCCCATTGTTTCCAATGGGAGCTAATAGGAGATGGGGGCTACAGTTTTGAGGGTCCATAACTTTGGCCCCCCTGAACCAAACTGCACCAAACTTGGGGGGTATCATTAGGGCAATCTCCTGATGAGACCCTGAAAGTTTTGAGACTGTGCCGTCAGTAATGCCCCCCCCCCCCCAGCCTGCAACCCCCATTGACAGCAATGCAGAAAACTCAATGCAGAACAAAGATTCTTGGGCAAATTTCTAGGATGTTCCTGCAGGGGGTGCATTTTTGGATGTATCGGCACCAAAATTTCAGGGTATCATCTGGAGATGATGGCACCCCCCAAGTTTGGTGCAGTTTGGTTCAGGGGGTTCAAAGTTATGGACCCTCAAAGGGTAGCCCCCATCTCCTTAGCAAAGAATGGGGGATGGGGCACCCCCTTTGAGGGTCCATAACTTTGGACCCCTTAAACCAAACTGCACCAAACTTTGGAGGTACCATAAGGACAGTTTCCAGATGATACCCTGAAATGTTGGTGCCTATACATCCAAAAATGCGCCCCCTACAGGAGCATCCCAGAAATTTGCCCAAGAATCTTTGTTCTGCATTGAGTTTTCTGTATTGCTGTCCATGGGGTTGCAGGCTGGGGGGGGGGATTTCTGAAGGCACAGTCTCAAAACTTTCAGGGTCTCATCAGGAGACTGCCCTGATTATACCCCCCAGGTTTGGTGCAGTTTGGTTCAGGGGCCCCAAAGTTATGGACCCTCAAACTGTAGCACCCATCTCCTATTAGCTTCCATTGAAAACAATGGGGGATGGGGCACCCCCTTTGGGAGTCCATAACTTTGGACTCCCTGAACCAAACCTCACCAAACTTGGAGGGTAACATAAGGACAGTCTCCCGATGATATGCTGAAATTGTGGTGCTGATATGTCTAAAAATGTACCTCCTGGTGCAAAAAAATTGGTTGTGGTGGAGTGGCTGCCCATGGGGGGGGGGGGGCATCCAGCTCAGGCTTTGCCCAGGGCTACAGTTTGCCCAAGGCTGCCTCGTTACGCCCCTGCCCACAACAGACCCCTTGTGAGGTAGGTGAAGCTGAGAGTGTTTGGAGAGAACTGTGACTAGCCCAAGGTCACCCAGCAGGCTTCATGTGGAGGAGCCGAAAACAAACCCAGTTCACTAGACTCTGGTGCTCATGTGGAGGATCTCAAATCTGGTTCTCCAGATTAGTGTCCACTGCTCTTAACCACTGCACCACACTGCATAAGCACTGTGAAATGTGATTCTGTGGCGAGCGGGGAAGAGGCAACGTGGGGTTGGGTGGAGGAAGAGCAGATCCACTTCCTGTTTATTTATCAAAGCAAGGTTTCCAGCTCTTATGGACTTACACTGTCTGCCAAGTGAAATCCCAGAAGGGGAGGAAGAATAAGACTGACATCAGGTGGAAGGTGGGGCTTTGAAGAAGATTTTGGATGCATGTTGTGAGGGGGGAAGGGAGACTCAAAGGTGGCCCACAAGCTCCTTTCCCTTCCTCTCCCCACAACATACATCTTGTGAGGTAGGTGGGGCTGAGGGAGTTAAGAGAGAACTGTGACTACCAGCAGGAATGTAGGAGTGCGGAAACACATCCGGTTCACCGGATAAGCCACCTGGAGAACTCAGGGGGAGGAATGAAACCTGGTTCTCCAGATTAGAATCCAGCTGCTCTTAACCACTACACCACGCTGGCTCTCGTGGTGCCTGCTTCCCCAGTGTCCCCACCCATAAACAAACCAAATGATGCAGAAGAAAGAAATTATGCATGGGGTACTGTGTGGTTTCCGGGATGCCAGCCACAGATGCAGGTGAAATGTCAGGAGAAAATACTTCAGATCCTCCGAAGATGCCAGCCACAGATGCAGGCGAAACGTCAGGAGAGAATGCTGCTAGAACACGGCCATACAGCCCGGAAACCACACAGCGCCCCAGTGATTCCGGCCGTGAAAGCCTTCGACAATAAATTATGCAAGTGTAATAAAGGTTGCAAAATCCAGATTTTCTAGGCAGATCACTTGTGTTGCAATTGGTGGCATTTTAATTTTCCTCCCCACCCCACCCCCTCTCCCAGGAACATACAAGGAGCTGCTTCCTACTGAATCAGACCTCGGTCCACCAAAGCCAACACCGCCTACTCAGACTGGCAGCAGCTCCCCAGGGTCTGGGGCTGAGCTTTTTCGCAGCACCTGCTGCCTGGACTTTCCAACTGAAGATGCCGGGTATTGAACCCAGGGCCTTCTGCACTCTAAGTGGGGGCTTTTCTAATGAGCCACGCCCCCTCCTTGCACACAAAGCAAATACAGCCCTCCCAATTAGTAGCTAAGCAGATCAGGGATGGCACTTAGATGTCTGGAGCAATCCTAAGCAAGTCTTCCCAAAAGTCTTCCCAAAAGCCTAACCCAGTGATGGCGAGCCTTTTCGAGACCGAGTGCCCAAATTGCAACCCAAACCCCACTTATTTATTGCAAAGTGCCAACCCGGCAGTTTAACCTGAATACTGAGGTTTTAGTTTAGAAAAAAACTGATTGGCTCCCTCTTCCTCCGCCCCACCTGCTTGAGCAGGGGCCAGCCTGCTCTAGCCTCCAGCAAGTCCCAACGCACCACTCTGTGCCTCTCTAGCATCCCTGCCTCCTCTGCGCCCCCCCACCCCCACCCAGGCAGCAGCCACCCAGAGCACAGGCACCAGGCCCGCCAGCCGAGTCCTCCCTGCTCACCGCGGTGCGTGCACGTCGTGCTCAGTGGCCCAGGCCAGCCTAGATGTGTGTGTGTGAGGGGGATGATTTTCCACCCCCCACATGACGAACTCTGTGTGCACGTGCCCACAGAGAGGGCTCCGAGTGCCACCTCTGGCACCCGTGCCATAGGTTCGCCATCACTGGCCTAACCTTACACTCTGCCTTACACTTCTACTTACAAGCCCCGAGAGGAAGTACCTTACCTTTTCAAGGCCAAACACAGATTTTGTGTGTCCAACAAAAACCAAGGTCCCTGAGTAGCTGGCCCTCCCCCAAGCCACAATGGTTTGCTCCAGCCGCCTGCCGCCTTCTGGATGCTTAAAAAATTCCCCCTACTTTGTACGGGGAACATGCGAGCCACTGATCCATTTTATGGACCATGTGAACGTTCTCCCTGCCACATCTTCTGCAGACAGGGACTATGACTGCAAGATTCACGGAAGCTTCAGATGCGCAGATTTCCCTGTTTGGGGGCAACCAGGGGTGACGATTCCACAGACAGGGCAAAAGGAAGAAATCCTCAACTGCCTCGTCTGAGGCCCCTCCTGCACACCCTGAATAATGCACATTCAATCCACTTTCACAACTGTTTGCGAGTGGATTTTGCAATTCCGCACAGCAAAGTCCAGCTTCAAAGTGCACTGAAAGCAGATTGAAAGTGCATTATTTTGCATGTGCAGAAGGGGCCTTAGAAACACCGGTGGAATGCTACTGTTCACTACACCAGCGCCAACACACAGATACTAACCAGACGGCAGCAAAATCACAGTCTTCTCTGCCACGCCTTTCTGTCCGTGCGACCGGCACCCTTTTAGACGCTTCCAAGCCAGAGACACGTTCGCTCCGGGGCCGTTCGACTGCGCCAGCAAAGCACCCTTAAAAAGCACACACGAAAAGAGACACACGTAGAAAAGTTTGTTACAGATAGTTATTGCTGTTGAGTTAAAGTTAAGCAACTGTTGACGGTCAGTTCTTTTAAAGTGAGTCTGTATGGGGAGTGTGACTGTAAACTGTGGAAGCAGGCATGACCCATCTGGAAATCGCTACTATGAAAACTCCGTTGCTGCCTCGCTGTGGATTTTTAACCCAATGTGGTCACCGATGCAATCATTTACAGGCCTGGACCCCATTTGGTGGAACAGGCTTCCGAGAGAAGTTCGAGCCCTGCGGGACTTGCAGGAATTCCGCAGGGCCTGTAAAACAATCCTGTTCGCCCAAGCTTTTCCATCTGGCCATCAGGGGAGACTGTAAATATACCGGTTCTGGTGGGTTTTCCAGGCTGTGTGGCCATGGTCCGGTGGATCTTGTTCCTAATGTTTCGCCTGCATCTGCGGCTGGTATCTTCAGAGGTGTATCACAGAGGGAAGTCTGTTTCGAAGATGCCAGCCACATATGCAGGCAAAACGTTAGGAACAAGATCCACCAGACCATGGCCACCCAGCCCGGAAAACCCACCAGAATCAGTTGAATCCGGCCGTGAAAGCCTTCGACAATACATTGTAAATATACCATCTATTGCCTCGGCCTCTTAGTGGGAGGGGTGGGTGGGTTTGTTGCCATCTGTTTTATGTGTTTTATCCAATATGGACCTTTTATTGAATTATTTTATATTGATGTTTTACTGTTGGTCCTCGCTGTACGCCGCCCTGAGCCCTTTGGGGGAGGGCGGGTTATAAATACAAAGAAACAAACAAATAAATAAATAAAAAACGAATTGCACACCAATATGCAACCTAATGTATTGTCGAAGGCTTGGAATCAACAGGTTGTTGTGGGTTTTCCGGTTTGCATGGCCATGGTCTGGTAGTTTTAGCTCCTAACGTTTTGCCTGCATCCGGCCACAGATGCAGAAGAAGAAGAGTTGGGTTTATATCCCCCCTTTCTCTCCTGTAGGAGACTCAAAGGGACTCACAATCTCCTTTCCCTCCCCACCCCCACAACAAACACCCTGTGAGGTAGGTGGGGGTGAGAGAGCTCAGAAGAACTGTGACTAGCCCAAGGTCACCCAGCTGGTGTGTGTTGGAGTGCACAGGCTACTGATACACAGCTCCTTTTCATTTCATTGAAGAAGAGGAGTTTGGATTTATACCTTCCTCCCTTTCTCTCCTGTAAGGAGACTCAAGGTGGCTTACAGATTAGAGTCCACCTGCTGTTAACCACTTCACCACGCTGGCTCAGCAAAATGTTATGGTACACTGTGCCCAAAATAGATTTATGTTTGTACTTAATGTGTGTGTGTGCCATCAACTTACAGCTGACTTATGGGGTGTTCAAGGCAAGATACTTTCAGGCCCCTTCCGTACATGCAGAATAATGTACTTTCAATCCACTTCCGATGTACTTCGAAGCTGGATTTTACACTGCAGAATGGCAAAATCCATTTTCAAACAATTGTGCAAGTGGATTGAATGTGCATTATTTTGCTCGTGCGGAAGGGGCCTCGGAGATGGTTTGCCACTGCCTCCACGTGGGCTGAGAGAGTTCTGAGAGAACTGTGACTGGCCCATGCTCACCCAGCAGGTGTCATGCGGAAAAGTGAGGAATTAAACCCAGTTCTCCAGATCAGAATTCCCCGCTCTTAACTCCCACCCTATAGTGACTAAATGTGGCCCTTATCAGAAAGCTAAAGCAAAGAGCGAGATTTTACACCTTTATTGTTTTAACGGCAACAATAACAAAAGAATGTTTGACGACTTACAATCCCCACTGCTTGGAAAAGCAAACTGTCCTGCTCCATCTTCCTTTTCCTCTGGATGTTATGCAGAGCTATGATCTTTGGATGGAGGTCTTCATTTGTGGCGGTTGATTTACTGAGGAAGACAAGATTCACACTGTTCAGTTCTGCTCCCCTCAAGATGTCAACCAAAAGCAACCACACACAAATCCCAGCCATGAGATCACTATTTTGGTAATGTGGATCCAACTGTCCTGCTTTCTGGAATTGAAGGTTCTTGCTTAACCCAACGTAGTACTGAAGTGGTTGATGGACATTCCTCTCGGCAGGAGAAAGTCACTATTGATCCAGGTGAGCCTATATTCTTTTAGTTGCAGGAGGAGTGAGGAGGGTATCGCTTTGGTTTGAGCTGGATGGTTATACCATTACACAAATGTGGTTTATTGGGTTTACTAGGCAGACTGTGTTTACAGGGTGGTTTGCCACTGCCCTACCCAGGTGTCTACACTTTACCCCTAGCAAGCTGGGAAACCAGACATTAAGAGAATAAAATCTGAATCTAGAATTCCTGGCCCCCAAGACTTGTTTACACTGCACTTTGGTGGAATTTTGGGAAAGTGACACTCAATTCATTAGTTTTCATTCCCCATCTGTAAACTGGGGACAACTGAAATCAAGAGTGATAATATATCCATACGTGCATATAATATGATACACAAATGTACGTTAGCAGATCTACAATACCAGTAAAAAAAAAGTCACAGTTCCTTGCTGAACAGAGTTAGTTCTTAACGAGATTTTTAAACACACACACACAATAATTAACTCCTCCCTTCCATGCATAATTTTGACATGTTTTTAAAATTAAAAAGAAGAAAATGTTTAAATCTACCTTTTACCCAACGTGACTGTTAATAAGTTTGGGGTTCCCGGACTTGATTTCCCTTTCTGCTCTACCATGCCTTTCCCCGTCCTGACTGGTGACGCTGTTCGGCTTGGACTTTTGCCGTACGGTGAGGCTGGGGGGCTGATCTTTTCTACAGTGACTGGAACTGGAGGAACAAGAGTCTTTGAGTCGTCCAGATGTTTGGTGGGTGCAGGCTTTATCTCGTCTGTGGCAGCAGATGGCAACACAGGAGTCTTAAATAGGACAGGGTTGGCAACGTTGGAAGGAGGGTTTGCCGAACTGCTCTCCAGTGGAGAAAGCTGGTCAAAGGAACGTAGCTGGAAGTCGTCGTCCATTGGGATGTAGGGTGCTAACATTTCCAAGTCTAAATCTGTTTCCTGAAAGGCAAAACAAGGACGGGTTACGGGCCCAGAAGTCACAGTTGCAGTGATGGTCCTCTGAAGCTGCCTTACACTGAATCAGACCATCAATCAATCAAGGTCAGTATTGTCTGCTCTGACTGCAGCTGTTCTCCAGCATCTCCAGTTAAAGTATTTCACATTTACTTACTGCCCTGTCCTTTTATTTAGAGATGCTGGGAATGGAACCTGGGACCTTCTGCATGCAAAGCAGAGGCTCTACCACTGAGCCACAGCTGCTGTTCTTGTAAGATTTGCACTTATAAGGCAACTAATATTGCTTTATAAGTGCAAAGCTACCATCTTTTCCAAGAAACTTACTTAGGAAGCCCCACTGAAGGGAGTACAGAAGGCAAGCGGCAGTAGCTGCCCAGGGTTTGAAAATCTGGGCTGGTATTTACCAAAGCAACATATGCAAATAGTGGGGAAAAATTTAATGACATTTTACATAACACACCTAAGAATACATATATTGGGGTTCAAATGGAAGCACAGACCCAATAAAGAATATCCCCTGAACCCAAACAGGAACCAATACAACAAACGAGGGTTTTATCTCCAAATGAACTAAATGCACCCACATTGTACCGCCCAGGCAGCACAAAATCATATTTATTATTCAATTTATATAAAGTTTAACAATTGTTCAATTATCACATACACAAAAGTAATCAACTATTTTGCAAATGCACATTCTAACCAGCAACTAGAGACAAAACTTATGAATCATGTGGTGTGCACCACTGTTATTATTAGGAAGAACTTCCTGATGATAAGGGCTGTTAGACTGTAGAACACACTGCCTCAGAGGGTGGTGGAGTGCTTGGCTTGTGTGCTCCTGCATGGCAGGGGGTTTGACTTGATGGCCCTTCTGGTCTCTTCCAACTCCCTGATTCTAGCAGGCTCTGTGCAGTTTCACATCCAGGGGGACAATGCGCCAAAAAGTGAGAGATAGTAGAAAGGTTCTCGTTTCAAGGACTCCTATACCTGCTTTGTAAGCTCTCTAGGCATATTAAAGATGCCCATTTCATATCCAGAGAATTAAACGCTGTTCAAAGCACTTATTTCTATGGGCTAACCACAGCCTGACTGATTCTCTAATGCTCTGGCAGATTCGCTAGCCACATTCAGGGCTCCATGAAGCCAATGGGTCAAATTTACTCGCTCCTGCACCATTTTTTAACCACACCTGGTTCACCAGATAAGCCTCCGCCACTCAGGTGGAGGAGTGGGGAATCAAACCCAATTCTCCAGATTAGAGTCCACCTGCTCTTAACGACTACACCTCGCCGGCTCTCCTGAATTATCTGAAGGGCTGTCACTGGAGGGCAGGGAGCTGTTCCTGTTGCTGGAATGCAACAGGACTCACAATAATAGGCATAATTTTTTAAACGTTTACATTGGTTCAAAAGGAACTGGTTGCCTATGGAGACGGTGAGCCCCTTACTGGTAGTCTTCAAACAGGGGCTGGATAAACGCTCAGGGGTGCTTAACACTGATCCTGCATTCAGCAGGGGGTTGGGCTAGATCCTGCATTCAGCAGAGGGTTGGGCTCGATCCTGCAATCAGCAGGGGGTTGGGCTAGATCCTGCAATCAGCAAGGGGTTGGGCTAGATGGCCTGCATGGCCCCTTCCAACTCTATAAAAATGCATGTAGACAGTGTGGCATCTGCATCCAGAGGCAGTGTGGCATTTGTTGACCTTACGCAGAACTGAAAGAGAGGGCTGGCTTGGTACCAAACAGTGATGACTTCTGACACCTGCTTTAGTAGTATCAGGAAGTGCATGGGGTAGTTCATAAACCACCTGCAACAGAACAAAGGCAGGCTTAGCAGTTCTACCCAATTTGCTCGCGTGCTCACCTGGATAGAGAAGGGGTTCTTCGAATCCGGGTCGATGGCGAAAAGCTTCTCCACCAGCTCCAGCTTGAACTCGTTGGCCATGTCATTGTCCACGTCGAAGCAGTAATCGTTGGGGCTGCTGGGCTGTGAATACAATCCCGCCATCTCTTTTTAGTACAACGTAGAGCGTGCTCGCTCGGAATAACGAAGGCAAATTTCGTGCAACAGAAATAGTTTACGCTCGACGTATCATCGAAAGCTTTTACGGACAGAATCGACTGGCAGTTGCGGGTTTCCCGAGCGATGTGGCCGTGGTCTGGCAGTTTTTGGCTCCCAGCATTCTGCCCGCATCTGCAGCAGGCATCTTCGGGGCATGTCATGGTAAGATGTGTTGCAACGCATCTTACTGTTGATGCGCCTCTGAAGATGTCAGCCACAGATGCGGGTGAAACGTTAGGAGCTAAAAACAGCCAGACCACGGCCACACAGCCCGGAACACCCACAATATTTATTTATTTATTTATTTATTCATTCTTTCTTTCTTTGGATTTTTATACCGCCCTATCCCCTAGGGGCTCCGGGCGGTGATTTTATGATGGAACGATGGAACAATAGCTAGTTTACATTCACTCACGCCAGCCATGAGTCCCCTGCCCTCTCAAGTTCACAAATTTTGGAACTTCCTACCATGAGAACGAGGTTAAGAAGAAGCACAGTGGAATGCTCGGCGAAAACCGAAACCAGCGAAAACCGAGGCTACGCCTTTTGTGCATGCGCTACGCAAATGGCGTAGCAAATTTACGCAAAAAGCGCAAATTTGCGCAAATAGCGTAGGCGAAAACCGAAGGCAAAAAACAGCCGGAGGCAACTGGCGAAAACCGAAGGCGACAATAACCGAGGTTCCGCTGTACTAAATCCACACGCTTAATTTGCCTCCAGATCGGGAAGACGTACCAATGCATGCTTTATCGCTTCTCCTGGCAAATTATGAAACGTTCAATAATTTCCAAGAACCTTCTGTAAATGGAAAGAGACTCTTCTTCAGGCAGAAGGACCCCCTCCTATTAGAAGAAGGTTTCTTGGACTGGGCAAAGGTGTCAAACTTTGGTGAGAAAGTGCTCGGATACGACCAGCACAAAACCTTAGTCATGTTGCAAATTTCTGAAGGGTTTGGATGTGTAACCATGTTGGTCTGCAATAGAAGAGTGAACCTGAGCCCAGCAGCACCTTGAAGACCCAAAGGATTTAGTCTTTGAGATGCTATTGGGTATGAGACTTGCTCTTACAGAAGACCCTGGAAGTATCTAGCAGATCTATATTGCTATATTGATACGGCAGGGTAGGCAGTTGGCAAAATTCTGTAAGGCATCAAAATGTTTGCTATTTTTCCGTCCCACTGGCATCCAATGTAAACGGGTCGAGTGGGAAAAACGTATCAGTCTGGGGCAGGGGTAGGGAACCTGCGGCTCTCCAGATGTTCAGGAACTACAATTCCCATCAGCCTCTGTCAGCATGGCCAATTGGCCATGCTGGTAGGGGCTTATGGGAATTGTAGTTCCTGAACATCTGGAGAGCCGCAGGTTCCCTACCCCTGGGCTAGATAGTCCCTATGACCCTTTCCAGTTCTATGATCCCTCGATCCCTCCCTCCCTCCCTCCTACCTGCCTGCCCCACCTGCCGTCTGCAGGGGATTGGGGTAGATGGCCTCTATGTCCCCTTCCAAGTCTATGATTACATCTTACATTCCTTCCGGTCCGGCTTTTCGTTCCATTGGGGACCTAATATGGCTTATGATGTGCCCCTGTCTGTTTTATCTTCACATCAACCCTCTGATGCAGGTGAGGGTGAAAGTAAGTGACTGGCCCAAGGTCACCCAGCAAGTTTCTGTAGCTAAATGTCCCTGGGTCTCCCAGATCTTCGTCTGGCACCTTACCCAGTACACTGTGCTGGTTCTCTTTTTCTCTTAATTGGCCCCTGAGGGCTTCTGTTCATGAGCTGTCTAAGTAACAATCCATTTCTAACGGTGATCTAATAGTTATAGTCTTTCATCTGCCAATTTTATTGTTCCTTATGTCTTGTTTCCTTTTAATATTTATGCTCTTATCCCGTCCCCTTTATCGTCCCTGCCTTTTGTGCGTTCCCAGTTTTCTCCTGCTGGTGGATTCTTCCAGATATATGTATATTTATAGTTTTAATGTGTTGTATCCTTTTAATTGCGAGCATCTTTGTTCTCTTACGCTGGTCTGTGACTCTTAATAAAGATTGAATGATCTAAGTAGTCATCCACTATGTTTGTAGAAATAAATGGGTGTCTTGAAAAAAAAACAGTTTATTACCTGAATGAGTAGTGCAAAGGACCTTTTCAAAGATGGGAAAATCCTTCCACGAAGGAATATTTTTTTTGGACAAGTAAAACTATTGTAAAAGAACACCAGCTATTAAAACAACGGAGCAAGTAAAAATGCACACTCAGCCCCCCCCCCCCCCCCGCAACCCGGTTTCAGCAGGCTTCTGGCTGAGGGGGAAAGATGTAGAGCACTTTCGCACGTGCAGAATCATGCACTTTCAATCCACTTTCACAATTGTCTGCAAATAGATTTTGCTATTTCGCATAGTAAAATCCAGCTGCAAAGTGGATTGAAAGTGCATTATTCTGCATGTGCGAAAGTGCCCGTAGACCTGTCAGTTTACATGCATAAGGCCCCTTCTGCGCAGGCAGAATAATGCACCTTCAACATACTTCCAATGCACTTTGCAGCTGTGCGGAACAGCAAAATCCACTTGCAAACAATTGTGAAAGTGGGTTGAAAGTGCATTATTCTGCATGTGCGGAAGGGTCCCAAGTGTTGTATCAGTGGCTAGCCTCCTGTTCAAATGAAGATCATGGCATCAAGAAGTTGTTAATGGTTTGAAGTTCCCTTGTTCTTGGCAATGGGACTGTGTTTCATGGCTGCTAGGGATCTTCCCCCCGGATGCTTGTGAATTGCATCCACTTTCAGGTGAAAACCTTTCAAGTGCATCTGGGCAGGAATCACACCCGTTCCTCAATCCAGAGACCCATTTTGAGAACTCCTTTTTATGCGTTTACTGCCCTTGTGCAATCCATGCTGACATTTGGCCGTTTTATTTCCCGGACCTCTCCTCCTGGTCAAACAAATGGAGCCAGTAATGTGGGTTTGAGCAAGCTTTCGAGTTAAACGAAATGCTTTCCACGTTAATAAAGTGAAAGGAAATGCTTTCCATGTTAATAAAGTGAAAGGAAATTATTTTTTTAAATGTGGGTTTACTCATTTTAGGTGCTTGTGGATATAATCAAGCAAAC